>NW_006440135.1:696242-722238 GCF_000325575.1 Pteropus alecto
TATGGCAGGTTCATAGCAGCCACTGTCCTTGTAGGAATTATAAAGTAGTCCCAGTAGGACAGAGCCCAAAGCCGTTATGTAACACTGTTGGCTTTATGAATGCCTTTCTACATTTTTTTCAGTATCATTATCCTCGCCTACAAAATCACCACCTGTAATTGTGCTGCTGACTGCAGAAGCAGAGAGCAGTGCTCACAGCCAGGCCCGCACGGCACACAGACGCAGTCAGCTGCCGCCTCCCCTCCCGGGGCGAGCGACGGAGGCGGACAAGTAAATATTATGGCCGCCTCTTTATTTTTAATTTCACGAAGTTAATTTCCATGCAAAACTAGGATGGATCTGAGGTTTTAGGCAAGCTGCCAGAAAGGTTCTTTAGGGCACGATGCTTGAGCATCCAGTCTTGACTTGACTGTGCTTTCAACATATTTCAATGATTAAAGTGCTTGAGCCCGAAGAAAGATTACAAATCCACAGCTACTGAGAAGCAGTATGAAAGTTACTGGCAAAAGCTCTGACTCTAATGGCTTGCTCTTGAAGGGACGGAATAATTAGGAGCCACTGGTGCAAGGCTGAAGTATTAGCAGTTTATGCAAACGGACATTCGGCACCAGCGCCAGGAAGGTCCCACTGACAAAACCGAAGCCACCGCAAATCTTCATTCTTGCCGTAATTATTTCCAGAAGGGATTTTATCTTCTCGCTCCATTTTTAATTAGTGGCTTTCATATTTTGATATATATATATATATAATTTATAAACTATAATAGGAATAGATTTCACAAAGTAGATTCATAATGACTAAGCAGATAATACAAAATCAATTTATGAAAAAATCATTTGACTTAGAAAAAACTTGCATTGCTGATATTTGAACTTTTCAGGCAAAACTGTCTTAGAAATATTACCTTGATGCATGCCAGAGGCGATAGGTTTATTTAATTTCATCCTACCAAACGAAAATAAAAAAAGTTCCACAAAGGCTGCTTCTTGTTGCCAGGTAGAGGCCCGAGATGTCAATCAGACCGGTGCACGGATCTCAGAGGGAGAATCTGGGACTTAAAGACACTTGCTTCCGTGGAGTTTATGAAGATGGAGCATCTTGGTGGGGCCATTCCCATTACAAAGAACACAGAGCACAAGACAACTGCATAACCTTGTCCACGAACTTCGCCCAGTGAGGACCGTGGGCCGGTGGGGGAACCGCTGAGTGGGCTCCTCCAGCAGAAGGTCAGATGTGAGGGCGAGAAGAAGAGTCTATTTTCAAAAACGAAAGCAACTAGAAGTAGAAAGCAGGTCAGCGCCAGCTGATACACCTGCTCAGTGCAAAATGCTGTGTGCCAGCTATAAGGCGGGACAGCTTAAGATCCACCTGGTCGGGCGGGGAGATGCCAGGTGTGCCACTGATAATAAGAGGAACGAGAAAGCAGGCTAGTTTTGGAGGCTTGTTAGAAATTCCTAGAAAACATCCCTTTTTATTCATGCTGCAGAATCAGGGGCACCTTGCAGGCCGGCTCTCCCCAGGCACACAGGAAAGACACGGATGCAAGAATCAGACCAGGATCTGATCCAGTAAACCTTCCAGAACCTCCTAGACTGAGTTAGGGCCTCCCCACACGTGCCACCCGGCCCCCCATGCTTAATTCCAGCGGTATGGATTTCCCACTACCGTAATTATCCGAGTATCTGTAGGTCTTTTCCACTAGATTCCAGTTCATTGAGTCTACAGAAGGGTTCCTAACCTGAGTCCCTATCAAAGGGACTTTTGATGAGAGAGTGAATACAACAAGGAAGCCAAGGGCCTCCAGGTGTGACACGGCAGCCCCCCGCCCCCCACCTTGAGGAGACACGCCATCAGCGCCGGCAGCAGTGCTGGGTTTCGGCCTTGGGGAGTGTGTAGAGATGGCACGTGCTCAGAGCAGAACCCAGTCCCATACGCCCGTGGAGCTTAAGGCTCAGGCGGTAACAGACACTGAACAAACAGAAAAGGGACTATGTACTCGAAGTTACGTAACGTCTTTTATAGCAGACTCATAAAGGGGTTGAGAGAGGGAATAGAGGGGAACTACTTGGGTTGTCAAAGAGTGGGGTTTCGCTAAGGAGGTGACAATTCAAGCTGGGACCCAAGGGACAAGAAGGAGCTGGGGCCACTCCAGGGGGACAGGTGTGGTGCATTCTGTGGACGGAAGAAGGGGAAGGGGGTGAGAGAAAGGCATGCCGGAGAGAGCGCAGACGACCGAGGGCCTCGCAAAGGAGACTGACTTCAGCAGAGCAGGGACGCGTTTTAAGCGCGACGCATGCGTGATGCGGCTTGGAGCTCTAGAGACGCAGAACTTCTAGATGTATTTTGGAATGACCCGGGTGTGGAGCCCGAGTGCATGAAGATGAGAGGAAGGGGGAGCGGGGCCGAGGCCGCAGGCGCTGGAGTCAGCGTGCCTGGGAACCCCGGCTCTGTCCCGTACCTGCCGTCTGGCTGAGAGCAAGTCACTTCCTCTCTCCAAGGCTCAGTTTTCACACCCAGAAACAGGAAGGAGCGATAGTATTACCAGGATTAAGTAAAATGAAACATGTTAAACACCTTGGGTTAAACAAAGTGAACATGTTAAATGCGGTAAACCCCAAGCAGGCACCGCTGTCGATCACGCTGTCACTGACATTGTATTTATTCGTGCATTGTCGTTCATCCAAGGCCAGCTCTGGGCATGACACCGTGAGAATAAAGATCTATGAGAAAATGTGAGATGGACTGGATTTCCGTTCTGTCTGTGTGAGGACGGCCACGGGCCCGGTCAGGGAAATGCGAGGTTCCTTGCAGGGGGTGTGTGTGTGTGAGGTATTCGCACCTACTAAGGTGGGGGTGGGGGCGCTCTATGGTGTCACTGTTTTATAGAGGAGGGGTCGCAGTGAATGGAGAGAAGATAGCTTCCCAAGACAGAAAAAGTGCATTTCTCCCAGTGGTCTTGAGAACTGATAATTTGGAAGTAGACATGACCTCAATGAGCTTTTGCAATGATCCCCTCTAAAAAGACCCAGGGCACAAATTACATTTGAGACAGCTATGATGGCTCCAGTAACACACTCAGTCTCCAGGCCTTCAGTGACTGCGGCTAATTTACACGGGAGGCGGGATTACTGGGGAGATGCAATCTCAAAGAAGGGATGGGCCAGAAGGTCACTTATCAGCTGGAGCAGAACCCACTGGTTGTGGGCTGAAGGACTGTTATGTCATGTGACCATTGATATGACCTTCCGGGAGAAGCAACAGCCCTTCTAAAGGACAAGCCAAGCTCTCCAAGCACAGAATCTTGGGTAATTTAACACATACATAGCAGAAAGGCACCACTTTTCCAGGCTCCGAGCTCAGTGACTGCTGGGTTGGGTAGGACAGATCCGGACACGTCCCCTAGAACTTCCGTGGGCTTTCACAGTGGAACTGGCCTTTATCCTTCCACTTCACGGGCAAACACAGCCTCCCACAACCGGCTCCTTCATCAACGGGGAGGTGGAATTTGCCCTGACTTTAACGTAGCCAGCACATCGATTCTCCAGGAGGGAGCGGGCTCCCTAACAAGCTGCTTTCCTTTTCCATGTGGGGATGAGACTGGCACAGCAGCATCAGGCTAGTGGACCCTGAACTTGGTGGCTACGGTTCAGAGAAACACTCTGCAGAGGGACACGGGAGGACACCTTGAAAGAGGCACGCATCTGGAGAAGCCAGCTGCCTCGATGGTTCCCAACCTTCCCTGCCTGCTGGTGTTCACACCTCTGTATTACCCTCTCCCACTGGGAGTGGGCTGGACGCAGTGACCTGCTTCGGTGACCAGAATGTGCCAAAGTGATGGGACAGATGACGCTTCCAAAGTAAGGCTACCAAGACTGCGACTTTGTCCTGCTCGTAATTTCTCCCTTGCTGATACTCTGGTGCCTGTCCCTTGCTTGCCCTGTGGAAACAAGCAGCCATGTCATCAGCTGCCCCATGGAGGGGGCCAAGGAGAAAGGAACTGAGTGAGGCCACCAGCCAACAACGGCTTATGGGAAACTGAGGCCATTAGACCAATAGTCCCTGAGGAACTAAATCCTGCCAACAGCCATGTGGGCGAGCCTGGGTCCTACCCAGCACAGACTTAGGGTGTCTTCATCACAGCCGACAGCTCAACCCAGTCTTGAGAGAGCCCCAGAGTCAGAGGGCCCAGCTAAGCTGTGCCTGAATCCCTGACTCACAGAAACTGTGGCACATGCCATCGGACTCACGGGGTCACTTGTGCTTCCCCTGAGGAATGCACCTCAGGCAGGGGCACCCAGGTTTAAGCTGATTTCCACTTATTTTTCAGTTCTTCATGGTCCCCAACCTCGTGTCTCCACATGGAGGGACCTCCCTGTCTCTCTTCCCTTGCCTCACTCAGCCTTCCTTGCAGAAGAGTAATGTGACAGGTGAGTCTGCAGAAGGGACTGGCCTGTGTGGCGGCTGGACACTGCCATTCACCAAGAGCCCCATGTCCTAGTCCTTGTGTGGTGGGCTGAGCCATGGCCCAGAGATGTCCACATTCTCACCCTCAGAATCCGTGACAATGACCTTACACGGCAAAAGAGACTGAGATGTGATCGACTTAAGGATCCCGGATTGTCCAGATGGGCCGACTACACAGGGGTTTGACAAGAGGGGCGGCAGGAGGGTCACAGGCGAAATGCGAGCTGTGACAATGGACACAAGAGGCTGGAATGAGGCAGGAACGTGGGCGGCTTCTGGAAGCTGGAAAAGGCAGGGGAACAGACTCTTCTCTGGAGTCTTCGGAAGGACCCGCCCCGCCAACACCAACACCTCGACTTTACCCAATGAAACTGTTTTCACACGTTCAGTCTCCAGCACTGTAGGAGAATAAATTTGTGTTGTTGTTAAGCCCTCAAATCTGTGGTAATTTTTTACAGCAGCCACAGGAAGACAATACTGCCTGCTCACCTCAGCCGGTCTTTGTTGGCTCTGTGGGACCTTCCTGCCACGGAGAGCTGGCATTCAGACGGGCGAGCTCTTTCTCACAGGGGAGGGAGCAGACACCGGTGGGGCATGTCACAGGGTGAGGTTAAGTGCCGGAAAGCTCACCTGTTCTCAGGTCCAATGGAGATATTTCGTTGCTATCTCTCTGAGCCATGAGCACATCTCTCAGTTAGTTTCGAAAAATAGGGAATCTAATATGGCATGTGCTCTGGAAACCTCAACTGATTTCATGTGTGCTGGCATAAGCTGTCATCTATCTATCTATCTACCTAGTTATCCACCTGTCAATCATCTATCTATCTATCTAACTACCTCTCTATCCATCTATCAACCATCTATCTATCTACCTATCTATCTAGATATCTATTTTTTAGATACTATATATCTTCAGATATCTCAAATATATATAAATATCAAATATATATGTGCATAGATATAGATTTCTGCTTTTGGGTCTGTTCTTCTAGAAAACACTGACTGGAACACCCGTTAATGCTAATCCAAAGACAGCTGTCATAGCCATATTAGTTTCAATAGAGCAGACTTCAGAACAAGAAAGATTATCAAGAATAAAGAGTGACATTGCATAATTCTGCAAGAACACATAATAATCTTAAATGTGTACGCACCTAACAACAGTGAGTCAAAATATGTGAGGCAGAACTGACAGAATAGACAACTCCATTATTACAGTCGGTGACTTCATATCCCTCTCTCGGTGACTGAGAGAGCAAGTAGGCAGGAAATCAGTAAGGGGACAAAGGACCCGAACAGCGTGATCCATCAACTTGTCCTGGTTCACATTTATAGCACACTCCATCTCACAGCAGCAGAATACACATTCTTCTCAAAAACACGAGGACCATCCACCGCAACTGATCACATCTCGGGCCACGGAAACAACTTCAACAAATTTAGCAAAAGAGAAATTATGCGAAATATATTCTCAGACCATAAAAGAATTAAACTAGAAATGAGTACCAGGAAAGTAGCTGGAAGATCACCCAAATTTTGGAAATTAAGCAATATACTTCTAGACAATTCATCGGTTAAAGAAGAAGTCTTAAGGGAAATTTAAAAAACATTTTGAACAAAATGAAAATAAAAATTTCACCAGTCGAGATCTGTGAGATGCAGCAAAAACAGCGCTTAGAAAGAAACTGACAACATTAATTTCACACGTTAGAAAAAAGGATCTAATATCTATAGCATAAGATTTCATTTTGGAAAGTAGAGAAAGAGGAGCAAATTAAACACAAGGCAAGAGAAGGAAGGAAATAATAAAATTAGGGCAGGAATTAATGAAACAAAAATCAAGAACAATAAAATCTGGTTCCTTGAAAAGATCAATAAAATCGATATACTTATCTCTGGGCTAAGCAAAAATCTTAGAATGACTTGAAGGGTTTATAACATATTTGTTTTATATGGTGCTGTGTCTTAGCATTTAAAAAAATGTAGGCTACTTCTGCTTCCCAGTTTGCTGATTGAATCATTTAGGGTCTACAGCAGCACGCTGATCACGAATAAACTGCCGAGTGCCACGTGGTCACGATGCCTGCAGCATCGTCCACTGCCATTGGATGAACAGCTCAGGACAGCTTCGTGGGGCATCGAGGAGGCAGTCCTTTGGGCTGGGGGCCCGCGTGGCATCAGTTCACTTTTTTCACACACCCCTTTGCTTTATCTAGTCACATTCATGTCACATAAAGCTTTTCTAATTTTCCAAGGGTCGTTCAGGATAAACCGATCATAGTTCTTGAGGGTTTTGTTTTGTTTTTTTTTGTTTGTTTTTGCCTATTTTTCATAAAAAACAAAAACAAAAACAAACAAACAAACAAAAAACAAATACAGAAAGCAAGAAGAAAGAGAACTCCTGGGTCTGGGAAAAGAATGTGTGTCGACGTCTTTCCATTTGGGGGCCCATGTCGGTACCTCTTTAACTGAACTTTCTCAGGATGGTCCCATGACGAATGCCACAGCCACGTGGCCACCAGAAAGCTTCTCGACCTCTCAGTGAACCATGATCTTTTCTCCTCTCATTATTTTACGGAACTGTTTTCACATAGCTGCTCTGCACTTCGTTTACAGGCAGGAATGGACAGAGCTGGAAGAGACCTCAGAATCATTTTCTCTAAACTCCTACTTTTACAGATTGGGCATTTGCATGCAAAGGACAGCGAAGAGCTGGAGTCACGCGTCCACCGTCCGATTCCAGACTGGCACTGTCCTCCTGCGTTTCTATTGGAGTCTTCTTACTGTCCCTGCCATGACAAGTGACTATGGAGACATATTCCTGCTTCACACGCATAATCGATCACTAAAATGGAAACGGGTCCTCCTTAGGTCTTGAAAAGAGCCATTCTTTCTGTAATACTTTTGCTGTCTTTCCTTCCTATTATAACCCAGCATATTCCTTCTCGGTCTGCCATCAAGGTCCAGAAAATCATACAAGATTCTACTTTCATCATGTGACTTCTGGGAAAGCCGACTCTTCTGTTTAATGTTATACAGTGGTGGGGGGAGGGTACCCAAAGAATTCCACAGTGGTTAGGGGGTGTCTCTGCAGTCAACCCGCCGGGGTCAGAATCCTGCGCCTGCCTCTTGCAAGCTGGACATCTGTGAGCCACCAGCTGCCACTCTCCACCTCAGGTCCCTTCCCGCAGTGGGGAGAGCTGGGGGGTGTTAATGTATAAGGTGCTTGAAAAGCAGATGCTAATTAACTCAATGCCAATCAACTAGTTAATGTTCATCCATTAGTTATTATCAACCCATTTTCTGGAAATGCACTTCTCGGTAAAAGACATGACGACAGAGGTGTTTCTGCTGACGGCATCATTTTGTTTTCTTTCATGTGGACAAGACACACAGAGCATGGTCTTGCTGGGCAGAACCACTCATTCTGTTTTAATCTAAATGAATCGCATACAAATTGTGGCCAACTAAAATCTGCCCCATGAGCAAATCTGTTGCCCACGCTTCTCCCTTCTTGTGCTACAGGGCCCACCTTTTGACTTCCAGCCATTCAGACTAAATCTAATCTTAAGTGATTTGTCACGTGTTCTAATTGGACAAAATTGCTTTTGGGTCTTTATTCTATTTCCAGCATATTCAATATCTCCTCAGGCTCACGTCATCAAAATTGCTGTAGGGCTGCTCTCAGCAACACTTGTCACCAAGCAAGCCTCTGATTTGAAACGGAGGACGGGTAGAGGCAGGGATGACTCTGCAAGGTGCATCTGAAGACTGATTTTCACCTTGACGTGCGAGCCACTGGGCACACCGGATCTGCCCGCTCAGCCGGGGACGGGCCCTCCAGGTGGCACTGCTTTCCCGGCCACATTTCTCTGTCTTGTCCTCAAGACCTCACGCAGGATGTCATCAATTGCTTCCTAAAATATAGACATCCTCTGCCTGCAATGCCCCGCAATCGGACAGCCCACCGTGTCCATCGAGGTCACGTGTTCCCATCAGACCTTTCATAAACGGGAAAGGGTTTCGTATTTTGCCGAATATGTTGTCATTTTACAAGTCTTGCATTTCACACCATCTGGGTACTTCTCATGCTGCCAGTCAGCTTACATTTTATTTTTAGATGCCAGCTTTGGGCAGACCGTGAAAACTCTGCAGGCTAAATTTTCAGATAGTCTGAACAAAATATCTCAATGGCCTTTTCAGACCCTACGAGAGTGGATTGTGTCAGAAGCTAAAATTGCTGAGAATCACTAGGTGGTTATTTCACAAAAAGAGAAACAAAACAGCCACCAATGGAAAAGGATCAAATAACTGATGTTTATGTAACTGTGTCACGCATGCCGGTCAGGAGAGGTGACTATAAACAGGCGATCATGCGTGAGACACAATACCGGGGGCCAGTCTCGGCAAAGACGCCAAACCCAACAGCCGAAAAGCGGGTTGCTAAGAAGACCCCGAAGGACAGGATGAAAATCCTTAAGTGCCTTTTCTCCTAAGAAGGTTCTAATCTTCCTTTGATCCCTCCCTCAATTTGGATTTAATAAAAGAGAGGGAGGAGAGGCAGGAGGGCAGCAGGAGCCTTACGAGTCAACGGTCCTCGAGTGAAGTGCGCAGCCTCGTTTCAGCAACAGCTGTCTATCTTTTTAAAGCAGACTCAGCAGGATGCGCATCTCGAGAAGCGCTGACCAGCAGAGCCTTTTGGAGGCTCCTGGGGGAAGGCTTAGCAGTACCCTTCAAGCTGGAAAATGAATGGCACGTGTGCCTGAATGTCGCAGCTAGCTTCCCAGTGTCAGAAAACGTCACATGAACTCTGAAGCATCTGCTTAAAACCCAGTGGAGAACGTTCAGGCACACTCAGGGCACAGCAGAAATCAGCGATGGAATAGGATAAATAATACTAAGTCTTACAGCAAGGGGGAAGGCATTGTGACCAATTAAAATTAACTTCGTCGTGTTCACTAGGGGTGTGGCACAGCACCTTATGAGGCTCACAGAACAACGTGATGGAGATACCTTTCGAAGAGAAAGAGTTGCTTTGGAAGATGCAAATGATACATCTCCGAAAAATAACAAACTGTGTTTAGTTAACGGAATTTCAATAACAGATATTTAAGGATTTTGTGGGGTGATACATTATTATAATTAGGGTGAAAAAAGATTTCTAGTTATTATTCTAGAACAGGCCCATGGGCCAAGTCTGGCCCCTGCCTGGTTTTGTAAATGAAGTTTTATTAGGACACAGCCCCATCCTTTGGCTTGTGTGTGTCGGTCCTGGGGCTTCAAGCATTAAGGCAGACAGAATTGAGTAGTTGCCATGGAGACCAGATAGCCCCCAAATCCAAAAATATTTACTCTGTAGTCCTTCCCTCCAAAAGACTGTGAACCCCTGTTCTAGATGATGCACAAGTCTTTCTTTGGGGCTCACAGTCTTACTCGTAAGCCCTGTTGACAGTCTCACAGTGACTGGGGAGACATGGTGTGGCTTTAATGCAGCCTCTATGTTCTAAGCACAGTATCTGGTCCTACAGACGACCTGACTATGGTGAATGACTTAGTGAAGAGTTCTATTATACAGGAAACAATCATCATCCTTTCTAAATTGTTATGAATCCACATTTTTCGATCTCGGTGCCACTTATAGGTCTCCTAGTAGATGCTAAGGTATTTCAGGTTTTTTTTGTTGTTGTTATTGTTTTAAATCATAGTCATTTTGGTAACCCTTAGAAAAGAACTGGAATGTAGCAGTTACTCAAAATATGTCTTCTGCATAGATTAATGAACTTGGAATTGACATTCATAACTTATCTAAATTTACAAAATACATTTATTAAAATTGTAAGCTGCTTTGTAAAAATAATACATTTTAAAGTTATTAATATTCAATAAATTAGTTTTCAAAACTATTTTTTATACTCACTTCTCATACTACATAATGGTTTCTACAGTTTTGGATATTTAACTGTTGATCTAATTGATACAGTATTATACTGGTCCCCTTACAGTTTCTATGATTCATCCATCAATTGTTATAAAAAGTCATCATGGGTATTTTGCTGGATGTTGAATGTCTTAACCCATTTAAAAGCCTCAGGAAAATGTTCTCTCCTAATTTTAAAAGTTGATTATGTATATTACTGGGAAAAAAACAACAACAACAACAACAAAAAATAAGCTGGAGAAAAAAAAAAACAGAAAATCATAAGCTAACGAATGACTGCCATTTATTGAACACTTAACATGGGCAAACACTCAGCTAGGAATTTTATGCACCAACCCATCCTGATTCTGTCACTGGCCTTCTTTGACAGATAAGTAAACAGATATGGGTCAGAGAATCTATATCACTTGCTAAAATTCTTACAACCAATTCATGCACAACTGGGAATGGAGCTTAAGTCTTTCCGACACCATTATGCATTATCACATCTTTGAAAAGGGGAAATCTGCCTTTTGGTTCTGGGGGATTCAGCAAAAAATGTTTTACAAAAGAATTTAACTTCTATATTTGCTCGTGCATCACACGAGCAGACTTTCCTAGTTCTGCAGGCTGAGGTTCGTGAGATGAGACACAGCACGCAGAGCCATTCCACGTGACCAGGGAGCACCTGCTGGCCTGCCCTGACCAGGGACCCGGAACAGAGAGGAGCATGATACTCTGTGGCCAGGGCCCAAATGTAGGCTCCTAGAAACACAGCCAGTTCAATTTTTCTCATTTTTCTGCCCATGACAACTAACCTAGATTCTTCAATTTCTCTTCCTACATCCTGTTTCCAGGTTTGTCAATCATCTTTGTGTCTGTCCTCTGATTCCTCAATAATAATATCCATGCGAAAAGCTCAGAAAAGGATGTAAAATTCCTGTGAATAACATCAAGGCTTAAGGTTGTTGGGACAGTTGTCACTCTTCCTGATTCCCTTTAAAGGACATCGGTACCTCACGTACTTTACAGTCAACTGTCACTCGCAGAGATGGCGCAATAAGAAAGAGCCATCTGTTATTCCCCTCCTTTGGTGAGATCCACGGCACCTGGATGCTTAAGACGCCCCGACCTTTGTTCATGCATCAGTGCGCCCGTCCGCTCAGGCCCTCATGAGTTTATTCGTGCGCGCGTCCATTTAGCATCTTGTACTCTCAGTGCTGGGACAAATTAAAATATTAAAATCTCTGGTTCCTGTTACAGATCTCAGAAGCTCATCCCAAGGTCCAGAGAATGGGCAGCAGGAGGACATACCGACAAGTAAGCATTCTGAAGCGGGATGTGATGACTCCGTAGCAAATAATAACAGTGACAAAGGGCAGGTGCCGTGGGAGCACGGGGGGGGCGGGGCGCCCCCCACTGCGACCCTCACCCACAGATCAGCTATTCCCTACTGGTCACTGGGGGCCGAGGACACTGACCCCTCCCCAACCTTAGCTCTGCTTCTGATCTACTCAGATCTGTCTCCTGGCAGAACAAATCGGAAGGAGAAAGGAGAGCGGGAACGAGCGAGATCTGAACGTGAGACTCGGTGGCACGAGCCCTTTAAACGGAGCAGATGCAGAACTGCTTAACCAGCTGCTGTGGACTGAACTGGGGGAGCCCTGACCCCCAACTTGACTATGTGACTGTATTTGAAGTAGAAGAGTAATGGAGGTCAAATGAGGTCATAAGGGCGGAGCCCTGATCCCATAGGGTTACTGTCCTTATAAGAAGAAACACCACACAGTGTACACAGGGGCGCTCTCTCATTCATTCATTCTCCCTGTCTCTCTCTGTCTCTGTGTCTCCGTCTCTCTCTCTTTCTCTCCCTCTCCCTCTCTCCCCCTTCTCCTTGCAACCATGTGAGTAGACAATGAGAAAGCAGCCCTCTGCAATCCAGCAAGAGAGCCCTCACCTGAACCTGGCCCCCTGGCCCCCTGATCTCAGACTTCCAGAACTGGGAGAAAGTCAACGTCTGTTGTTTAAGCCACACTGCCTGTGGAATGTCAGCCTGAGCTCCTAACACGCCGACCTACGTCATCAACCTTTATTCAGTCTTTATCTGTTCCTTCCTTCTTCCCCTTCCCATTCTTGGTCAATATCTTGACCTAGCAGTTGAGGATCAGACATGGTACAGGAGGTGAAATTTTAAGAAACCAAAATAAAGGTTAAAGAATACGTATTCTCAGTTTGACACACGAAAGTAACACTTTTTTTTTTTTACCTAGAAATTATCCAGAACACCAAACAGCATGAGAGCCGCACATGTAATTTATATTTTCGACAAATGAGAAGATCACTAGAACCTGCACACCCCCAAGTGGGTGTGAGGGCTACCCAACACGAGCAGAGCCCAGCGACAGCAAGCCGAGAATGGACCCTGTAGAGAACCCTCTCAGAGGTGGCCACAGACGTCAGGAAGGAAGCGGAGAGGCACCCCCCCAAGGCAAGGGGCCCACCCAGACCTACGAGCACCACGTCCCTGGTCTGCAACCAAGAGCATGTTGGTGGGAGCCCTCCTGGGTTCAGGACGTAGCGGGGCAGGGCTCCAGAAGAAAGAATTTCGCCAGGCGTGTCGCAGGAAGCAGTCACACTCGGTGGCGTCAGGTTCTCTTAACATCTACGCTGGCTCTGCAGAAACACCGTTTCCTGACTGTCATTTCGTAGAGATTCACCCCGCACCCCGCTCTCGCCCCGCCCAGCGAGTGCTCGGTGAGTCCTAAGGCTAATGATGTGATAACTGACTACTACTGCTAGTAGCATATAGTTCACATTAAAAGGGCATTCTGGAAAATTAAAAAAAAAAACAAAAAACAAAAAACAAAATACTAAGCCCGAAGTATTAATAGAATAGCAAATCTCAGTAAAGTTCTGAACTTTAGAAGTAAAGGAGTCTGTCGGGCACCCAGGCAGAATGCTCAATTCTGCTGTAAGGAAGACCAAATATTGGGGCCGGCCTTTGACTGCCAAACGATGACCTCGATGAGGTCCAAAAAGTAGAAAGAATATAGACAATTCTCTAATCTTTAAAAAAACTAATAACAGAAAAAATTAAAAATCACCTAAAAAATAAAACAATGACAAAAAAATTTCTCTTGTGTCAAAAAGGGAAATTCAAACCAAATCAGAAAATTATCTAGAAAATAATGATGATGAACACATATACTGCATAAAGCTAAAGGAGTTTTCAGAGGAAAACGCATAGCCTTTGGTACTTATATAAAGAAACAAGAAAAAAGAATCAGTGGATTGAGTATCTAACTCCAGAAGTTAGGAATAAAAAAGAACAACAACAAACAAACACAGGAAAAAATGTAAGAAAATTAATTTAAAAACTGAAATAATAAAACAGACAATCAATAAAAAATAAATATATCCAAAACTCCTTCTGTGGAAAAAACAAGTAAAATAAAGAAAATATTAGCTAGATGAATCCGGAATTAATAGAGAAAGGACAAATTTCAAGAATAAGAAAGCAACCAGGGAGACGTAAACAAAAGTACGGAGTAATTGGAACCATGAAAAGAGATTATTCAACACGAGGAAATATAGTTCACACCATACGAAAATATCTTTGACAAAAACAAACTTCAGAAGAGGAAGTAAATAAAAAAGAATAATTTTCACAGGAAAAACAAGGAATGGCATCTAATCTAATCTAACCTACACGAACATTTGAGGTGACAGGCGCTCGTACTGGAGTGGAGCACTCAGACAATCTGTGGCCCATGGCCAGCGCTGCCCGTCTGCTCTTATTACCATCAAAATAGATGCAAAATCCTTCATAACTTATTGGTTAAAGGATCTTGAGATGATCATGCTAAGCCAAATAAGTCAGACAGAAAAAGTCGAGAACCATACAATTTCACTCGTATGTGGGATATAAAACTGAAAGCAACAAACGAACAAGACGAACAAACAAATAAAAACTCATAGACACAGATGATAGTTTAGTGGTTACGGGAAGGAAAGGGGGAGGGGGAAGTAGATGAGGGTAAAGGGGTCAAACATACGGTGACAGAAGGAGATGTGACTTTGGGTGGTGAGCACACCTGCGATATGCAGATGATGTGCTATAGAATTGTCCACTTGAAACCTATATCATTTTATTAAGTGATGTCATCCCAATAAATTTAATTTAAAAAATGAAAAAAAGAAAAGGTATCAAGGCTGCGAAGTAGATAAAAACATAACATGGCCTCCTGAATTAATTCCAGAGATTCAAGAACTGTTCGACACTACAAAAGGGGAGAAATCATGCCGTCTTGCCCGTGGATGATAAAAGTCAAGTCTTTTGATAGAGTTGAAGAGCCATTCTTTAAAGAAAGAAAGAAAATGCTAAAGCAGGAATAGACGGGTACTTCCCTCCGGGTAGTTTAGTTTAACGAGGATGGGATTTCCATGTTTCCTCAGTCTAAATTCTTAGCATTTGCTTTATTTTCCTATATTTATATTTCCATAAATGTCTTCCAAGGAGGAGTCTTCCTGTGTGTGCGCCATGGAGGAGGGGAGCCCCACAGACTCTGGCCATGAGAACTCGTGGAGGGACCGCCGGGACCCGCAGAGGCGGGGGAGAGCCGCTGCAGTCATCTGGGCGTTCACACCTGTGGTGGGCGGAACAGAAGCCCCTAAAGGTTACGTCCACAGGGAACCTGAGAAGATGACCTCTTTCGGGATAAGGCTCTTTGCATCTTCTCCCTTCCACCTCTTACAAGGACACCGGCCATTGTTTTCAGGGCCATGCTGAATCCAGGATGATCTCATAGCGACATCCTTAACGACCTCCAGAGACACAAAGAACAGAAGGCCACACGGAGACGGAGGCCGATGCTAGAGTCCCGAAACCCCAAGCCAGGGAAGGCCAGGGAGTGCCGGCGAAACCGGACGCTGGGAGAGAGGCCTGCACACGCTCTCCCCCAGAGCCCCAGGGGGCACCCACTCTGCCAGCACCTTGGCTTTGACTTCTGTGAGAGGATAAGTGCCACAATGTAGAAGCTGCTGTTGTTTTAAGCACCCACGTTTGTGGCGCTTTGTTATGCCAGCCCCAGGAAACCAACACAGTATCTCAGCCGGGTACCAGCGACGCAAAGTGACGAAGCTGTGCAGGTGCAAGTCTCGATGACCACGAAACTGACACGTAGGATGGTCGGAGCCACCCTGTCAAGTGGCTGGTTCAACTGAGGAGAAATACGCAGTCCCAGCTGAACGGGGAACAGCACCAGGCTTCTCCAGGGACGAGCCACTTATGACAAAGGGTGGCACAGAAGCCCAAGATGTCCTGCTGTCAGGCGACCCCATAAATGTCTCCTCTTTTATTTCTCCTCGTTACACAAGATAGGCTGTGTCTCAAGGGTTTCCATTAACCAAAGGAGCTCAGATCCTCAGGGATTAGTAAAACTTCCAAACCCTACTCATTTGTTAGTGGAGGGGGAGTTTCTAGCACCTCCCCAGGATGAAGCTCACTGCCATCAGTCTGGGTAGGACACATGGCAGGACAGCCAACACACCAGCCCGGGGCCCCGAGGGTCTCACACTTCCTTCTCTGGCCCTATTCGACTCCATAGGCCATTTAGACTTCCATTATGAACATAGTCCCCAAAGTATCTTTAGGTTCCACTTCTCTTAGCTTCTGTAAAAGTCCTTTGCATTTAGTAAATACATTACTGCTGCCGCTGCTGTCTACTGTTCATTGAGTGCTGGGGATCGGCCTGGATGGAGAACAGGTGTTCATTCAGGAGAGTTAACTCAATCAGCACCAAGGCCAGCATCTATCGAGGGTGGCGGTGTCACCCTTCACAGACGAGGAAACCCACTCAGCTAAAGAATTCGTCCACGGTCACACGATGTGGCAGTCTGGCTCTCTAGGAAGCATATTCTGAAAAACAGTTCGTTGTTTATTCTGGGATTCTCTTTGGCTCAATGCCCATGAGGAGGGAACGAGGCCGGACTGGGCAGAGGGAGGTTGGGCTGCGATGCAGACCTGACAACTTCAGACAAAACCACAGAAGCTCCGGAGCCGAAATGGCCCATCGGACCTGTTCTCCACTGGGTCCAAACGAATCGCACCTTTAATCGGTCTGTAATAATACACTGTAGCAGACATGAATCCATTGCTTTGAACGAACGGAGGGAGCAGATTTCAGATGACAGATTCAAGAATGGATAGAGGCAGCCGATAGGACTGTCATTTTTCATTTTCCAAGAAATCCTTTTTCATGCTCCTTTGATCAAATTTCCAAGACAAAACTCATGATCTGATAGAGCTTCCCCGACCTCTGGTCCTTCTATCCTCTCCCCAAAACAGCCTCCCACGTGTTGGAAAACAAACCTAAGTCTCGTTCCAGCCTTATAGTAAACAGTGAATCACTGACACAAAAATTCTATCTCAAACATTCTCATATTTCATTCTAGAAGTTGCCAGAGCATGTCTAACATGATTTGACGTCCTGCAAGAAAGTTTTAATGTTTTTTGTTCTTCACGTGCCTGACCAAACTCTCTCTGGTGGGACGACGGTACAAACTTCCTGCCATTTAGAGGATCTGTCGGGCTGGGGAAGGATAAGGAAGGAGAAAGGGGCGCGGGACTGGGGGGCGCATTTAGATTTGCTTTCGGATGGAGCCACGTCCAGCCTGTTCCTCTCTTTACCTTTCCTCCGTGCTTAGCCCCACTCCTTCCAAATCGCAGTGTCTTCAGAGCAGATCGACAAGTTGGCTAAAATAGGACATGGATCGTAATCGATAGCTGGCTGCCACCCAAAGTGCACAGAGGTACAGGCTCCTTTTTTCCGCCTTGTGGAAAATATTAGTATCTTGTACTTTTCTAAAGACAAAGCAGTGGGAAGACAGGTCCAAATTCCTAACAATTAGTATCTCCCACAGCCAGAAACTGGGCAGCTGGCAGCCTGCTGTTTTTCCTTTGAGCTTCTCAGATTAGATCCTAAATGCAATTTAACTCCAGACTCCCATATACAGTTCCTGAATTATACCGAAAAAGAATGAGTTATGTAACCAACCTGCATTACTACTGATGATACACTTGCCATAGACAACGGGCTAAATTTCCTACTTTAGGTCCAATCTAAAAATGTTCAAATTATGTCACAACTTAAAGATATTAAAAACATCTACTGTGTAAAGGAACCCTATAAAATATCTGTAAAATATGAGTAATCCTGTTAGAAAATCAATAAGCACCCTTTAGCTTTTCTTCTTTAATAAATATGGATTCTCACATAACTTGCTTACTTCAGTAAATCTATATTCCAATTCCTCCCTCTCTCACAGGAAAATAAAAGATATCCGAAATGAAAATTCAGAACGTGCTGTAAATACCAAGAAAGTCAAAAAGGAAGAAGGGAGAGTCTATTTCAAAAACAAAATGCCACGTGACACATACACAGGAATGTCTGAGAATTCCTCGAGGGCATCCCGCCTCCCGTCCCGCTGACAGTGGTGCTCATCTGTGGACGCTGCACAAATGAGGGATGGACAAACAGATTCGCAATGAAGTAAACGCTGCAGAAGCGCAGGCTGCAGTCTGGGCCGAGATGCTGACCAGCGGGCCCGCTGCCTCTGGCTGGGAGCAAGACTCCTGGCCAGGTGCCCAGTCTTTCCTCAGGGCTGCATAACTGCCACCCCCAAGGGCACACGCGGTGGGGGCAGCCACCAGGGCGTGAGGTGTGAGGCTTCGCTGTGTCTTCCTAGACCCAGTTTCCCTTTGCTTTGATATCTTCACGAGCAGAAGAGATGACTTGTCATTCTCGGTCCAATGCATGCTATGCTACTAATATAAGTGAATGTATTTTCTAGTTAATCACGGATTACCGAGGGGTTTGCTCGCTTCTGCTAAAATTACGATAAATAAAATATTTGAATACAGACAATACAAAACTGTTTTTCTTTACGTTTCCTGATACTTAAATATCTCTTCCCCCGTGCTACTAAGGGATTCCAGATTCCCTCAATAATCCCAGATTCCAGAGCATCTTTTCTTTGGAAGCCAGTTAGGAAAACAAAGACAGAGAAGAATGGGAAGAAAAGTTGCTGAGAGCTGCGGTGGGGAACCCATCCCAGAGCGGAACTGGACAGAATCCCTCCCTCCTCTGCAATACGCTCCGCTCACAACGGGCTCCTTCTCCTCCTGTTCCTCGCCCCATGCTCTCCCCCGCCCTTGCCCTTGCTCCTTCCTCCCGAAGAACTCAGTGCCCTGCCTTCAGCATGGCAAGGAAAAGCATCTGCACCCACGAGTTCGGGGGAAGCTGAACTCTCCCAAAGCGACGAAGCTGGGCTGGGCGCCAGGAGCGTCTACAGGGGAGAAAGTCAAGCACAGGGGAGAGAGTCCCTCCGTGCTGGGGGAGGGGACACGCTCACTCAGATGGGGCATCACAGCCCCTGCGGCTCGGGGGACGGGAAGCGGGGTGCAGTGAGAAGGCACCAGTGTGAATGGAGAGGTTGGCAAATGCGATCAGAGACAGGTTACGTACAGGGACTCATCAAATAAGTCAATATATTAAGGATCCAGGGGGCTAATTTTTTTTTTTTAATATTGGTCAAGGGAGCCATAACAGAAAGAGAGAAAACTGGCATGAAATCCACACTGAGTTGGGAATGAAAATATTAGTGTGAAATCTTGAGTTTAATAAATAAGTGTGTGTACACACACACACACGCACACACACACAGGTGTATGTGTGCGGGCCTTGCTTTGGGAGTTCTGACACCCCAGTGACAGGACACAAAGCCCAGATCTTGCTTCTAGATGCCAATCTTTAGTAAAAGAACCGGGGTCCTTGGAGAAGGTTTGATTTTCGGGTTGGGGCAAGGAGGGGACAGGATGAACCTGTAACGTCTTGTGGTGCCAAAAAGCGGGAACGGGACGTATCAAAAGGATATTGAAGCCAGCTTGAAGGGTGCCCACTGGACAAATCCGAGGCCATATGGGCAGCAAAGTAAACAGTGAGCAATGGTTTATACTCTACAGAATAGAATAGAAAACACAAGACTGTGTGGCTATAAATAAATGAATGAAACAGCATGTTTGCTTAGTCTCGAAGTACCTCTGCACAAACACGCACTAATTAGAAAGGGGAAGAGAGTAATTGCGAAGTGGAAATGCCCAGCGGCCAGCACCTCCTCCTGACGACCGCGTGAGTAGGGACGCGAAGCGGGGTTACGGTTAGGCGCCTGCGGACCCATCCCCTCGTCCGTGGCTCCTGCGGAGCAGGCAGAACCTCACCTCCTTCAGGGGGAAGCATCAAACGCCCAGACTGAAGGACGTTTACAAAGCAGCTGGCCTGCAACCTTCAAAAGAGCTACGATCCTAAAAGCCAAAGGAAGACTGAGGAATTGGTCCAGAGCGAAAGAGATCAAAGACACCTGAGTCACAGCGCAACGTCTGGCTCTCGCCCGTGCCCTTCTGCCGTGAAGGACGTTAACGGGACAGCCAGACGAGCTCCAGTGGCAGGAAGGCAGCAGGTGAGTCTCCCGGTTTCGACAGTTTCATTATACGGCCGTGCAGGAGAATGGTACTGCAGGAAATACGCGCTAACGCATTCGGGTGATGGGACGGCAGATTGGCAGCTGACCTTGAAGTGGTTTAGACACAGAAAATTCTCCGTACCTGAATCTACGACTTATTGGTAGGTCTGTGATCATTTCAAAATGAAAGTAAAAACGTATTAGGGATTCTACTTTCTGTTTAAATGTCTTAGGAAACAGCATCCATGATTTTAAACTATGAACTAAATTTCCTCGATTAGATGATATAACTGACTGAGAATGCATTCTACTTCAAGACGGATGCTGGTCAAACGAATTCCTGAGAACAATCAACTCTGACGCTCGACACAAACGGAGACTAGGGTTTCTTACTAAGCCAGTATTTTGGTTAACAGACAAGTGCCACATGCTGTCAATGGATTGCCAACGTTCAATATACGTTCAAAGTGAAACAAAAAAATTCTTCATATGGATCCGCGCTAAATAAAAGGCACTCTTTCATGAATGGTTTAGAAGACAGGGTGATATCGACCATCACAGATGGATGAGTGACCTCTTTCTCCCAGCCCGAGACCCCTTACTTTAAATAGTTTTGCTTTAAACAATTACGCCACAACAATATGACCACATAGTCCGTAGCATTCTGACTTACACGCGCTTTATATCAAAAGAATTCGACAAAGTATTTTTCTCACATCGGACATCAGTGTTATTTTTAGGTTACAGTTCCAGCTCTTTTGTACATTATTTGGATGTTTACCTAGGAACCTTCCATTTTAAATCTGCTGGCTTATTTCGCCTCTCCTAGCTGTTGAAATCCCTTGTAAAATTATTTCTGAAGGGATGGAAAACCTGACTTTCTGTTTTGCTGTTCCTTTCAATGCTATTCTTATATAAAATACTACGAAATGAAGAATCGTATTCTTCTTGCTATTCCAGGATTATCCTATCTCTGGCCATCCTCTGATAAGTCTTTTTCTTTGTTGGTTTTGGAAATTGAGAAATCAAAATTTAAGATTACATTCTTTCCCCCGATTCTTTTTACCAATGAAAGAAAATAAAAGCGCTTAAATAAAAACTCAATACGGTACTTGATGACCAAGAATACGCCACATTCTTTGCAAAGCACTTAATTTTTTTTAAATCCCATTTGATCCTTATAGGCAGGTTTTATAATCCTCATCTCCCAGAAATTTTTCTATTACATCTGACCCAGCAGACACTTTATTGATTTATGAAGGGGCAGAAGAGACGGGTACGAAATGTTCAAGAAATGCATTCGAGGGGGACCCAAGCTGAGAAGGCACTGGCCACCGTCAGAATTGTTGCTCTGTGAGGACTTTCCTGCGGTGATTTTCATAATGCCAAGCGGCAGAAACACAGCCACCCCCCAGCCCTGCATGAGGTCACCTCCGGCTGAACTTAATAGCCCCAATAAGGGCGGTGGAAAGAGAAATGTCCCATATGTATCCTTAAGGCGGGGAAAGGAGGCAAAAGCTGGGCCAGAGCTCATGCGGAAAGCAATGTCCCTCCCACCTCTTCCCAGGCATCATTCGATTGTTTCTCCCTTTAATAAAACACGCACCTTCGTTCTCTCTTTTAATCAGCTACCAGCCCCCATCTGTGTCTGGGTGTGCAGGTCACTGGTATGTGTCTCAGGGGACGCACGGACTTAAAACGCGGCTTTCCCCTGCTTCCCGGGAGTGGACGCTCCTTAGTAACACCCGAACCAGTCAAAGTGAAGCTGGAGCCCAGTGTGCAAATCAGGGCCACGGCCTCCGCAGGCACTTGGCGCCCACAAAGACGGCTCACAAACGCAGGCCTCTCAGGCTGCTCTTGGAGGATGCTGAGTGATGAGGGCTGGGAGACGGATGCTGAGAACAGTGGTCCCTGGATGGCTTCCCAACTGAGAGACATCACTACAGACCCATGGGTCGGCCTGTTGGTCCACCTCACGTTTCCAGCTAAAACACCCCACTGAGCACATGACAAACCCCTCAGACCCCACAGGGCTCAGGCGACCCACGTGTGAATTCCCCTTTTCGTGGGCCATGCTGCTCGTCACCGTTTCTCTCGGCCCCTCTGCAGTTTACTACATGGCCACGTTTCTTACATTTGATTTCGACAGGGCAAAATAAAACACGTTTTTCTACAAGTCACGAAGAAGCTGTTAGGAATAACTCCAAACCCCTGACCTTCATGTTTACAGATGCACGTAACAGAAAATCAAACTGTTTTTCAAATGCTTTTAACTAATTAAATGGGATGGCTTCTTTGAAATACCACTTATTAGTAAAGCCAAATTTGCTGTCAGAGCATTTTAAATAATTTTTTAAAAAATATCCATGGACGTGCCAGAAGATTAAAAATGGAGAAATCTTTTGTCCTGTCTCAAGAGGGGGGTTTGGATATCGAAGTAAAGAGAAGTGGGGAAGAATTATGAATTTAATTGTATAACTTATTCACTCTAAAAATAAGAGCGCTAAATTATAATGTATAATGAGAATAGCTTTTAACCATCGAAATCACACCACCACTCAGCAATCAGCAAAACGGAACTGCAAGTTCCAGCTTTCCTGCTGCTAGCCGCTAAGTGACTGTTGACCCCACTGATGGGGGTGGGGGTGGCTGTGTGGCTGGCGACCCACTCGCAACTCTCAGCATCAAGGTCAGAGAACAGAACTCGGGCACCTGCCAGGTACCAACAGTCACACCCTGAGCAGGTGCGTGGCACCTCACGCACTCTAGAGGGACGTGGAGTCACCCACCTGCCAGACCAGGTGCTCCTTGGCCCCGGGCGTTGCAGACAGGCAGACGCTCAGCACGATGGTGTGGGAGGAAGTCGTGAGCACGCTGGCGATGATGGCGTCTCGCATGCTGAAGGGCAGCATGGTGTACACCACGAAGATGATGAAGAGGAAGAATGACACCTGCGGGCAGAGGAGAAGAACAGCGGGAGTCACCGAGATGCCCGACCCCAAGTGCCCCCTGTCTTCTTCCCATTAAAAGTCGCGTGCACCGCGCCCGTCCAAGGAATAATACCGCGACGGAACGAGACAGCACGTGCAAAGAAGTCCACTAGACTACGATAAAGATCCAGCTATTGCGATGGAGAAAAGTTATTCTTGCTCAAAATTTGGGGATTTCCAGCTTTGGTATCCAAACCTTTGCGGACGTTAGGTTAATCTGAGCACTTCACGTGTATGGACGCAGGGCTGGTCCTCAACTCTCAGGATTTGGCATCTGAGCTTTAGGGCGCACATCTGCATTCTTTATCTATGGACAGGTTTTGGACACCCAGAAAGGGTGGACAGGTACCATCTGGAGGAGTTAGTGAAAGTAGATGGATACGAAGGGCGAGGACATGTAATAAACAACAGAAAACAGCTTAGTGATGGTTTAGCTGTTGTGAATACAGTCGGGCAGTTTCTTAAAACATTAAACGTAGAACTACCACATGACCCAGCCATTCCATTCCTTAGCGTATATCCTAACGAACCAAAACGGGTACTCAAACAAATACATGCACGCGCATGCTCAAAACAGCACCATTCACAACAGCAAAGAGGCAAACAACACAAATATCCAACAACGATGACTGAATAAACGGCACTGAGTATGTCCACACAATGGAATACTATTCAGCCATGAAAAAGAATGACATTCCGATACACGCTGTCACGTGAACGAGCCTCGAAAACATTATGTTGTGTTATCAAAGCTAGGACAAAAGACCCTCTATGGTAGGATTCTGTTTATATGAAATACCCAGACTGATCAAATTTATAAAGACAGAAAGCAGACAGGTGGTTCCCAGGAGCCGACCAAGGGAGAAATGGGAAGTAACTACTGAATGGGTACAGAGCTTCCTTTCCGGGTGATGACACGCATTTTGGAAGTAGACAGAGACGGTGGAGGCACAGCATTGTAAATGTCACTAAATTCTTCCCTTTAAAACGGTTAATTTATGTTATGTGAGCGTCATCTCAAAAAAAAAAAATCCATATGAAACAGCGAAAACTTTGGAATGGAAAAGAAAATGGTTTGATAGGGAACAAACCAGGCCATTTTCATTACCAAAGAAGCAAAGACAGAAGAACATCCACATGAATCAAAAGGTAATAAAGCTAGCGGGGGACGTAGGGGACGTGGCATTTGGCGAGCTTTGCCACACAGCTCTTCACGCGAAAGCAAACGGGAAGCTGTGGGAATAGCTGACCCCCTTTCGCAGCTCCTGTCACTTTTGGGAATCCCGGGTGTGACCACAGCAGGCGGGACACGGAGGCCCTGCGCTGTCCCCTCTGCAGGGAGCCACAATCTGTGTCCACCAGACGGGTCTGGCCAGAGGCTGTGCTCCCAGTGGCTTCAGAGAGAGGGGCTCTGGGCGGACACCGGGCTGGTCTCCCCTCCTGAGGTCCCCGGCAGCTGTGCCACGTATTACAAGTGAAAAGGAACTGCAGATTCTACCGAGCAGAGCTCCTCGGTCTCAGCACTGCTGCCGTTCGGGGCCGGTTAATTCTTGGTGGAAAGCACCTTCCCGCATTGCAGGAAGTGTAGAGGCGTCCCTGACTTCCAAGTGCTAGATTTCAGTAGAACTGCCCCCTTCAAGTTGTGACAACTGACAGTGTCCAGCACTGCCGAATGTCTTCCAGAGGTAAGGTCGCCTCTGGTTGAGAACCACGGAGCTATAGAAAAAGTTTCTTTTGAGAATGAAAAAATCTGTTGTGTAGTCGTGGCTTACTAGAAAACTCAGTTTTCTTTGGAATCCCTAATATCCAGCAACTTTATAGAAAATATTTCCAATTAAGGTATTATTTCTATACACAGCATTTATGCAAAACCTTACATCCCACAAGAGGTATTAAATAAATATTTTCAGGTATCAGAATTCACAATCAGTTACAAAGGAAAACCTCTCGTTTACAAGTACATATATTTTTCTTCTCCTATAAAAAACTTTAATGCTTCTTTGCAATGATCGTAACTTTCAAACGGCTTAATTGTGAACAGCTCTAACTTTATTTCAATTAGGAGCCACTTCTGCCACCATTCTGAACTTTGAAATGGAAGCATGTGGAAGTCTCATTTTCAGTAACCAAACGGAGAAGGGAGGTTCCCTGCTCCACCAAGACTCCTGTTAAGTCTTCCTCTTTAGTTGACAAAAGGAATTTTTAAAGGTCAGTTAAGCAAGTCACATTCACTTGAGTTTGGGATTTGATTGGCGGCATTGCTGGAGCTCAGCTACTGGTGGCCGGGCTGCGTTCCACAGGCTGGACAGGGCAGAAGAGTTTCAAGTCCCACAGGAGAATGCTCCTTATTTATTAATAAATAATCCCAGAAGGCTCATTTTTTTAAAGCTTTCTTTCCAAAGCAACTTCAAAGAGGGCCATGTGTAAAAGCAAAATGGATTTGGCACATCTAAACGGTGGGTGGGTATAAAGCTCCAAAAAGTCGAATGTAGTTCCCTCGTTACCATGGGGACGCTTCAGTGACAGAGATTCCCCGCGGATGAACCTCTGCCCAGAGGCCGAAGAGAGAGGAGCCTTGGGTCTGATCATCGAGACCGTGCGCAGAAACCCGATCAGCGCAGGGACTGACGAGGTGGCACTCGGCCCAATAAGACAGTGTCTGGTTCCCTTCACTGTAGCCCAGCACTGGCTTTCTGCAAGACACATCCACTTGAACCTCAAGCTCCACAAGCTTCAAACCAGCTAAGAGCTTCTCCCCCACGCTCTTCAATCTATTCGTCTTGCAGAGTAATTCCGTTCTGCCCATGAGGTCTCCGTCCCCAAACAGCCCAGGCGCAAACCTTTGAGAAGCATCTGTGACAATGCTTTCCTGTCCACACTCGAAAACACCTTCTGACTCTAGGACTCGGGCGGGCCGCCTCTGTGCGTCTCTCCCTGTCCACGCTTCCCTCCACAGGCTCGTGGTCTCTCCGCTTGTTAAGGACTGAGCTTCCACGCTTTCCCTCATCTCACCCCTCCTTCTGTTCATGTCCCAACCATGACGCCAAAGCCTGCCCTTCCTCATCCTTGCCCACCCCACTTCATTCTCTATGCTGCCGGTAATCAC
>NW_006440135.1:722256-726484 GCF_000325575.1 Pteropus alecto
CCTTTCTTCCTGAGCATGTGGTCCCATTGCAGTCCGGTGTTCGTTTCTTCGTTTGTTATTTTTTAGGTAAATCAGGCCATGCGACTTGCTCAGACAAAGACGCATGAGCAGAAGTGGCACGTGTCCTTTCCGGGTGGAACTTTGACAGCTAGTGCACAACTGGCCAAGTCCTCTTCCCTCTCTGGCAGGCAGGGAAACATGACCTTGGAGCTGCTCTGAGCCTCGGTCTCAAGTGAGGAGCAGAGCCCTCAGGCTGGCCCGCGTGGACCTATGGTCACGTGAGCAAGCCATAATCCTTTCTGGTGGTAAGCCCCTGGGTCCTGAAGCACAGCCTGGATGATCCCGATGGACACCAAGCCCACGTACACACACACACACACACACACACACGTGCACGTGGGAGGTTTTACTGATAGGATCAAGAGGACGCTTTTATGTGCATTACTCTACAATTTGCTTTTATCACTGAACTACATACATCGTGGGCATTTTTCCAGGTCTGCAGACATGAATATACTATTGACTTTCTACCACTTGCAACATAGTCCATAGGAACGGATGAGCCACGTTACTCCAGTGTTTCTTTACTGATGACCGTTCCCGGCACGACAGGACCCCACTGTCCAACTGCCGCAGCCGTGCTCTCGCTAACCTCCCCGACCCCACCACGCTCCTGTCTCTGCTCCGGCCAACACGCCGCCGCCCACTTCGTGACTCCGCATGTGCCCGTCTGATGAGTTGCTTCCTTGGGAAAGCATGTCCTGTGGCTACCCCTGTGCTCTGAACGCTTCTCCCGAAGGTTCTGGTGATCACAGAGTAAAGTGGAAGGTCACAACTCACCCCGAACTGACCTCTCCACCCTTCCCCCAGCTTCTAGAAGCATCCTCCGCTCCAGCCAACCCAGATCATTCCGTGCCTGGAGCAGGGGGTGCTCGCCTGGGGGTCTGGAATTCTCTGGTCTCGGAGGGTGTCCTCTCCCCTTTCCTAGGGCACTTCGCCTGCTTTACTTACTCACAGCAGTTATAGTTCTGGGTCTATTTGTTAATTGTCCTCCCCTGCGGAGAAGCTCGATGACCTTCTGAGGGCGGAGGCCTCATTTGGTCCCAGCCAGCCCAATAAGACGGTGTCACCTACCTGGCGCGTGGCAGGTGCTTCGTACACATTTGCTGTCTGCGTGGAAAACTCTATCACACGTTCCAGTGTGACCTGTCACATCCACCCCATCGGCATCTACTCATCGAGTGCATCTCTAAAAATATTCCGCCATCCTCCTTGGTCCCATTAGCCTTACCATTAACCTTAGCCACGCTGAGTTTTCAGCGATCAATTATCTCTTTAGTAGACTGATTACATTTAAAAACTCAACCGAGCAGACATTTGTCAGATGCCTACGGCAGGCAACAGCAGATACTGGACTGAGTAGGAAACAACCCCTGTTCTCAGGGGACCCCTAGTTTGTCTAACTCTGGGAGTGCCTGTGCCCTGGGACAGAAGGCATTAAGCCAGCATTAATCTACAGAAAGTAAGAGTGACCCAGGCTGAGGATGTTTATCCAGGAGCCGAGATTCCTGGGCTGCTCCTCTGCCATCGATGTCGTAGACTCAGCTCAGGGGACCTGGTCCCTTTCCAACTCAGCAGTCTCCTCACTCAGCATGTCAGCTGACAGGAAGTACGCTCGCTCTGCGAACCACGAGCTCTTCCGGAGGAGATCACTTTTGAGAGGTGGATACAGTGAAACTCACTAGGCCGGAAGACGAAGGAATTTTGATGGGGCCACCCGACCCGTCATTCAGAGACAGGCTGGACAGAGGACAAGGTGGGCTAGACGCGTCGATGGCTTCACGGCTTCTTATGCTCTGATGTCAAGTTTATGAGTTTCTTGTGGCTGCTGTAACAAACAGCCACAAACTGGATGACTTACCACAACAGAAATTTATTCTCTCACAGTTCTAAAAATTTGAAATCAAGGTGTCAAGACGGTTGGTTTCTCTGGTGGCTCTGAGGGACAGTCTGCTGCATGCCCGTCTTCTAGCACATTCTGGTGGCTTCCGGCAGTCCTGGGCATCCTTTGACGTGCAGCTGCACCCCTCCCCTCTCTGCCCTCACCTTCATACGACCTTGTCCCCGGAGTGTCTGTGCCTTCACATGACCTTCTCCCGTCTGTGTGTCTCCATCCCAGTGCCCCTCTTCCAAAGACACCGGTTACTGGATTTGGGATGCATCCTAATCCAGCATGACCTCACCTTTACCAGTTACAAAGACCTATTTCCAAGCAAGGTCACGTTCACAGGCACTGGTGGTGAGAACGTCAACGTGTTTTGGGGGGAAATCGATTCAGCCCACAATACCGAGTTTATGCTATAGCTCTCAAGTACTTCCTGTCCACGTCACATCCCATGCTCCATTTCCATGTCAGAAACGAAAAAAGTGTCTGCCATACCAAGGTTGTTGAAGTTATGCATCTAACAGAATTTAATTACAAACTTTTTTTTTTTTTTTACTTTTTTAGACAGAAAACCGCTACAAACAAGAAGAGATGACGTACAGCTATAGGCACAGAAACAGGCCCTAACTCGCCACAGACCTGGTCTCTCACAGTCCCACTCCCGTCCAGGCCGGCAGTGCAAATCCCGTGATGTCCACGGACTGGTTCATATTTCTTTCAGAGTTCAATGACAAGCAAAAAAGTGTCCAGACATGCCAACAGCAGCTTTAAAGACAAAGACAGAGCTAGTTTTTTCTTTCTAAGGATATCTCAACTCTAATATCGTAATGAGGCTTTGCTGTCTAGTCCATTCTCTCCTAGAACGTATAAACGAGCACAATCAGAGAGATCATCAGGATTAGTTATGTAAATCACCACAGTGCTGTTGAGAAATAATCAGAGAAATATCTTCTATTTTTGTTATGCTAATAACGTTAAGAGAAATAACGGCCCCAGGGAACATAATGAGAGTGTTTTATAGCCAAAAGCAGAGCTACTCAAATCAGTTTTCTCTCCAACAAAACTTGAAAAATCAGAAATATAGTACTTAAAGTAGTAGCTTAATTTTCAAAGACGTAGATTTTACTAAAAACCGTAGAAATTATACCTTCCTAACTAAAATATAAAGTGCAGTTCTTTTCACATTGTATCTCATTGTCATTTTATAATATAATTAGAAATGCCAAAATTTAGTTTAAAAATGCCCAAGGAAAAGGTAGGATTGTCGAATAGATCTATCCGATTGAGCGCTCTGAAGGGTAAGTTCGAAATTCAAAATAGAACTTTGCTCATTGGATGCCATGTCCATCTCGAAGGATTGATGACCTTGAGACTATGCAGACCATTTACTAATTAGAAACACTTAAATAACTCTCTGGGAACATAACTAGAAAGCTATTAGCCAGAAATGTGCTTTAACATTTTACAAAACAAGATATACAAAATGTTTACTTTTCACCCAGATCAGTATTTTCTCATCTTGCTCCTTGATCCTGCTTTATGTAGAATTGAGTCACTATTACTTTCGGTCATTATTACATTTTTGGGTACGAATATCACAACGATGGAAAACACTCTTTTCTTTTCTTGAATCGGGGGACCCTCTGTCATACCTCTGTTTGGTGCTAATCTATCAGCACACGGTAAGGCTTCTTGTAAGTCTCTTCGTGATTATCCTCCTTTTCAAATTTAACTTGTCTATCTCCTCTTTCCTTCACAACATCAAAGACAGAGGCTTAACCACAAGATCAGAAGGAGGGAAAGAAAAGAATGTGTCTCCAGCCTCATGTCCCCTACACAGAAGAGCTGGGGATCTCTGACTCGGGTAGAATTCAGCAATAGCTCCATGCGTGGATGCTCCCAGATGCTTCTGGAGTGTTCTCCCATTCTGTCTTCTTCTCCATCACTCAGGCTGCCCCAGGCTTCACGAGATGTAACTTCAGGCTGAGTCCGTGGGCTCATTTCTAACGACTAATTCCTAATTTCATGCTCATGGGCCACAGTGGATTACACAGATGCTACAGTCAATTTGTTGCTAATATGCTTGACCAGAAAGCACTGAAAGAGACTCTGGATTGTCAAACAGGCCTGGAGTACGTGGACGTAATTCTCATCATGGGGATTTCCTCTCCCCGATCTCGAACCCCTGTCTTTCTTTTATACTTTCCCGTCTCACTTAATAAAACTTCTCGTCTCCACCACTCCTAGGAACTATTATTAATCATTTTCTCTTCCTCATACTCT
>NW_006440135.1:728826-739386 GCF_000325575.1 Pteropus alecto
GGTAAGGCTTTTGTAAGTCTCTTCGTAATTTCCTTCCTTTTCAAATTTAACTTTTCTATCTCCTCTTTCCTTCACAACATCAAAGACAGAGGCTTAACCACAAGATCAGAAGGAGGGAAAGAAAAGAATGTGTCTCCAGCCTCATGTCCCCTACACAGAAGAGCTGGGGATCTCTGACTCGGGTAGAATTCAGCAATAGCTCCATGCGTGGATGCTCCCAGATGCTTCTGGAGTGTTCTCCCATTCTGTCTTCTTCTCCATCACTCAGGCTGCCCCAGGCTTCACGAGATGTAACTTCAGGCTGAGTCCGTGGGCTCATTTCTAACGACTAATTCCTAATTTCATGCTCATGGGCCACAGTGGATTACACAGATGCTACAGTCAATTTGTTGCTAATATGCTTGACCAGAAAGCACTGAAAGAGACTCTGGATTGTCAAACAGGCCTGGAGTACGTGGACGTAATTCTCATCATGGGGATTTCCTCTCCCCGATCTCGAACCCCTGTCTTTCTTTTATACTTTCCCGTCTCACTTAATAAAACTTCTCGTCTCCACCACTCCTAGGAACTATTATTAATCATTTTCTCTTCCTCATTCTCTCTATGCCTAGATACATCCTTAATCAATCTACCCTCTTCCACCCGTGCCTACAATACCAGCTCAAATCACGTGATCATCGCTGAGTTCCTGCAACGGCATCTTGAATGGCCTCTCTGCTTACACTACTGTGCCCCGGAACGAGTTTTCCACACAGAAGTCAAAACGATATTTCTTTTAAAATAAATATATAGTTGATATGTAACATGATGTAAGCTTAAGATGTACAACCTGTCGATGTGATACATTTATATGCTGTAATATGATTACCACTTCCGGGTTCATATGCAAAGGAAGTGGAAATGGGATCAGAAGATATCTGCACGCCCAGTATTCATTGCAGGATTATTCATAATGACTGAGATATGGAAAACAACATAAGTGTCCATCAACAGATGAATGGAAAAAGAGGATGTCACTCACACACACACACACACGCACACCCTCAGGAATATTAGTCAGCCACGAGAAAGAAGGAAATCCTGCCATTTGCAGCAACACGGATGGACGCCGAAGGCATTATGCTAAGCGAGATAAGTCAAACACAAATACTATATGACCTCGCTTACATGTGGAATCTAAAAAAGCCAAACTCATGGAAAGATCATAGACCGGTGGTTAGCAGGAGCTGAGACGTGGGGTAAGCGGGAGATGGTGGTTAAGGGGACAAACTTCCGGTTATAAGATGAGTAAGTTCTGAGTATCTAATGCACAGCATGGCGACTGTATGGAACAATATACTGTACTATATACTTCAAAGTTGCTCAGAAACTGGATCTTAAATGTCTCACCACAAAAAAGAAATGATGTCACAGGATACGATCGAGTAGTCAGCTAATGCTACAGTGGTGACCAGAGTGATCTTTGAAGACAGGAAATATGCTCATGTCACTTCTCCTGTTTATACCCCGCCTTTGGCTTTCGATAACGCTGAGACAAAATTCAAAGTCTTCATCATGCTTCATCCTTAATGATCCGGTTCCGGCTGGGGTCATCTCTATTGTCACATCTTACCAACTTCCATCACCCTGTTCACAGACCCTCCATACTGGCCTTTGTGTTGTTCCTTGAACAACCTCAGGGCCTTTGCACTGGCTGTTCTGCCCTAAATGTTATTCTTCCAATTTCCTTGGCTGGCTTGTCATTCAAGCACCACTTCCCCAGAGAGAATCCCACTGGTCCTCCTGTCAAAAATATCACCCGCTCATTCTAGCTAATCACCGCTTTAAACTTTTCAGATCATTATCGGAATTTGAATGTTTATTTTTATATATTTCTAATTTTTCTTTTGTCTTCCCCCATACAGAGGTAGGCTTTATGGGGACAAGGACCCTGTATAGGTCTGAGAATAGTACCTGGCACATAAAAGACCTCAACAAACATTTGCTGAAGGAATGATACATTTCAGGTGCAATTACACTTGAAAGTTAGACCAGGGAGGCTGGAGGAAGCTGATTGGTTAGCAGCACATCTCAGTGACAGTGACTCCAGGGCGTGAGCGTGGCTCTAGCACGCATGTGCGATTCCTGTCGCCACAGCATCGTTTACACTCAGTAAGCAAAAAAGGCTACACCAACGGTTACTGACAACATGTGAGGTCTGGGCTGTTTCACACACCTCCTTCCCCGTGTTCACTGCTTCATGGTGCTAGTTCCATTTTACCGACTGGGCGTACTTGTTTCAGAGGAGGGAACTAAACTGTCCATCTGAGTCATCAACTTGCATCTGAATAGTTCAAGTGAACCCAACCTTTCTTACTGTGAAAAAGAGACTTAAAAAGCCTTGGAAATTAACTCTGCACTATTCGAAAACATTCTTTATGACCATAACTCGGGATAAAAACTCAGGGACATCTTGATGACTCAATGATTGAAAGAGTTTTTCTTCTACAGTTATCTTCGGCCAAGAATATTTTCAGAATTCCAACTCTGTCTTTACAGAATATAAAAACATTTCTTTAAATGTTATATTATTAAGCAAAAGAATACATATTATGTTCTTTGATGGAAAGCTTGGGCTCCAAAAGGGTAACGATGAAATCATGAATCTCTGGGCAGCTTTCATTCTTCTTATGAAAATGTGATTCAGAGTTGGAGAGATCGGTGACGGAACCGGGGGTAAAACAATAACTGTCATTGTGCCTTTTCAAAAATCTAAAATAAGTAGGAGGTATGTCATAAATCTTTAAAAGCTTGAAAAAAGAGAATAGTAGGATTTTCAAAAAACCACTTGATATCCTCAGGGAACAAAGGCGGTCTGCCATCTTTGCCAGCCCTGTCTGTCCCAACCCTCAGCCCTGCTTCGAGTCCAGTGAAGACGGATATGGTTTCCTCATTTCCTTTCCACGGTCCTTTCTCTTCCTCCTGATTCCTCGTTTGCTTCTGGGTGGCCGATCACCTATAGATGCCATCTTCTTTCTTTTCAGTCATCATTAATGCATCCATGTGCTCACAGTGTTTATTTTAACTCTACGTTAGACAACGCATTTATAGCCATTATGGATTATACAAGGTTCCTATTTCCAAGACACCTGAAATCACGTGAAAGTCAATTTCCAGGCTTGTCCATTTATGTCCCTTACTTCCTTTCTCCCCATCATACTCACATAATGACTGCAGGATCTGTCTGCAAGTCTGATTTGTTTAGAGTTAAAAATCTGTAAACTTTCCACCAACAATTAGCAAACTACTATGTCTGAACGTGGGCTACTATCCGCATTGTTAAAGCATTCAAATTGTGTTCCTTGGGTCTGTAAAAGTAGTATAGTGTCCCCACATTATAATCCTGTTTCCCAGAGTATTTATTAAGATTTTTAAAGACGTGTTTTGGATGGTGGTCACTTAGACAAAATAAAAATGAGTACATAAGGGAATCTTTCAATTTCTCTATTAGAGATAGTTTCCTAACGTAGAAAGAAGATGCAGTGGAACATAATATCTGCCCACAATTCTCTCTTGTCTCCTTGTCCTTGCCGGGGAAATCAGCAGGTGGCATATGCGTCCTCATCCCGCTGACTTTGGACTCAGCCGTGAGCCATGCAATACGAGCTGATGTGACAGTATGCCATTTCAGAACTGAAGCTTTAAGAGGCCTCGATTTACATGTCTGCCTTTCCATTTGGAGCTTTGGCCTTCCACATTGAGAAAGCCATGATCCAGAAAGACATATGTCTTTTTACTGGGTCTGTATTAAAGACAAATGGAGCAAACCTGAACCTCTACCTGCTGAGCCCCAGTAGGGCTGACAGAGGTCAAACAAATTTAGCCAACTTGAAGACCACTGAGTATGAAATACACAATATAATATTGCTAGAAGCCACTTGGATTTGGGGGTTGCTTGTTATTCAGCATTATCAGAACAGAAACCTGACCGATGCAGCAATTGGTATCAGAAGCAAAGTGCTACTGTAATGAAAACCTAACTTAAATTACTGTCTTTGGGATCAGACAGGAACTGTTACAGGGCTCCGGTACAGTGTTAACCCATTGGCAAAATAACTGGAAAGCATGGTTTCCAAGAGAGCCAAATGTCCAGACTCCACGAGGTCTTTGAAACTCATGATAAAATCTTTAGAAACAACAGAACCAAGAAAAAGTAGAGCGTTCCCACAAACATCTCTCAGTATATAGAAACAACGTCACCAACCTAAAGTTGATATCTTATTTATCTCAAAAATAAATTACTAATGGGATTTAGTGGCAAGTATTTTCTAATTTGACAGTTGAAAAGAGCCAGATGCTGAGGGGTTAAGTATTTTTGCTAAAGGCGTAAAGCAGTGTAGAAACAAGCCATGATCTATGGCTGAGTCTGTTATTTTGCCATAATCCCTCAAGGTTAACAGAATAACGTGAGGCGGGCATCTCTCAGTGCACGGTCTATTCAAATTATTCAAAATAAAAAGAACCTTGAGAATCCATCTGCCCTTCCAAAACTGCTTATTTCAACACTAGGAAGTCCTTTCCCTTAAAAATGATTTTTCTCATCAAATGCAAAAAAAAAAAAAAAAGAAAGAAAGAAAAGAAAGAAAGAAAAGAAAATACAAAGCCATTTGGAAACAATCAGGCAAATTAATGTTTATTAGAAAATGTCTGCTTATGTTTTCTAGTGACATGATTAGGAGAAACTAATGTGCTCTCTGATGAGTTTTTAATCATTTTTTTCCAGAAGGTGATAAATAGTTTTTTACTTTCTGACTTTAGATTTTTACAAAGGTGACTCTGTGCCATTTTCATCTCTCAAAGGCCTCCTTTCTGTGTGAACCAGAATGCCACAAACCCACTCCTCATGTGAGGAACTGCCCATCCCTCCAACCTGACAAGTGGATATTGGACGGTCAATAACAAGGCATCACAAATATAACCTTTTCTACTGCGATTATATGAACTTCAGTTCCATGAATGTTCAGAGTTAAACTATACAAGTGCCCTGCCATTTAATCAGCACTTATTGTGAGGTCATGTGTTCAAAGGCAAACAGGTATAGCCTTGGGTATAGCTAGTGTTATAAACTAGACAACAATGCGCTGCTTCTGTCCGCAGTTTCACTGATTACTTAAAATAAGAATGCCCTGACAACTCCATTAACAGAATTAATTAAATATCACAGTATACTGGCTCCTTTTAAACCAACCGTTTGGGCAAAAATAACCACGGTCTTCATTTTTATTTATCTTTCTCTTTCTGTTCACAAATGTTAGTTAGCCATTTTCTTCTCTTCTAATCTCCACCCCTTAAAGAGCTGGGATAAGGAGATCTTTGCTGATGTATTCTCAATATCTAATAACACACATTTTGCACGCCTGTGTGTTTTTAACCTGGCTTATATATAGAAACATCTAAAAATAGTCTGCCATGCTTTACGCGTGTATGAACTAGCCATGTGTTTCAGGGTACGTAATCTTATTTTGTTTTACTCGTTGGAATTCCTTCAATTGTTTAGACAAACACTTTCTTGGGGGCTTAACACCAAGATAGGATGAATATGGCTAACGGGCTGTGCTGTAAGCAAGCACTACTTTATTTCTATTTATGTAAAGGAAAATACTCTTGTACAAAACAATATGGAACAGAAGTATCACTGCCTCATTGACGGGTACACGATGTAAAAGAAATGGTGACCTGAAAATTTACTTTGAATAACATTATTTTAGAAGAAGGAAAAAAAAAAAAAGTCAAAGTAAGGTTCTCATAATAAAAAAGAAAATGTTATGTAAAAGGGTTTTTATTTATATTCACTGTTTTGGTCTTTATGAATATTCATGCCCATATTCTTTTGAAACATTATATTTATTTAATTTGAAAGGCCAGTGCTTCAGATGGGAAAAACTCATGCAGGGAGAATGAGTGGATTATTCATCTAAAAACAAATATTGTTTTGGGACTCAGTTTTATACTTGTGTATTCAACATCTACATAAATCAGCCTCCGGTGAGGCAGTGCATTTCTACAATGAGCTCTTAGCACAGAAGACCCCAAATCTCTACATGCCTTCTTTTGCCTTTTTTTTTCTCATTCTAAAAGAGAAAAATCTCAAAAGGGAAAATGCATATCCGTGAGCTGTAAGAATGAATTATTTTGGCATCGGCATTGCGAGGCTTTCGATTCCTGAACTAAGCAACTTCCCGCTGCAGCTCTCAGCTCCAAGCGTGGGCATGACGGTGGCTCAGGTTGCTTGCACCCTCTCTGAAACATTGGCGAAAACTGGACAGTCTTTAGAGGCAAGTCTGTTCCACAAAAGTGAATCCACTTTGGAACACCAGAACGACCTTATTTGGCTCCTTTCATCATTATACTGTCAACAGCTACTGTACCAACCGCTCTCTCACTCACGTGGGACGCGACGGTTTGCACAGGATACAGTCTTTCTGAGCATTATTTTAAAGTATCGAGGTTACGAAGTTCCAGGCTTTCATCCCGCCTCTATGACGTGTACCATGCTATTTAAAGAAAGGTGATTCTGTCACCAGGATGATGAAAACCAGTAGGAAACTACAAACTTTAACAGGCTTTGCATTACTTTAAAATCACTTCAAAGACAAGAGGGCATTGTACTTACTTCTGACCGAACAATATTTATTCTTAAAGTGACATCTCCCCTATTACAACCTAAAGATTAATAAGTATTTGTAAATTCCTGTTCACATGAGCAATATGTTCCAGAGAGCAATACTAACTATAAAGAAATAGGAAAATTTCACCTTCTGGGTATTTTCACAATTCTCTCGCTTTGAAAATCCTTATGTTGAAATAGACACAATAGATTTTATTTAAGGAAATATCTGATTCCAGATTCTATAAAATTTGATATTTGGGTTTGTGTTTGGGTCCACTTCAATTTATTTTTTTCTCTGGTTCATAACTGACTTTAGCCTGACACTTAATTAAGGTGTTCCTTGATCTAAGAGGTACCCAAAGACACACAGGAAGATGGAGTCAGGTGAAGGACATTAAGTCCGCGTGATCCAGGCTGATAATGCTTCTAGGAGCCAGCCAGGTGTTTCTCTCAATCCTAGAAGCCAAGGCAACTGAGTCAGATCATCACTTAAAAGCACATCTACATCGAGATCCAGCTGAAACTTTGGTTGAATTTGCCTTTCAAGAACTTTTTTCATGCCCTTGAAGGCAAACGCAGAGAAAGGAGACGTGAGTTTCTGCTGCGTTTAAAAAAAGAAAGCATTTTTTTCTTCATGCTGTTCTCTCTCCTTGAAATACCATCCTGTAAAAATGATTAAACTATGTTGTTCTTCCAGATGTGTCTCTATGCCACTGCTTGCCGGACATGGTCCTGCGGCAGTGGCCACGGGCACACTAGCACCTGTCCCTATACAAAAACGCCCTCCCTTCCACATGGCACCTGGGGGTCGGAGGGGACCGTGCCCCTTCCTCTTCACATTATTTCCTCTTAAACGGCCAGCACAACTGAGGCACGGTTGTTTGATGGATAAGGAAATCGCATCACAGAGACAGGAAGCATCCTGCCCAGGTCCACACCAACAGCGAGTGACCACGGGTGGGTTGAAACCTGGGGAGTCTCATGCCAGAGTCTGCACCCCAACACTCTTCTCGGCCGCCTCTGAGCTCAGCCCCAAACCAGCACGCAGTTATTGAACTGACATGACCTCAGGACTAAGCCTGTCTCACTTAAAGTTCACCTGTATTAACAGTCATCCCAAAGAGTAACAGGTATAAGAACACAGATGAGATGGGGGAAAATATGGCGTAGATGACAGAGGCTCATCCCTCTTGCAACCAAATCAAAGTCATGATGGAAACAGGGAGCAGCAGCAAGGAAAGTCACCTGGGATCTCGACGAACAAGCCATACAACTAGGGAGAAGTCCAAGAAAGCGCCCTGCAAGGGCAGGAGGCAGGCCGGGCAAGGACGCAGGGCTGCCCAGTCCCCACGGGCTGAGTGCAACCGAGGCAGTGACAGCAGCAGACGCCTCTTAAAGGGTCACATCCAGGAGTGGACTTTCGCGGTGTCGGACCTGCTCGCTCTGAGCACCAGCGCCCACTCGGCTGCACGCAGGGGGCACCGGGGACTTACAGGGAGACATCCTCGGAGTAAGGGCCGAGGCGAGGCTCGCTCTATGCAGAAATGCTGGTGATGTCCACTGTTCCCTGTTAAGCTCTCCCCCCTCCCAGTGTGCAGACGCAGCGCCGCCATAGCCATGATGTCATCAAACTGGGTAACAGAGGTCACTCCGCCCAGATGACTCCTTGAAGCCCCGCCTCCCCCTTCTCACAACCCCACCCAACCCACATCCAGGTGTGTCCTCAGCGAGTCAGGTGCTCCTTGCTGAGACTCACACTGGAGGCAGCCTTGGTTTCTGGCGTGGCCTTTAGAGGCAACTATAAGCACAGCATCTGTGGATTGCTTGCTGAATCTTAAGAAGTGGCCCTGGAGAGGTAGAGGTCTGGGCTAAGTTTGGCCTGCAGCTGAACCCCTCTCAGGACTATGCCGCTGGACACCTATGTCACAAATCCACACTAATAAGACCGGGAGACCTAGGAGCTTTGCTTAGCACATAGAAACAGACACGGAAAGGCAGCCAAAACAGGAAGACAAAGAAGCAGAAACAATATGAGAGAAGAGAACAGAGATCCAGGAATAATGGAGTCAAGCAATCTAACAGATGCAGAGTTTAAAACATTGGTTATAAAGATATTCAATGCAGAACTTCAATAAAGAGATACAAAACATAAAAATGGAAATGGAAATTATAAAAGGGAACCAGTCTGAAATGGAGAACACATTATCTGAGATGAGAAGTATATTAAATGGAATAAACAAAGGAATAAACAAAGTGAATAAAGAAGAGGATCAAATGGCCTATCTAGAGGACAGGAAAGCCAAGGACGCTCAATCAGAATGGCAAGAGATAAGAGCCCAAGACTATAAAAATAATTTAAGGAGAATATGGGACAATATTAAAGGTCAAAATATCCATGTCATGGAGGTACCTGAAGGAAAACAAGATGTTGAACAGCTATTTGAAGAAATAATGATGAAAAACTCCCCTAATCTGGTGAAGGAAATAGACATAAAACACCAGGAAGCTCAGAGAATTTCAAAAACCAGGAACCCAAAGAGGTTCACACCAAGACACATCATGATTAAAATGCCAAAGGTTAAATACAAAGAGAGAATCTTAAAAGCAGCAAGAGATAAGCAGATAGTTACCTGCGAGGCAGCACCCATAAGACAGGCAGCTGACTTCTTAAAAGAAACTATGCAGGACAGAAGGGTTTGGCACAATACATTCAAAGTGATGAAAACCCAGGATCTACAACCAAGAATCCTTTACCCAGCAAAGCTATCATTTGGAGTCGAAGGACAGATAAAGAGTTCCCCAGACAAAAATAAGCTAACGGAATTTATTATCACCAAGCCAGTATTACAGGAAATGTTGGACGGACTTCTTTAAGAAGGAAAAATATGTATCAAAAACAGGAATAAAGAATGGTAACAATTACATTCCTATCAACAAGTACCTCAAATGGAAAAGTATTAAGTACACCAACTAAAAGATAGAGTGGATGAATGGTTAAGAAAACAAGACCCCTACATATGAAAAGGAAGAGGATGGAAAAAGATATTGCTTTGATGGACCTAGAAGGTATTTAAGTCAGACAGAGAAAGATAAACACTATATGATTTCACTTACATGCGGAATCTAAGGAATAAAAAGAACAAACTAATCAAAAACAGACTCACAAATATAGTGGACAATTTGGTGACGGACAGAGGGGAAGGGGGTTTGGGGGACTGGAGAATGGGGTGAAGGCTAAAGAAGTACAAATTAGTAGCTGATGGATGGTCACGGGGATGGGGAGCACGGCATAGTGGATGCAGTTAGCATTAACACGTTGGCTAGGTGGAGGGTCAGGGGAGGGAGGGAGCAGTTGTGGGGATCGTTTTATGAACTATATAGATGTCTAACCAATGTACTGTATGCTTAGACTAATTTAAAAACTAAAAAGAACACAAATGACTGTTTTCTCACGGAAAGGCAGAGCGAGACAAGAAGTCTGCTCTTCATGCTCCTGGGGGTTTGATCACCACTGGCTGAGGAGGATGCCACAGCAGGGTCCCTGCCTGGCCCCACAGGTACGTTTGTTCTACCTCAAAATTCCTTAATTTTTTTCTCAAACCAGATCATGTTATTTTTAAAAACGTAACTTTAGTTGACATTAAAAAAGGAGCCATAATTCTGATTGAAAATATCAATCTTAATGAAGTCGTTTCTTGTGCTGAATGATAACATCGTGTTACGGCTTACAGGAGTTAATTTTTTGATGTTCGCCTACATGCTGAAGTGTTGCCACTGAGCCCACACGGCGCACACATGGGGCCAGGACCACGAAGGGACCGGCCACATTCGGCATTAGCTTGTACGTCCCTCTCTCTTCATGTGGAAGCAGATCCCAGAGCCAGTGCTAAATGAAACGCCACGTCAACCTC
>NW_006440135.1:739406-756625 GCF_000325575.1 Pteropus alecto
ATAACAAAGGAAAATGCAGATGTAAAACATTTTTTAAGATTTTATTTAAAACACTGCTCTTATTTGTGAATCAGAAATAAAAAATGATGTTGAAAGTTTTCTGTAAGAAAATACATAAAGGTAAAAGTTCTTAAACCCAGCATCATTTCATTTTAAATCTCTTCACCAACTCAGACTAGAAACTTCAGAAAAACACATCTACTTATTAAGACCATGTCGATAATTTTCAAACAATACTTTTCCACTTCGGATCTAGAATCAAGAATTTCTCCAAGGATACAGGTCTCATTAAGGGGAAAATTTATTTTGAAATCAGGACTTGGGTACTAGAGGTGACCATGACTCCGATTTTTTTCTGGTCACCTTCTGTGGGCACAGCTAAGACGTACGTATGTAAATATCTATTGTAAATGATAAGTTCACAGTGATTCCTCCCATTTAAACCCAGAACCACTTTGTTCTTTCTCACGTCGCCAACTTGTATGCATATCTCTCTTCTCCAGAGAGAACCTCATTTCCCGTCATCGATATATTTTATTCTTTCCCTCAATACACACCATTAATGATATCTTTTGCAATAAATGGCCAAAACCAAGCTAAGTAAAGTCCAGGATGTGTTTCAGATCTTTCCATTCTTAAAAATTTTCCACAAAATTTGTACAACCAGAGTACTGTGTTCAAAAGTTACTTGCATCCATTTGTCTTTCCATATGGTTATCAGTAAGGTATGTGTTGATTTGAGGGTTTGACTTTTTCTGCCTTTTCAATTGAACTCTTTTAATATGAACTTTTAGGAACAACGAATAAAGGAATTCCCAGGTTATGTTTACAGACGACCCACTTTAGATGAGCTAAGTTCTGTACTATTGGGTGTCACATTTAACTTAGCACGCTGAGATGGACTTTGTAGATTATTTGGTCCAGATCTTCTTCGAAGTCCTTATCCATCTATGTCTCCTTGCATCTCCTCTAGAGTTTGCTTCACAAAGGTGGTTCTCGTGTTATCCTACCTGGTCCGATACCATGATAAACATCCCCTCTTTTTCACTATTTGCATTTAACTGATAAACCTTTGCCTCCTCCCCTTTAAAAAATGTTAATCGACTATTTTTAAGACAGCTGTATATTTACTGAAAAATTGCAGATAACGCAGGGTTTCCCTATACCTCGCACGCTGTTTCTCCCAGTAACATCTTAGTCTGACACATTTGTTACACTTAGTGAACAAATATTCTTATATTATCATTAGAGCCCATAATTTATCCATAGTTTTCATTTAGTCTGCCTTTCCTGTTCCACAATCCCATCCGGGATACTCATTAGCACCTTCTCGTGTCCATTACGGGGACAATTTCTTAGACTTTTTCTCGCTTTAGATGACCTCGACAGTTCTGAGGAGAATTGATAAGGGTACATTATACACTGTCCGTTGACTGTGTCGGGCGTTTTTCTCATGATTTTCCCGGGATTATGTGTTTTGGGCTTGAGGTCCACAGAGGCGCCTTTCTCATCACACTGGATCAAGGGTGGATGCCGTGCACATGACCCATGAGTGTTGACATTAACCTTGACCGCCTGGCCAAGGCTGTGGTCATCAGGTTTCCCCACCGTAAAGGTAACTCTCCCCCACCCTGCCCACGCCGCCCTCTGGCAGGAAGTCACTACACGTGGCCCACACTCCAGGGCTGAGAAATTACTCTCCCTTTTCCTGAAGTCAGAGTATCCACATAAATTATGGAGAATTTGTCTGCATAAGAGGTTTGACTGTTCTCCCCACAGGTTTGTGCGGTAAATCATTTATTTATCTCCGTGTGGGTTTACGAAGACGTATTTTATACTGTATTATAATCCAATATCACCTTTATTTTGGTTTTCGTAGTTTCAGCTTTGATTGTCCTTGCAGAAATGACTGATTCTAGAACTGGGGCAGGAAATACACAGGATAAGCTCTGAGCCTCTTGTAGCGCAAGTACCTGCATCACGACAAACAAAAATCCACAGTGACGAGGCACATCTAATGGCACGAGACGGGGGAACAGCTCGTGCAGCCTTTCTCAATCCCCGGGAGTGGGTCTCTCATAAGAGGCACAGAGTCGGGTTTTATGTCGTGAGCTGATATAAAGGCTTTTTTTTTTTCCTTTTTATAAGTGGGTAAATTCCATTTGTATTCATTGACTTACAGCAAAGTTCCAACTTGGTCGAACAGTTGATGTTAATTTTACTGTGCATATTACATTATATTCACTGTGGCTCTTTGTCTAATGAATATTTTTCCTTGTGTTTTTATCATATTTGTTTGTATCTACAAAGGTTTGTAGCTTTGTTTCAGTGGGGCCTGCCACACACACACACACACACAGGCACACTTCGTCCTTTTCCTTACTCGGTGTATGCTATTTGCTTTGTCGGCTTTAAATTACACCCTTTGACACTCACTTATTACCTAAGTGACAATCAAGGGGCTCGTTTTACTTTCCCTCTGTTCTCTGTACTCACAACCGGGAACAGTTCATTAAAGTGTGACATCCATACAGAAGTGCAAAGCTCCTAACTGCACAACATAATGGATTTCACAGAACAACCAAAGCTGTATAATCAGAACCCAGAACAAGAAACAGAGTATTTCAAGCACCCCAGAAACCCTCCCACCACCAACTACCTACACAAAAGTAACTGACTTCAAATGCCAGAGATTAACTCTGGCTCTTCAAACTTTATATGGATGAAAGCGTACCGTATAATTCCTTTTCTGTTTGACTTTTCCTGATCAACGTGATATTCATGGGATTCACCCAAATCGCTGACTATACTCACTCTGGTTCCTTCATTCACCTTGTTGTCTGTCACCTCATTGTATAAATATCCCACAATTCATTTTGTCATTTTTCTGGTAATGGACATGTGAGCAGTTTCCAGATCTAGGCTATTCTCACCGCTATCACCGTTGACGTTCGTATCCTCTGAAGAATATGGTTATACTCTTACGTGGAACATAAACTGAAGGAAATTGCTAATTAGTAGGCTCTGCGTGTGCTGAACTGTAGCAGACACTAAGTTCCAAAGTTGCCAAGGAGTTGAGCCACCTTTCACCACCGGAAGCAGTGAACAAGGGTTTCGTCTGCTCGACGTCCTTGTCGATACCCCCACTTAAAAGTTGTGTCCCCTCTATCTTGTCAGAAAATATACCATTTACACACATTTTCCCATATTTGTTTCTACTTCCATTTTTCTCTTAGATCTACAGATTGTCTCTACAGCTTGGAAACATATTGTCTTTATTATTATGTTTTACGGAACGAAGATGTCCGAGGAAAACACTAAATACTCATCGCCATGTCCAGATCCGTGGAGACCCCGCAAAATTCAATACACTCAGTGCGCATCATCAGCCTTGTTGTCTGAGTCCCCCGGTCCCCTCTCCTTGGCTAAATCTCATTCTTTGTGTGGCACCGCTCCAAGTGTGGTCTACAGACAGGCAACCAGCACAACAGGAGATAAGAAACTTAGACCAGAATTAAGTGAATTATTTCACTGAGGACATTGTTTAGTTCAGCCGACATTTGGTTTGTTTCTAAGTGTGTTTTATTCCCAAAAGCAAGCGATGCATTGAGTTGCTTTCTGAAAGAAGCTCCTTATCAGCTCATATACACGCATACACACACACAATGAGATATTGTCAACCATGAGATAGAAGAAAATCCTGCCATTTGCGAGAAATTGGGTGGACTTCGAGAGTATTACGCTACATGAAACAAGTCAAAGAAAAGCAAATAGTGTATGATCTCACTTATCTGTGGAGTCTAAAAAACAGCTGAACTCAGACACAGAGAGTAGAATATCAGGGGGCTTGGGGTGGGGGGAGGTGTTGGTCTGAAGGTACAAACTTGCAATGATAAGATGAGTAAGTTCTGGGGGTCTAACACACAGCACGGTGATCACAGTTAATAATGCCGTATTATATACTTGACAGTGGCCGAGGGAGTGGACCTGAAATGTTCTCAAAACAAAAGAGAAAGAGTTCTTATTTTGTATTCTTTTGTTTCTGCAGGACTTTCATTTCCATTTTCATTCTTATTTCTTTCCATCGTTATGCCTCTAAGGAATACTCTCTCCTCCCTCCACCCTCTCCCCCCGACCCCCAAAAAACGGTCTCTTTCCAAGACCCACCCCGGCTCCTGTGACTTTCAAATTGCTTTCCTTAAATTCTCCATTAGTCAAATTAGTCATTGCTCTGAGCCACCAAGATTCAGATCAGTTTGTGGGTCTTTCTCTGGGTATAATTTCAATCTCTCTCCCCCGCCCCCACCTCGCTCTCTCTCTCTCTCTCTCTCTCTCTCTCTCTCTCTCTCTCTCTCTCTCCCTCCTACCTTGGACGGCCACTGTCCTCTCCTATTTTCTGTGCAATTTCTTCCTGATTCTGCTCAGGCATAGTTTCCCTATCAATCAGGCTCTGCTGGTAGTTGGTATATGAAAGTTTACTTCCCATCACACAAATGACATAAGTGTTAGTAAATTTCTGTCTCCTAGTTGTGCTTTTGGAATAGATTATAAACGGTCTCATTTGTTCTCCTCACTGATGTGAATGTTTTTGAAGAGATGTGTGGTGAAATTTAATTATGCAGACATCTAAATCGGCATACTAACACCAGAAACTGTAATTTTCTACCCCCCAACGGTTAGCTAACACTTCTTTTCAAGGCTCAATTCACTTCCCACTGATTTGAAATGACACATATATACTTGTGACTATTTCTGTTCTACCCATCTATTTTTATTCCAGTAACCTAATCTTTTAATTATTATAACTTTCACACATTCTAATACCACGAAGTTTCAAGTAACTGCTCTGGATCTTCTTCATAACTTCCTGCAGATTCTTGTCTGTGTATCACTCTTCCCTATTAAAGTCGGTGGCATGTCATTAATTCTCCACACTTATTAGTGCATTTTAGGTGAAATTAAAGATTGCAGAAATTCGATATTTTTTAGAGTCCTGAATCGTCATATGTAACAATACAGTATCACTTGATTCATTAATACTTCTCCTATGATACTTCTTAACGTTTTATAGTTTTCTTGCAAGAGATTCTGACCATTTCTTCTTAAGCTTATCTCTAGACATTTTATTGTTAACATGTTAACATAATAACATATTTCTAGATATAACGGTGTTAACATAAATAGATTATCGTCTCATTATTTTTGCTAACTTTCCTAACTTGTACGTTGGAAAACACTTAATCTTTATGTATAAACTCGTAACACACTGACATGGAATCTCTGCATTAGTGCTAATGGTTTTCAATTGTGAGTCTTGTTTCTCAGGAGGTAATAATACAAATAAACAACATTTATTGAGTGCTTACTATTTGCCAACTACTGTAAAAGAGGCACTTTTTTACATGCATTATCCAATTTATTTTAAAAACAATGTTGTTAATTATTTGGTATTAATAGTCTCAATTGGGAGATTAAATATTAAAGCTTAGAGAAATTGAATAACCTATGGCCATAAACACCCAGCTATTGTATATCAAGGTCAATGGATAACAGCCACAATTAACGACAATTTCTCCTTCTTCTTTCCTATATGCATACTTTAATTTTTCTGTCTGTTCCATGAAAGTTTGGTTAAGCACATGGTATCCAATAGAACTGATAGCATACATCTTTCTTTGGTCTTTATCTTAATGGAAATCCTTCTGTTATATCAGTAACAATGTGAAGCCTGAGTTTGAGTTATTTTTTTATAAAGCATTAAGAAAAATCTTATATGATTTTTATTTTACTAAGAGTTTTCCCCAGTAAGAATTGGAATTGAATTATCTGAACTGTTTTTGAACATATATCAAAATGACCTCGTAACTTTTCCCTTCGATAGATTTAAGTACTAAACAATATTATTAGATTTCTAACATCACACCTTCCTTGCAAAAAAACCTATGTAATTGTGCATGGTATGTGTGACCTTGGGCAAATTTCTTCCTCTCTCTGAGTCTGTCACACTCTTATATACGATGGAAATATCAATAGTATTAACTACATATTGTTGCTATGAAAATTATCAATTCACGTAATCAACAAATTTGTTGAGTTTTCGTTTTGTGCCAGGCACAGCTCTAGGTTCTGTCGTTAAGAGCAAAACAGAAAAAGATTTTATGAGTTTGCATCCTAGTAAATGAAACATCAGAACTTAGACTAGTTCCTGGAACAAACCATAACCAGAGAATAAGCGCTCATTTTGGTAGAAAAGTGGTATTAGCCACTATTATATAAAATCTATAGTTTTTATATACTATTGGATTAAATTTGCCAATATTTTTCATAATACACTGCGCCTACTGCCATGAGATCTGTCCGTAGTACTATTTTGTGTGTTATCTTTTAGGTTAGAATATTCGGCTGATTCCAGGGTCATGAAAGTGAATGAGATAGCTTTTCTTTTCCTATCTGCAGTGTGCGAAACATTCTACAAACCATCCATTCCTAGAATAAACTGTTCTTACACCAAAGCCCTTTGAAAAAGAAGTTCTGTCTTTCCAAATTTCTCAAATGGTTATTTGACTCTTTCAGTTGCTTTGATTCTGTTTAGATAATATATTTTTAATTAGAAATCCATCTGTGTCATTTAGATTTTACTATTTATCGACATAGATTGGTTCAGTCTCCTTTGGAATTTCCTACTGCTTATGATTGTTAAGCGATGAAAGAAGGAGACATTACAAGGGCTGCAGAGACGTCGAGGAGGGAAAATGAAGTGCTTCGCTATCCTCCCCCATCACCTCTGATGGGAGTTTCGAAACCCGAGGAAATATGAATGAATCATCGGGAGTATGCATATATTACTCACCATTTTACACAGACTATCTCATAAGAGCAAGTCAAATTATACCGCTCAAGCACCAATATGGAAATGAAGCCAGTACAGCAAAAAGGTGTGACTGCGCAATCACTCCTCGGTCCTCTGATGTGCTCTGATGATCTAGGGCAGCAATTATGTGCTCGTGCGGCCTGCAGTGCTGTAACAGGAATCCACTGACTGACGCTCATCTATCTATCTATAGCTTATCTATCTGTCTGTCTTCTGTCTGTCTATCTACCTATCTGGACCCCCTATTGTCTATCATCTATCTCTCTTCTATCAATCTATTATCTATCACCTATCTATCGATCTATGTAGCTATCTATCGATCTATCTAGCTATCTAACATCTATCACCTATCATCTATCTATCATTTATCTAACAACTATCTATCTAGCTGCTCTAGCTATCCAGTTAACAACTATCTATCTACCTATCATCTATCAATATATCTATCATCTATCTACCTATATATCATCTATCATCTACCTATCATCTATCGTCTGTCGATCAATCTATCATTTATCTATTGATTTTTCAGTGTATCGCTGTATGAATGCACAAAAAATAACTTTTAAGTTGTCATGATCTATATCTTAGTAACTTTATTTCTTCTCCTTTAAAGGCATGTTCTTTTGTATTTTTTGTACTCAAATCATAAATTTAATGAAAAATCACAAAAGCCTATATGACAACCCCTGACAGTTCTCATCTTCTAGCTCTAAAGTGTAAACACGCCACCCAGTGTCACCCTGGAGTCCAGTCGGCGATGACAGCGACCCTTTATCGTACTCACAGGCTCCCAGCGTTTACCACAGCCCGCCCCGCGGAGAATAAATGCACATTTTGGTAGAACTGACAGAAAACTTTTTTGATCAATTCACTCATCTTTTGCATGACTACTCCTTTTTCTGAAATGATAAAAACTTTCCACCGACTGGCCAAAGAATTCATTGAAACAGCCTCTAAATCTACTCATGAATTGAAGAAATGGAAACGATTTCATGAACTATTTTTGGATAAGGTTGTCAAAATCTTCAGATTTAGCGCTCTCACATAAAGTTCCAGAGAAATCTAAAAGGTAAAGTGTGACTGTCCTAGGTTTACTTAAAACGGGGCTAACTGCCCTGGAAGCAAAATACTATTCAGGGAGAACCTTTTTATTACCAACAGACGAAGTACATTATCCATCTCAAGATTAAAGCCTTCATACATTATTTAGTTTAGATCATTTCATTGAAAAGCAACTATCCACCTCTGTCAATGCATTTAGTTAAATTTCTGAGAACAAAATACAAGTTCAGGTATTAAGGGATGTTATAGCATTAATTTCCTAAAGTAATCAATCATGCTCGAGAAGTCACAGGAATACCTTGGATTCTCCTAAACAAATGAATGTGGGACCTGTCACAGAGCTCTGTAAGCCTCCTGGCATGCAATGAACAAGAGGAAGGAGTTGAGCGATGTAGCCCCTTTGATTTAGAGCCCTTGACGTCATGCAGCTGCGAAGCCGGAGGCAGCTGGGCCGAACTCACATGTGTGTGGCCTCCAGACGGCTCGCAGACCAGACCAAACGAGAAACGGAAATAAAATATGGGTTTGCCTGAGCTTTGTTTTATCTTGAGAGTAGGGAAGGTTTGAGCAAGACACAGTAAAAAAGAAGGCACGGCAGAGATGAAACAGCTGGCCCCCAAAGGGAGAGCGGGCGGGCCTCGGGGGGGGACAGCTGGCTCAGGAGCAGTCGGCGTCCACGGCGAGGTGGCTCCCGCACATCAGCACATGGCCCTGGGTCCCCTGTTCTCCCAGAAAAGTGTGGTTCACAGGGACGAGGTCGACGATCTCATCCATTTTCTTTTCTCACGGCCAAAAGTTTGGTCAAAGCTACGACTACACTGAATGAAAATGAAGCGTGTTTCTTTCTTTTTCTTGTTCTTAACACTCTCTGCTGAGTCTGTCACTTGACACCTTGGTAGCTCTCCAGGTAATTCACACTGTGCTGGAAACCTGTAAGTGTGCTTCTCAAGTGCTTATTGTGACTTGAAAACGGAGCCTCGGAGCCTCTCTGTGCTCAGCTCATTACTGATCCGGTGTCGAGGTCACTCCCCCCCCTTCGCCTCCCGAGGCTGCAGCACCTGCCAGGCCTGCGGGAGGCCTCGGGCACAGAATCCGGGCCTTGCTCCTGAGATGGGTTAACAATGGCGAAATCTGAGCACACGAGGGAGGCGCCATCTCAGTTCTGAACGGCAGGGAAAAGTCGCAAGAGTCAAGTGGCAGAGGTGTCGCTGGAGGGGTGGCAGAGGCGAAGAGAGGGGTTCACACGCTCGGGCAGGAAGTTCAGACCCGAGGGGGACACGGGAGCTGTCGACGGGCTCCCGGCACAAGGGTGACTTAATCACACCCGGACTTCAGAAAAGTCCCCCTGCCCTGGTGACACTGGGCTGCAGGGGCCTGAGCAGAAGGCAGCGGAAGCCTGAGTAGCATTTCAGTTTGAGAAACAGAGGGCCAGAACCAAGGCAGTCACAGAAAGGAAGAGACAAGGGTACAGACTCTCCGGCATACGGCTTGGGCCAGCGGGCAGGATCCCAGGAATGACTGAATTACTACGAGCGCAGAGCACATTCACAGCTGTGCCCGTTGCTGCCTGCACCACGCTAACCCCTGCACGACCGAGAAGTCACCGCCTCTCCTGAAGTGGTGTCACCTGAACAGAACCACCTGCCTGGGGCTCAGCTCTTCCTGGTGCCGCTGACTAGTTCAGTAACCACTTGTCACTGGGGTATAAGGCCTCTCACTGAGCTGGAAGGGTGACTCCAGCTTCCAAGCCCCCTGCAGGGCGAGCTGAGTCCTCGCTAAGCTCGGTACGGCTGACCCTCTGACTCAGCACAGCTCACGTCCACCCCTTCCCCACAGGTGTCCCTCTCGGGAGCCCCCCGCTAAACTTCCCGCTTCACCTTGACCCAGCCTGAACAGCATCGGTGAAAAAGAGGAACATTCCTTGCATTAAAATATAATCAATACAATATAACTTGCGAAGCAAGTTGGATATACATATCGAGAGACTTAAAATGGACAAATTCCACAGACACTCACGAACGTACACAGAAAAATAAGGGTTTTACAAGAAAACAAAAAGAGCGCACACGAAACAGAAAGAAATGGAAAGGCCGCCGTTTGCGGTAATCACACCGTGTGCCCCACGCCAGTTTGAGGTGACGGGCTGCACCTAACCGTGTCGCACAGAACTCCGCATTCTGGAAGGACACTAGACGCGGCTTCCTGGGGTCTGAGCAACCCCGGCAGAATCAGCCGGGGAGCCAGCCTGCTCTCTCAGCCCCCCAGAGCCGGCCTCCAGGACCATCCTTCAGAGCCGGCGACTTCTTTCTCAGCAATAATATTCTCTATTTGTGGAGAACGAGCTCAGGAGGGACCCATCAGTCTCTGCGTCTCCTAAGGAGTCCAGCCCCTTAGCGGAAAGGAAATGCTCATCCAGATAAGACGGGAGACCAGGGGTCAGCACTAACCTTTAGCTGTCAGACCGTGGACCCCGACATCAGAGGAATCAGTCTGCAGGCGGCCTGGTTGACCGAGACCTTGAATAAATCTCCCCCCCGCAGGCAGACTGGGTCCCCTGGAGAGTGAGACGCTCAGCTCAGAGAACCAGGGGAAACTGCCTTGTGCCGGCGGCAGGGATGGGGGTAAGGGACAGGGGGACCCCCTATTCCGACTAGAGGCCTCTCTACGCAGCTGCACTCCAGCTGAAACAGAGCCTGGGGTTGTCTGCATTGGGTAGAATTCACATAATATAGCTGCTCTGTGTTTTTCTTACCTCCATGTTTGGAACTGTCCCTCCCTATGTCCCCCACGCCCCTTCACTCTGGTCAAAGATCTACTCTTTCTCAAAACCCAGTCCCGAGCGGGGACCAGAACGGTACTGCTGGGGAGGGACAGCTGCCGGTCTTGGGGACATTCACATTTCCCCACCCTCCCTTGTAAGCACCTGTCACACTGTGTGGTATGTCATCACCCCCACGACACCTGTGTTCCTTCGAGGCAGCGCCCGCTTGTAAATCAGCGGGCTGCACCCCGCGTCTAGCAGAGGGCCTGGCACACTCAGCAAGCTCCATTACTCATTTTTAAAATGTACTAAATAAATGCAGTGTACAACTTGGAAATGGTGTGCTAAATGGATAGATGCAGAAAACAAAATAACACATGCCATTATTTCTGCGCTTATAAAAAGCACATTCTAAACAATCCCGAATGAAAAGTAGTCATCACCAAAGAAAGATAAAAATTACTAATGTGGAAAGTTAGTTTTAATTAAAAGCGTGATGTCAACAACCTAGTTAGGGGCTACAGTTTCTTTGTTATATAAAGTCTTGATTTTAATATCAATTTTACATCGAGATATCAATGGACTATTTTTTAGACTATATACCAAAATTACTGAAATGTTTTCCTGTATATAACATACAAAATGAAACAGAACCAAAAAGGATAACTTGAAGTAAAAGTAATATTGAGCTAAGTTGCTCCCTTAAGAGATTCACCAAAAATCAGCTTTATGTAATTATTGTCTTTACTACTTTCTAGGTCATCTTACAAACACAAGGATAGATGGAAGAAAGTAAGTAATGGAATACAGAATATCATTTCAGATCGGATTACCTTCATAGCCAAGCATGCATATGTGAGAATACATCTTGAATATTGCAGTTCTAGTTATTAAAAAGATAAAATTATAACTTGTTCATAAACCAAGTAAATCCCCGGTCTGCCCTTTGTCGGTCCATATTAAGAGATCTCCCTTTATTTAATTTTGTACTTCTTGGGCTCCTGCTTAGCATAATCTCATTCTGTGATTATCTTACTATCCTTTCGATTGCAAAGGGCATCTTATTTTTAATGCAATAGCATCTTCCCTTTCCTCAAGGTCATGTCCTCAATTATACATGTCACCTGAAAAGCTTCCATTTCTTACTCGTGTCATATTTGTCGTATTCAATGGCCCTATTATTCAACACATGTCTGACGTCGGGTGATCACGATTTGCAACATTAATGTGCCTTCTCTAAACTCCTGCTGCCGAGGTGATGTATTACTTCAGGACCACACCGATTTAAGATACTTAGACATTTGTCATGCAGCTGCATTCCCAATGCGATGCTAAAATACATGTAATAAACGTACTTATAAAAATGTATTTATATTTATAAAATATAGATATATAAATGTATATTATAAAATATAGATACATAAATTTGTATATTTATTTACTTATTTTCGATGGATAGAACCTTTCAAGTGTATGTGATAATTCCCTATAATGCATAATTCTGTTCTTTCCATTTGTTTGTTGGTTTGGTTTTGTTTCAGACGGAGGCAATACAGTCCGCAGAGGAGAATTTTATTGAGTGCGTGTATACACCTCACTGTTCCTGCCATCTGATCCTAATTCACCTAATTAAGGCCTTTCACCTCTGAGCAACAGGTAGAGCCCAGAACGTCCACTGTCTTCTATTCACGTTACAGGCGGGACGTGGCTGGGGACAGGCTAGAGTCAGCTTAAAGCGAATTGTGAACAGTTAAACATTCCCATCTGAAAATAATTCCATTTAATACCTGATAAGAGAACTTCTGAAAGATATAAACGACGACATTATTTGAATAAAAGGACAGCTCTTCCAGAAGGTATTCGCATTATGCAACTCCCACCAGTTATAAGGGGAGAAAGCTAACATCGTTTATGTGTATTTCAGTCTATGAAAACGCCTACTTACTCCACAGTAATAATGAACCCCCAATCCAATATCAAATTTCCTTCTTTCGAAAGTAAATGCCTTCCCACTAAGAATGACACATTTTGTCACTCCAGTCTTTCAAGTCTTTACCTCTGCATTAAATGAAAGGGTAAACCTGCCTTCAAAATTCAGTTGAGAAAAAACAAAACACAGAAATCAAGAATAAGAGAAGAGCATTCTAACGCTTCGACCACACCGGTTCATCTTCACGTCTGTCACCTGCCTGTCCTAAGTCATCAGGCAATAGCTCAGGTCTGTTGAATCTGGATCTCGAAGGGCAAACATTCTCCGACACACACCTGGGCAGGGGGAAGATCAAATGCAGTTCGAGAGTGCACCACATTGAAGCTATTCTAAGTTTTCCATCCTGAGAGAATCCTGGGTCTTTATGATCCAAAGGCCCCTCTCCAGGCTGGGGTTGGGGATCCAGGAGATCACACAGAAGTGTACATATGTGTGTGTGTGTGTGTGTGTGTGTGTGTATACACATATCTCTATATAAACTTTGGCTATTATATCATTAAATTATTTTAATTAAAACTTTAAACTTATAAAAGCACCATTATGAAGGAATAAAGTCTGGTGGTACACAGTTTGAATGCTCAGCTGGCCCCGGAGGCAAGGTATCCTTAGCAACTCCAGATTTCTCTCAGTCTTATGTGTTCTTAATGAATAAAATCAGATATTTTACCTTGGATTTAAAGTTAGAACTGTAATTATATAATTCTCTTAAATACAATTGTCTTTTGATATTACTATTTTGTATTCATAGTAATAGATATTTATTAAAGAAAACATTGACGATTCAAATGAGAGGGTAAATAAATGGAAATATCTTTAATACCAACAGGTCACTCCTTTCATGATCGGGGTATCCTCCCATCATTTTTTCTAAAATAAATTAAAGAACAAATTGGAATTGAACTATATATGATATTTTGTAGTGACATCACAATTAGGATATTAATAAACCTTCATATTAAAATTTTTACTAATTACCAATAGATGCTTTTTAAGTTAGTATTTCTCTCTGTTTCTAGGAAGATTCAGTGACATCTTTTGCATATTTGTATAATGATGTTTTTAGGATAATTTACCACATGTGGAACTGATGTGTCAAAGGCGATGCACGTTTTAAGACTCAAGGAAAAGTTTGAAATCTCTTCCGGGGGTGTGGCACCCTGTCCTCCACCGGCAGGATACGCATTATTATTCTTTCCAACTGTTTTCCAAATGTCAAACGGCTGACACCTCAGCTCGAATGTATTTACTATGGGTGAGACCGAGCTTAATTTTATGTATATTTGTTCTCCGAATTCTACATGCACGTCTTTGTCTATTCCTCTTTGAGATTTCAATCTTTTTTTAATAATCAGAAAAAAGCTCTCTCTATTTCACGAACATTAATCTTTTGCCTTCTGGACATGTTTTGAGTATTTTCCCCAGCTGATACTTTTTTTGTAGAATGGCTTGCTGTGTGTCCGTGTATTCTTTTCAGTTGTAAAGGTAAGTTGCAGAGGCAGAAAGGGAAGCACGGTGTAAAAGGTGAGCTGAGAACTGACCGCCGGATTTAGCAAGATGGAAATTACCGATGACCTTGACGCGGAGATCTCGACAAGAGCAGTTTCCGCCCAACGGGCTGACTGTGACCTCTGCGCTCCTCGGGCTGCTCTCACGGTGTTACCGACCCCTCGGAGTGGAGTGGCGTCGGCCCACGCCAAACTGTGATCACGGAGCACAGACAGCTCTTTCAAGGAGTTTGTCATCAACGGAAAGAGAGGACAGGGATGGCGGTTAATGGGAAATGGGGCCAAGAGTGTTGTTTAGTAAGATGTACGAAACGGCATGATGGCGGCCGAAGAAGGGGGGTTTTTTTAGGATGTGGAGGAGAACGAGGGAAAAGCCTACCCTTGGATAGCTGCAAACACCTGAAAATTGGCCAAGAGAAAAGGTCCACCCGAGACAGGAGACCTGCCTGCTGTTCAAAGGCCGAAGCGGCAGGAGGGCCCAGGGCAGGGGTGCAGGAAGGTGGATGTCATATCAGGCATCCTCAGGTCGCTTACAACTTTCCAGTGAAATACATTCGCTCAGAGTACTGCCTGTCCATCAGCTCTCCACGCCAGTCGGCACGCTGTGACAATGTCACTATGTTCTTCATCAAGGTTGTGCACATTCGTTACAGGGTTTATTTCTAAAAGCTTGGTAATTACACAGATCTTGTAAACTGGATTATGTCTCCCTAATACATTTTCGAATTATCAGATTACAAATAAACCTGGAAATCTGTGTATGTTTTTTAATTGGTCACTTAGAAGACTTCTCAGAGCCTTGACTGTCTCGTTTTGGGTTTGGTTGCATATACATGGAATAAAAGTTGGGGAAAACATCGTTGATTTAAAATCATATTTTGTCCAGAAGAATATTTCATACCCGTGCAGAGGGGTGAAAGGTGGATAGTGATGCCCTACAGGACTAGCATCCAGCTTCTTAGAACTTAGGCTTCGCCTCAAAAAGATAAAATCTGCTCTATCGATTTTTTTCTTTTTTTTTTTGTTTTTTCATTTTTAAATTTTTTTTCATTTTGTTCTTTTTCATAATTTTTAATATCCTGCAGCTACCATATATTTGATTTCCTTTATCGATTTTTTTAATGACGTCGATAATATGAATTCTGTGTAAAAATATCCCTAAATCGTCCAGTTCTATGCAAATGGCAATTGCTGTCATTGAAGAGAGAACACTGCCGGAGAGACAGACCCCAGAGGCTACTGCGCTGCGCCCTGACTTCGGTCAGGATGCGGAGTGGAAGGGATGGAGTGGGGGGCCGCTCAGAGGAGGAGACCGAGCGAGGACAAGGAGAAAGTGCGTCCTGCGTGGCGGTGCACGAGGTGGTCGGCTCTGGAATGCTCCCTGCCGGCGCCTTCTGCCTGCCACGGTCACCCTGTGTCACCTCCTGGGCTCCATGCACATCAGAACCAGGGTCGTGCCGAACAGCACGGAGCTGCCTTACTGGGCAGGCGCCTTCCCGCTCCTACGCGGAGGAAGAGCCTCCCACATTTCTGCGTGACCATCACCACGTGAAACGCTTCCTGTGTCCGGTTAGCAACGAGGCCTGGCAACGGGGTGCCGTCTACCTCGAAATGCACTGCAGTTTTCAATCAAGGCTCCTCTGAGGGACAGATAAGCAGTGCATTCTTCAATCACAGCCCTCCAGCCCATCAGTACTTTTTGAAAATTCAAGTCTTACACCATCACCGAATCAGTGGGGAAATATACCGATCGACAGACCGAGAACCATGATAATTCACCTTAAATCATGACTGTTAGAACTTCATTGAAACCAGCTTCCTAGAGGGATGGCACCATCTTAGAAATAAACAAGGCGCATCTTACTGACGAAACAGATTAACTAAGCTGTGAGATGGAAGCCAAAGGCAGACACGTCTCGAGGTTAGAGTTGGACTTTATTTCTACGCGGGAGTAAATGACCTTTTGACCCCAGCACGGGAACCATAAAATATCTGCCAATCCTGTATACCTGAGACATCAGGACTTATTTATAAATCCTGTCACTCTTTTAAATGCTGAATTTGGACCCCTAAGAGCACCAACACATGAAACATATTCGTGAACCAAGTATATAATATAATAACCTTTAGATTCCAAGATGTCACCAGCAATACATCATAAATCTAATGGTGGCTTCTGCTGAATTTTCATCATCTAAACCCTGATAATTGTATATTTTTTAAATGAGAATTTACAAAATAAAATAAATATTGAATTCCATAAGACCCTATTAAGTATAAAATAAGGCAGTATTTTATGACTAGGAATGACATCATAAAATACCAAGTTAAAATTAAAAACACTCTCGAAGTAGATGGCAGGCTGTCGCCAAGTATCTTGTAAGCAGCTGTGGACATACAGAAAGCTTAGTGTTTTCCTACAACCCCCCAACACATAATAAAAAATCTATCATCCCTTCGGTTGATTCTAATGTGTCATTACTGAAAAATAAACATACTTTTGGAACAAAATGTATTTCAGGCCAGAAACTCTCCCTTAAAAAAAAAAAAAAAAGCATTATCAGATTGTGTTATGCCTAATAGTCCTGTACAAATAGAGGTGTCCTTGTTTGCCTTCCAAGATTAGCCTTACCATAAAATATTAGATGACAAAACAATAGTACTCTATCAAATGTGTTTCCATTCTCTTTCAAACGGTTCAATAAATATTTATTGAGCAATAAAGACATACTATTAATTCAATAAGTATTTGAGTGCCTAGTAAGTTCAAACACATTCTCTGATTATCAGGATAATATATACACACTCATACAGATCTAAATATATACACATGTAAGTACATATGTAAGAAACTAACAGAAAGAGAAGCGATAATTTTATGTAGATTCGTATTCCCATAATGCCACTCGAATTGTATATGCTGGTTAATGGCAATGCTAACGCTAATTCATATGTTTGCTGGATCCTTGTTAGTCATTTTATTAACATTCAACTAGGACTGACTGCTGTGAGCCCAAACGTAGGCAC
>NW_006440135.1:757220-762370 GCF_000325575.1 Pteropus alecto
TCAGCAGACTGTGCCCTTAGTGCTGAGGCGGCATCAAACAATGCTTTAGGCAAAGGCATTTTATCTAAAAACACAGAAATTCAAGTAAACGAAAGGCGAGATAAAATTAAATCTTTCAAAGCTCTCTGAAGAAAAAAAAAAAACCACTACCTTTAGAAACAGCCTCTGTTGTCTCTGGCACGAGGCTGACACACTGGTTGTGAGCATGACAGCTCTGCAGCCAGGAACGAGGCACCGCACAGGAAGTGACAGCACACAGGACAGAGAGCTCCATGCAGAGCCACTATTTCTAGATTACCCACGACTCACCGTCGAAAATTCAGCCCGTAGTATATGAACAAATGCACAGTTCCACACGTTTATTTCTTTAAAATTTACAGTTCCAGAATCACGCAGCTAACGCTCTGATGCATATAGTGAGGGCATGTGAGAAATTAGGCTGGGGTTCGGGATGTCAAAATCGCTTTTCTATCTTGTAAAAGATAATTCAGTATCCAATGCCTCTCGACTTGGCCTATCTCCTCCCACGGAGCTTGCTCTGGAATACTAAGTCCTTTGTTTTCGTGACCGGTCTTCCTACGAGAGGAGACAGGCAAGGGAGTGGGGACAAATGCACAGATAGGAGAGGTAACGCTAAATGTGGGACAAGCTTGACCAGAGAAATTGAGTCTGGAGAAATTATTTGCAGAACTAAACTTTTACGGTTTCCAATTTCCTGGACTCACAGTTAATACTCCAGGTGTCGACGCGAAGGAAGACACGATATTTCTTTCCAGGCTGCCCACAGACTGTCTACCCTCTCGCATATTACCACTGGCTTGCAAAAAAGTAAAGTCGGTGAACTTCAAAAACGTGTTTTCATTAGAGACATGATTATATATGTAAGAAAGTAATGGACGGCACTGTGAGCCAAGAAAATTTCCGATAGTTTGGAAATGAAGAGATTTCTGGAGACAATCTACTCGACGTCCATCTGGCACATTCTCTGTCTAGACACGACAATCCAGAGAACCAGTGCTCTCCGAGGAGCTGCAGGGAGTTGGGACCTTCTGTGGGGCCTGCTCCATCTATAGGTCACTGAGTCACTAAACCCAGGAGCAGACTGGCAGCTCCAAGGCCGAGAACATTCTTGACGGCACCGTAAGAAAAGAGGTCCCAGAAGAAGCCAGCTCCAGCTTTTAGTGAACGAAACAGGACGAAGTCTCACGCTGTTCTTCCTGGCTCCCTGTTGCCCATCGCTGCAGCCTGACACTCTCTGCCCTTCCCGCTCCCTGTCCCCGTCCCCACCCACCTCACCGCCTGGCCTCCTCTGCCCCGAGGGTCCCGGTGTGGGTCAGCCCTTCTGGCCAAACATTTAGACATTTTTACCCCCAACCAAATCTCCCCTGTTAAATGCGGAACTGGCTTTACCTGAATCTAGAGAAATTCTTTGCAAAGCTAAAATTATACGGTTTTCAAGAAATATATTTTTAAACTTCATTGTCTCACAGTGATACTATAAGTGTCAGAAAACCAGGAAGATGTGGTACATCTCTCTTCTCCCAGCTTCGTGGAGCTACACTTTTGACATACAATATCGTGTGAGTGTCAGGTATGCAACACAAGAGTTTCCTTCACAGATATATTATCACAAAACAGTGACCACAGCACTGTTAGTTCACACCGACACCTCGCATGATTACCATTTCTTTTTGGTGGTGAGAATATTTACGATCCACTTTTTTAGCAACTTTTGAGTGTCCACTACGGTGTTATTAACTATAATCACCAGGTTGTACAGAACTTACTCATCTTATAACTGGAAGTTTGTAACCTTCGACCCACATCTCCCCACGTCCCCCCACCCCCCGCCCTTGGAGACCAGCGATGTACTTTCGGTTTCTGTGAGTTTGGCTTGTTTAGATTCCACGTGTAAGTGATAGCATACAGTATTTATCTTTCTTTGTCTGATTTATTTCACTTAGTATAATACCCTCTACATCTATCTATGTTGTCACAAATGATGAGGTTTCATTCTTTTTTATTGCTGCCTAATATTCCAGTGTGTGTGTGTGTGTGTGTGTGTGTGTGTGTGTGTGTGTATGATATATCTTCTTTATCCATTCATCTATTGATAAATGTTTAGGTTGCTTTGATACCACACTTAGGTAGTTTCCATGTCTTAACTAGTATATGTGTAATGCTGCAGTTTTCACGGGAGTGCCGATATGTCTTTGAGACGCTAATTTCGTTGCCTTCAGATAAACACCCAGAAGCGGGCGTGCTGGATCATACAGTTGTCCCATTTTTAATTTTCGAGGAACTTCCGTACTGTTTTCCCACAGAGGCCGCACCAGTTTGCAGTCCCACCAACAAGGCCCGAGATCCCCTGTCCCCACATCCTCCCCAACACTTGCTGTCGCTTGTCTTCTCGACGACAGCCATTCTAAGGAGAGACTGACATCTCACTGTGGTTTTGATTTGCATTTCCCTGATGATCAGTCATAGTGAGCATTGTTTCATGTTTCTGTTGGCCATTTAGATGCCTTCTTTGGAAAAATATCTATTCGGGTCCTTTTCACATTTTTTAATGGGATCGTTTTTGGTTTTTGCTAGTCAGTCAAATGAGTTCCTTGTAAACTTTGGATGCTAACTCATCATCGGATGTACGATTCGCAGGTATTTTCTCCTCGTGTCTTCACGCTGCTCCAGAGGCTGTCTACACCTCTCTCGTATTACTGCTGGGTCGTTAAAAGTAAAGACAATCCAGAGAACCAGCTCTGAGAGAACCGGTGAACTTCAAAACCGGGTTCTTGTTAGGCACCATTTATGTAACAGAAAACTTCATTTTAGAAGAATGTATGTATTAGAAAAAGACATTGGCATCCTGCTTGATATCTCTACTCGGCTGTCTGAAAGTTGCCTGCGGCTTCAAATCTTCGAAATATCACTCAGGGTTCTTCCTTCCAACTTGGTCTGTCCCAGTCTTCCCCACTTGAGAGAAGAGTGTTTCACCCTGTTACAAGGGCCAGCGAGTTAGTCTTGATTTTGCTTCACCCCTCAAATCTCGTCCAACGAGACGACCTTATTCTACCTTAAAAACACAAGATGTGTCTAGAAACAGAATATAAATATATATACAGGAACTATTTGTAGAAAACGCAAAGCCTTACCAACGGTCAGAGAAAAAAAAAACTTAATAAATAAAGAACTACGCCATATTCTTATGCAGGAAAGATTATTATTGCGAATCTATTATTATTTCCAAATTAATTTGTAACTGCTATGCAAGGCTACGAAAACTTATAAAGGAATTTACAGGAAGTATTTCTCAAGTAAGGAATAATAACCTGGAATGAATAGACAAAGAAACATGTAATAATAGAATCACAGGAAATGATTTGAATTGTCAAAAAATCGAAACAGGAAAAATGAAGCTAAAATTAAAAAATATACGAAAGCTCTTTCTCCTAGAAATAGCACTTAGATTTTATTCTATGAAATAATCAGTAAAACAGTGGCAGACTGGAAACCATTCAGATGATGCACGATAAGGGAATGTTAAGTTATGACGCAACGGATGGAATGATACGCAGTCATTTTTGTTAGAAGAACATCATCTATTATAAATAGAACGAAGGCTATCTGAATTTTATAATCATGCTTTTGTGAAGATAGAAAGAACGTGTGTGTAGATACACACGCATAGATAGTATGGATAAGGCAGACACTTAGGTTCGAAAGTTAATCGTAGTTATCAGTGGAGGGTTGGTTAATTGGTCATTTTATTTTATTTTTTATCTCTGCCTTTTGGTTGGGTTCCAATTTCTCAGCAAAAAAGCACGGATTACTTTTGCAATTGGGAGATAAATTAATGTCATTTGTTAAAATTACCAGAAAATGCAAATCCAGTCATGAAAGTAGCTGTTCGCTTGAGGCAATTTTACTGGAATAGAGGAAGCCAAGAAGGAGGTGGATTTGCCCACTTTCCTGCCTTCGCCTCATGGGAACAATATGGGACAGTCAAGTACTGTGGGCTGATTGAGCTCTGGCAGTTGTTTACAAGGCTATTTAAAATTTAGGTAACCTTTCCTGGACATGAAATATCCAAACATTTTTGGAAGGTGTTATTTATGTAAGCAGTCATTTCAGCGTTTAGTTTCCAGTGAATTTGTTTAAGACATGGAGAGTTTAAATGTTTGGCCTGAAGTCACAAATAGGGTTTCTGCCATAGAATCTGAATCCATAGCTTTAGGAGGGTTTTAGCTGAGCAACAAGATACAAATTGAGAGCAAGAATTTTCTTTCTCTTATTCTGTTAACCTTTTCCTTTTCAATTAACAATCTTTTGTTACTGGCAGTATGATACCGTTTTCCGAAGGAGACAAATTTTATAACAGCAAAACTAGAGAAATACTAATACTGTATAAATTTTTTAAAGCAATCACAGACGCATCCTTGCAAAGACCGTAGAAATGAATATATTTTTTCTAACATTTATTGTCAAATTGATATGAACTTGACAACAATTATTTAAGAATGCCTTTTCTTCTCTCCCCTAGGTCTACCCTGAACTAGCCAGGCCACACACACCTGACTGTCTTCAGGCAGGTCGCCTCACCTAGAGTCATTTGTTCAGATTTCCATGCACCATTTCCTGTAAGTCTCATGTCTCGTCTCCTTATTTCATTCTAGTATCATCCATCCTATCCCATCCAAATGGGATCCTTTTTGCCAGTACATTCTTCAAAAGGCTGTTGACTGATTTGTTGGTTTTTAAACGCGGGTCTATTTCTAATCAAACCGGGATCATTAATATTTGTTTCTCTCCTGAATAACAGTCATAATCCTCCCCACAATCACCCCCACGCGCAGATCACTCATAGGTATTTTTATAATAGTTAAAGAAAACGGAAAGTTCATTCAATTCTTCTATTTATAGAATTATAGTTTACAGAGCAGTAATGGGGTTTTTTTTTTTTTAATCTTTTATTCTCACAAAGCTGCAGCATTTTAGTTAATCCAAGCTCACTCTCACCTGGCATTCTCGGTTGGCATAGTTGGAACGGCAGCCAAGATGGAGAACTCATGGCCTCTCAACAGTGTTCACCACCGCTGCCTTTCGTTATAGCTTGGCCATCACTGTTACTTCCTCCATCATTTGCCCGCCCT
>NW_006440135.1:762433-773437 GCF_000325575.1 Pteropus alecto
GATCCCCTCCTTTTCTGAATCCTCATGATTTTGTGTGTGTGTTGGGGGGACAGGGTAAAGAATTTTCCTTTATCTAGAATGTTAAAACACAGATACTTATGCACAGCTCATTACTTGTCCGGGCTGCGTCTCACTCTGTGCATAAGGTCATCCGCGGGACGGATGGAGTGCGACAATGTAGCTTTGAGCTGAAATGCGGAGCTCTGGGCCTGGACCCAGATGGAGCCCTGGCTCCGTACTGTGGCCCCATCAACAAAGAGCTGTGGCCACTGGGAACGTCACGAAGCCTCTCTGAGCCTCAGTCCCCTTAACCGTAAAATGGGGGCATGGTAACAAGGGCGAGGCACACACAGCGTCGCTCAGCCCGCCACATGCACCAGGAAGCGATCACCCCTCCTCGCTTCATCACAGTGCAGTGGGCACTGAACAGACCCTCACGGAACTGAGGGACGGTATTAGCTGAGACATGATGATAGCATCCGGATGTAAAGGACTTCAGCAGTCCATACGCTAGGGGGAAACCAAAACATGGTACGCAGTTGACATAAATATAAGGGCTGTCCCTGGCAGCTAACGCTAATTACATGAGCATCTTTATTAAAATATATATTTTTTTATCTCGAAGTCATGGACAGCCCCAGCCCTTCTGGGTACCACGGTCCTTCGCTTGCTTCCCCTCTGACTCATCTCTGCAATCCACCCCTCTCCTCCCAAGCTTACGGCACACAGTAGGGCTCCTCCCCACCTGCTCACCGTCCCCCTCGTCACCTGGACGGGGCCGCTCGATGCAGCAGCCGCTCAGCTGGCATCCACTCCGCCAACGAGCAGGGCCACAGGTACAAAAAAATGTATTTAATGTCTATTTTCTAATCTGACCACACATAGGATTACATAGAGATTCCCACTTAATAGAAAATTGCCCACCTGATGCTAAAAAGAATTAAAATGAAGCAAAGGGAGTATGAAAAATATGCCAAATGTAATTTTATCAATTTGCTTATTCAAAAGTCACTCAAAAGTCACTCTGGAATTTTTAGGTATTCTTTAGAACTGCCTTCATTTACTATTATAGTTTTCAATTGTCATTAATAAAATATCAAGTAATTTGATTTTTTAAAATAATTTGACTTTTTACAGCTACCTTTGACATGCTGCATTTTTTTTACTAATGAGGGAAATATTTCCTATGAGAGCAATGAAGCCTCCAAGACATTAGTTATTAACTTCAGCAAGCGTGAATAAAAGAGCGATACTGGGAATGCCACTTAATCGAGACATTAAAACTTGGCGACTGACCTCGTATCATCAATCAGTAGCTGAGAAACACAATTTGGGAACTGACATGTTTGTCACTTTCATCTGCCAGTATTTTTAAAACATTTCCATTAATTAGTCTGAGAGATTTATGACTCTCTTCCAAGTGTTGTTCAATTGCTACTTGAAAATAATAAGGTTAGACTTGCGAAGATGCAGTGTTTGGGTTCTTATGCTGTTGTTAATTAAAACACATTAGGCCTAATCGAGCCCTCAGCAGGGTTTTGCAGTCAACCCCAAGCTGCTACGTCTACCAGTCAACTCGCTCTCCTTAAAGGAGAGACAGGGAATTTCGACAAACTGCCGTCATAACGTGTAGATGCCGTAAACCAACCGACAGGAAAAGCATCTTTACCAAGCTATCCATTTTTTAAAGTTTCCAGTATACAGTACATTGGTTAGACATTTATATAGTTTATGAAACGATCCCCGATCGCTCTTCCTCTCCGGCTCTGCATCTAGATGTTACATGAACGCTGACTGCATTCTGTCCATTCTTAATTCTTGTTAATAGTTCAAATCGTAATCTCTGGGAGATTTTGACAATGTTCCAAATAGTCAAGAATGATGATTTCTGTTTAATGTATTTTCATATCAGAGATGCTAAAATATGAGATCTTAATAGAAATAATTTTTTTAAATTAGCAAGCAAATAATGTTTCAAATGTGAATTTAGATCTAAACACGGAAATATTTTTTAAGTGGCTTGAACAGCATAACCAGCATTCATTACTTAAATTAATTCACAACAAAAATAAACTCAAGGATTGACCTAATAAATCTCCACTTGAAAATTTTTTTTTATATATCCAAGTTTAATTTTTCCATAGAAAGTAACACACAAAAGAATAATTCAACTAAATTCTCAGCTTTTTGAAAACATGGTCTGATTAGCGTGGAAGCCACATCTAGTTAGTTCTAAGACGTGCCAAAGGCACACATGCGGAAACATAATCATAGCTTCGAGGCAGCTTATAAAATAAATAAAAGGTATGGGAAGGCAAAATATCATACTGAATTATCGCACTACTATGAATGTAGCTAAAGGGTTGCTTTTTGATACACATCATAACGCACGTCCTTACTGCACGCTGAGAACACCCTCTGAAGACAAATCGGCGACCTGCATTGAGGCCACGCTCGCTGCTGCCTCTAGTTAAGGGGAAAGAGCCCCCAGCTCCTTGCCGACCCAGCCAAAGGGCCGCTCCGTCCACCTCCCTTCCAGGCAGAGGTCGTCTGGCCAATGAGAGGCAGGTAGAAGTATTATAAGGTTTATCCCAGTATCTTTGGTTCACTCTTGGATTTTTTTAGACTTAGTGAAGTATAATTGCCATATTAAACTGTAAGATATTTAAAATGTAAATTGTAGTGATTTGATATACATATATCAAATCGTGCAAGGATTTCCCTTATCGACTTAATTAACATATCCATCACCTCACATATTTATCTTTTATTTTTGATGAGGACATTTAAGTTCTACTCTCTTCATAAATTCCAATTACGTAATATGGTGTTACCAATTATAATTTCCATTTTATACATTAGATCTCAGATCTTATTCATGTCATAAAGTCTGTGCCCTTCGACCAACCTCTCCCTTATCTCCCTCCACCCCTGACCCTGGCAACCACTTTTCTACTCTGTTTCTATGAATTTGAGGGGTTTTCTTTCTATTCCACGTGTAAATGATATACCCCGCAGTATTCATTTATCTCTTTCTGGCTTCTTTCAGTTAGCATAATGCCCTTAAGTCCACCCATACGATCCCAAATGGCCAAATGGCAGGATGGATGTTCTTCTTTCTCGTGACTCATAACATCACACTGCGTGTGTACGTAGGTATCTGCTTGATTCATTCATTTTTGCTGTCCGTCTTCCTTATCCATTCATCCATACATGGATTCAGGGTTCTTTTCTATATCCTGATTGCCGTGAATAATGCTGCAATAAATAGGGAGTGCAGATATCTCTTTGAGATACCGATTTATTTCTTTTGGATGCACACCCAGAAGTGGGATTGCTAGATCATATGGTAGCTCTATTTTTAATTTTTTCAGGAGCCTCCACACTGCTTTCTACAGTGGCTGCACCACTTACATATTCCCACAAACAGTGCCCAAGGATTCCCATTTTTATCTCCGATCCCTTTGATGATAGCCATCCAGACAGATGTGAGGTGACATCTTGTTGTGGTTTTGATTTGCATTTCCCTGCTGATTGGTGATTTGAGCATCTTTTGATGTACCTGTTGACCATTTGGATGTCTTCTTTGGAAAAACTGTCTATTCAGGTCCTTTTCCCATTTTTTAACGAGACCGTTTTGCTATTTTGCTATTGAGTTGTATGAGTCCTTTCTAGATTTTCGATATTAACCCAGTTAAGTCTCCCAGTAAGTCTCTCTGCAGAGGAGAGAGCATGCCTTCCTCCCAGCCCGGAATGCACTGAGGTGATCTATGAACGTGTGGGGAAGAGTGGGCTGCAAGAAGCCAGGTGTCTGCCAGCATAATGGAGCATCCTGACCAACTCTGGATTCCTAACTCCGGATGTCTCTGAGGTGCGACAGAGACAAACCTCCCTTCGGCACAAACTCCTGTTGTTTGGGATCGTTTTTCCTTTTAAGTTCAGTGGATACTAATGTTAAATGAGCTTGAAGAGCTTCCAATGCACATCGCCTTCCCAAAGCCCGCTCATTGCCATGTCCAGTTCCTTCTTTCGATGGGGTATCTCCTCCCTACCTCCTTCTAAAGAAGAAGGGACTAGGAAAGTGTAATTATTCATGTAGAGGACGCCGAGTCTACATCAACAACAAAACTAAAATTTAAGCTGAGTAAAAGTAAAACCATTAACGTGCAAAAAGAAAAAAGCAACCCCAAACGAACCTGTGTTTAGGTGGTTGTCCTTCTTGACACCTTCATTTTGAAGATGCTTCTAAGAAACATGTAATCATTATTACTTATTATCAGGCTCCTGGAACATGGTTAGGTATAAACTTCTAAAATTATAACTCAAGAGTTCTAATTTGGGTAATGCTGAATATTTATATTTTAAGCTAAAGAAAAGAGAACAAAATTTATATAGATTTATATCTTATGTAGCTTATATTTTATAGTAAAAGAGACAAATAAATGTGTCCATAACACGATATGTAAGGAGTCCCTGCTTATCAATTGTGCTAATTATAATTTTAGAAGGCATAAATAGCCCTGCAAATGAAATGGAATTACACCTTCACTTTTGCAAAGAAAAAATTACCTCTTAAATTGCTATGAATAGTGCATTCAAGTTATTTAACTTGTAAATGTTGTATACCACGTCTAGAATTTTCTATTTATTTTACATTTACATTCCCAAATAAAGAGCTCATTTTACTTCGAGGTCAAATCAAGAACATAGGCTGATCTCAACTAGGAAGCTGCCAATACTATCCTTAGGAAAAATGTAGCCATTTCAAAATTCCTGCCACTGAAAAAGACCACCTGCTGAGAGGCTAATTACTTTAGGAGAAAAAAAAAATCTCAGTCTCTCGAAAAACTTGAGCTGGGGGAGGTTTGAGGCGAACAACTAGAATAAAAAAAATGACAATAAATTTTACAATTAGCATGTGTACATCTGTGAAAATAAATGCTAGCTTCAAGAACCCTGACTCTTCCTGCCTGCTTGGGATGCTTTGGACTGTGGTTCAGCTGATGTTCACTCTGCTCCATCCCCCCGTGAGCAAAGGATATTTCTGGTCCCACTCACTGGTCTTAGGCTTGGCCATGTGACTTGCTTTGGCCAATGGACTGTTAGTGGACAAGATGGGAACAGTGGCCTTAAGTGTCCTTTGCATTTCTGGTGAGGTCTTTGTGCCCTGATGCTCCATCACGAGAAAATATCCTGAGCGTGTGACACCTGGAGAGATGGGAACAGTGGCCTTAAGTGTCTTTGCATTTCTGGCGAGGTCCTTGTGCCCTGATGCTCTATCACGAGAAAATATCCTGAGCGTGTGACACCTGGAGAATGCGGATGCAATTTGGGGACAGGCCTGAATTCACTTGCAGCCTGGAGTAGAGCCACCCAAGGTCAACCAGACCCCAGCCGACTCACGGGCCTGGGCGAGAAACTGATTCTTCATGATTTAAGCCATGGAGCTTGGGGTGATTTGTTTTTTGGCCTCATTGTGGCAATGGTTGACTGATTACTCAAAGCCATCTGGCCAACCCCTGAAGTGGCTGTCCTACTGCAGGGACACCAGCATCATCATGACCCCGCCCTCAATCAGCCATTCTGGCAGTAAGTGTAATTCTTTCCACTTGAACACTTCTTTTCAGGCTATCTCAAAGTCAGTCCCACCTAAGTCTTTCCCCAGTGACCTAAGTAGCCTTTGCCTTGTGCATCAGGAAGTCTTAGACGAAAGTCTTTGCCATGATATCTAGCCTTCCGTGCGTGACTGCTTTACACTTGTCCGATAATGGTATTCTCCCTGTCTTGTCTTGTCAAGCTCCCTGGGGGCATAGACTTTTTCTTTTCTTTCTTTAGACAGAAGAGTCATTTAACCTATGCTGCCTAGAAGATTAGAACTTCTGAACAAGAGAACCGAAGTTCCAATCAGATTGGCAATACCACAGAATAACGTGTCTTATTTTTCCTAAACGTACGGGTGGGGGACACAGAAAAGGATGCCTCTAAAAATATAAATTATGTGTTATTTGAATTCTTCTGATCATAGTTTGTTAATCACCCTTTTGATTCCACATTAGCAAATAATCTGAAAATGCAAGTACTTCTCCTCACTGTATAACATAACTGTATAAAATAGTTTATTACTGACACTAATAACTTAAAGGGTAATGGGAACCGCTTGAAACCACTAGAATTATTGTAAAGAAGATAAAGGTCCATATTAGTTTTTGGTCCAAAGCTCATTAATCAAGAACATACTCCTGTTTTTCACAAACAGTCTCAGAGTACAAACAGCAGCAGAACAATACCAGGGCACGACATGTCACTAAAGGCCGTCCCTGATGATAATGCCGTCCCTGATGATGCTACCGTCCCCCTGGCGTCCCTGAGGACGCAATCAGCTGGGCGTGAAACCAGTGGGAACTTAGGCGGCACACAGGTCATCGTTCAGAAGACTATCTTCTAGAAATTGCATAGGAAATCCAGAGCTGAAAGCAAGAAATCTACTCTTAAAATAAAAGGCATATTTTTCCTTGTTTCTACTTAGTTTGTTTTATGTGTTTTTATTAGTCAATTTTGGAGGTTCATTGGAATTTTGCAAACATGGTCTTCTCACGGATCACAGGGGTGACTCGGTGACTATGAACATATTGTATCCTCTTGAATTGGCTATGCCATACTTCTCAGCTCTAGAGACAAATCAGAAAGCTTTTGATATGAACGGACTGCAGGAAAAGGACCAGAATTTCTCAGCCAAAAAGTCGTCAGTCTTGATCTTGATCCTGCTCCTGGGGGTAGAGCAGATTCTTTGCATATTATCTCCCACCTGTGTCTTCTGTCCTTGACAATACAACTTTACATCTTCTCCCGTGAAGGGATGGGGTCCTTCTCTCCACCCCTTGAAGCTGGGCTGGGGTGGCCAAGAGAAATGACAGAAGAGGACTCGGAACCTTGTGAGTGATCCTGGAGCAGCCTGGGGAGCAAGGACAATCACAAAGATGACACGCAAGGTACCATACTGAGGGCACCCCTGCCCTTCAGCCTCAGCCGACCAGCAGCTGACCACAGACACACGTGGGAGCCCAGGCAAGGCCAGAAGAAGTGCCCAGTTGAGCCCACAGGGTTGTTTCAAGTCACTAAATTCTGGAGTGGTGTGCCACGCAACCAAAGCTAATCGATACGCCGGGTCCTCATCCAAAACCTCAGATGCAATCGGTCTCCTGACATCAGGAAGCATCGATGCAGAACAGAAGGAGCATGTCAAGTATGAATATTCTATGAACAAATGTCGACATTTGCAGTTCACCAGCTGTAGCATGATCAGAACCACCTGGAGCTAGATAAACACAGATTTGTGGGGCCAAACCCCGAGTTTCCGATTCAGTTGTTCTGGGGTGGGGCCTGAGAATCTGCTTTTCCAACAACTTCCCAGGTTTAGCTAATGTTACTGGGCTGGGTGTCACACAGTGAACCTGCTCTATTACACGACCAAGTGTGTCGCAAACTAAAGATTCCCTTACAGAATATTCATCCTATTAAGCCAAAAGAATAAACACATCTCTTTTAAAAATCCAATTAGATTAAGGAGGCCTATCATATTTCAACATAAAGAGAAAAGGAATTATATTTGTTATTCAGACATGCTGGGCAATATGAACATTAGAATCAAAAACAATAGATGATCTCACCAGGGGCCACCAACACTCATGAAATACCCCCAATACACCAATTTATAGTTGTATTTAAAACCAAGGCTTTTTTCTTCAAGTGTAAAGAATATGAGTCACATTTAAAATTATAGCAAGAATAAACAGTGTTTCAACATACTATTAATATTTAAAATTTGAAAATCACAGCAAGGGGAATATTTATTTCTTCCAGCCTGATCACAATAATATTTCAGATATATTCACATTGCTGATGCCATCCATGGCTGATGGAGTGTATACACTTTCATTTCAAATGTCTTCCTTCAGTAAGTTAAATATATTTGCATGCTCTGAAGCTCTGCATTTTATTGGCAGAAATTCCTGACTTTTTTTCAGGCAAATAAAACTATTTCCATCCAGTCTCCTGCAATCTATGCATTTAAAAGTTCATTAGTGTATAATGAATCCCTAAAGACACATAACTTTTCAATAAAAATTCATTTTGTTCAAATCAATATCATTTGTAATTTAGAAAACAGACTTACTTTAAAAATAAACATTTTTGTGTTATGTTTTCATTTCAAACCAATGATTAATACTCCAATTTAAGATAAGTTTAAATTCATTTTAGGCACTATAAATTCATTCAGAGCAAATGTTATCTGTAATGGGATTCCTCTTCTTTGCATAGAAACTATAAAATATTTTATCTCAAGCCCTATTTGCTCAAGATGAGAGTAGCAGAGAGAATTTTTATTTATCTTAAATTTTATTTCTACTAGGTTTCCTAATCACTTGTGTAGCTTATATACTATGCAAATATAGAATATATATTATTATTACATTATAAAATTGTATAATACTATATATTTATACAGCAATAATATGTAAAATATATAACAGGTTAATAATAATCATTAATGAGTAATTGCATAATAAAATATATAACATGTAAGACATATATTTCATATTCTATATTCTACACATGACATTGTAATAATATAAAAATTTTATGTTACATATGGTGATTTTTTTTTAATTGAATAAGCATTTATATAATTTCAGACCCATGTAATGAGTGATATCACATCTACTGGAGACTTCTCCCTTAAATGTCCATAGTTTAAGAAACTTTTCAGCAGAAGCATTACGTATTTTAGTGGAATAATATATAATCATGCTCCTCTCAATTCAGACAGAATTTTAGATCTCAGTCTATCTCCTATGATATGGCAGGATAAGTTCAGCCTCTCCTCCCTGACAGCAGATTGATAGAGATAAGAATGTAAGCATGGCAGTTAGAATTCATATAATTTCAGTTTTTTTGTATTACTCTCAAATGAACATTCATTACATTACATATCACCTAGGAAACATGGCAGGTAGAGTTAAAGTGCTTCTGGGGGTAAAAAGAATGAACCTTATCTCATGGGGGTGCAGGAAATAAAATGTTAAAAGTTCCTTGCAACGCTGTTGAAAGTACACTCTAGAACCTTATAAATATTGCAATTTGTCATACGAAATGACTAAAAAGCACAAAAGATGCTCAATGCATACGGAGTATCTATCACAGTATAATTACAAAAATGAGAAAAAAACATTTGGAATAACCTAGACATCTAACAATCAAGGAAGAGTTAGGTAAATTTCGCGGGAAATGAATTCATGCTTACAGAGAGTTTCAAATACAGGTGGAAAAGGCACATCGCTAAAAGGGACATGTCAGTGCTGAGGACAGTGTCAGCTAGGGCTGTTAGGCACGGGCGGGGGCAGCTCGGCAGGTGGGAAGCATCTTTGATTTATTTTCCTCATCGCATGTGAATGGACTTTTATTACAATTTTTGTAATGTTATTTTCCGACCTAGCACGAATGAATGAATCCCTCTCCTGTACAGATGGTGACAGATTACGTGAGGACAGATATGCCGAGCAAAGTTTGGAAGCGACAGATAAACAGCTACAGGGACAAGGCCACAAAGTAGGAACTAGGGGGAAATTTATACCTAAAATGTTTAAATATCTGAAAACTGTGTTCTTTACCAGGAGTTGAAAACTAAATACTCCATCTAGTTGGCTATTTTCAAAGTGGAAAGTCAATCACGTTTCCTCCCACTTTCTACAGTCAGCTATCATGGATCTCAACCAGGGAATAAAGATCTTTCATTTTACTTTGTTCGTTTGTTCGCTTGTTTGTTGGTTGGTTGGTTGTTTGTTTTTGCTGTTCGCGTTCAGTAGCACGGCCTGACGGTGGAGCTGGCATCTGTCTGTTGTCCCTGTCTAGCTTGTCATTAGCACGCGGACAGAGTCCCGTGTGTGAAAAGCTAAGACACAGGGGCATTTTTGTTTTCCGAAGTATTAAAACAGCTATCGCACACGCTGAAGCCGCACTTGAAAGGGCTCGTTTCAAGAAGAAAGAACGTTTTGTGCTTAGCCTATTCAGTGAGGGTGGGAGGCCGTGTTTTAAAATGAGAGAGGGCTGGGCTGTTTTGGGGCAGAAAGTGTGAATTAGTGGATTTGTTCCAGGAGTTCCTGAACTTGAGAAGATGACCATCAATAATGAATAAATCTGCTGAATGCCAAGACCTAAGACCGGGCGAAGCCTTAGACAAGATGGAGGGAGGGACGTCTGGGGAACGGGGGAGGCCAGCCCCGTAGGGACCCGGGGGAACGGCCAGGCACTGCAACCCCGACGAGGACCGAAGACAGGTGGCACCACTGCCGGGGTCCGACCTTGCATGTGGCCTTCTGCTGTACCTTTAATTTACGCTCATGACAACGCCTTTGAGGCAGGCAGGACAGAATTTTTGAGTCCCCATTTAAAAGAAAACAACCAACAGTTGCAGCTGTGGAAAACCACGACCAGGAAGACCTTGTCCCTACCTCAACCCTCAGTGGACCAAGGCTCCGATGCCCCCAGGCAGGATGAGGGATGGGCTGGTGTGCGCAGGCAGCCTGGGGAGCAGGCCTTCAAGGCTTCATTCACCCTCTGGCCTTCGGTCTTGGAGCTCGGTAAAGCTGTCCCCATATCCTTCCGTGGGAAGCCCTAGACCCTCCTGGAAAATCTTCTGAAGGCTCAGGAGGTCCTGCTGCTGACGCACCTCCCCCTCCCCGCAGGCTCTCTGGCTCACTGCCTTCTAGGACACCTTCCTGTATTTGTCCTCCATCCACCCCTTTGAGTCACCTGTGAGTGCGAGAGGTTTAGCTCCAGATCTAGTACAAGACAGCACCTCACTCCTTGGCCTTGGCCACGGAAGCCCAGAAGCCTGTTGTCTGCGCACCATGCCCCCTGCCTTGCCCCCCATCTCCCCTCTCTCTGGTGAGGCCACTCTCTACTTGCAGCCTTCCCTGCAGCTCCCTGACAGCCATCACTCTGCAG
>NW_006440135.1:773824-778746 GCF_000325575.1 Pteropus alecto
TGAGATCCCACCTCACATCTACTAGATCAACCCTCATTAAAAGACAAAAGATAACAAATGCTGATGTGATTGTGAAGAAAAGGGAAAGTTTGTACACTATCGTAAGATTATAAATTGGTAGAGCCACTATGGAAAAGAGTATAAAGTTTCCTAAAAAAATTAAGATTAGAACTACAATATGATCCAGCAATGCCACCTCCAGGAATATATCCAAAGCCAATGAAAACACTAACTTGAAACAATATCTCCCCCCACTATCCCTTGTTGTGTTTACAGCAGCATTATTTAAAATAGCCAAAAAATTTTGGTATGTATACACACACACACACACACACACGCACACACACACGCACACATACATATACATATATATATATATGTCTATGCGTATATATATACCTCCTGCAGGTAACAAAACAAGTGGCAGAAACTTAGTATCCTTAAGAATTCAATGATGAACCACAAAATGAAGAGTCAGGGCCAGTGGTTGCTAGTGAATTTCAGCCGTGCTTATCAGAACAGGGAACCAATAAAGCTATGAGAGGGAACTAACGGCATTATACAAGGGTTTTCATATAAGGCAACAACGAGACAAAATATAATTATTTCTAAGTGCTAAAAGAAACTATCTCCTCTTAATGAAGGAAGGAAAGATGGAAGGGAAGGAGGGAGGGAGGAAATCGGAAGGGAGGAAGAAAGGAAGGAAAGCAAAACAGACAGCATAGGAAGCCCATGTATACACACGTGTATATGCATGAGTCCACATGTGCGCTTATATATGACAGAACTGAGACCAAGAATACTGAACATATCAATAAATCCAAATGATTTATCTACCTATTTAAAAACGTAGTTCCATGCTACAAAACGATACCTATTCCATAAATAAGAGATTCTTAAAATATCCAAGAAAGGTTAAAATCAAAGGCACGTGAAGGGATATACAAAAAGATAAGCAAAAGCAACAAAATTTAACCTGGGGTTCCAATTTTGGGATCAGATATGGTGGAAGTCGGGACAAAAATTACTTCAAAGCAGACAAGTGTAGACACGTTACAACGCTGGACACCTCAATGAGCAATCAGAATAGTTACACGTGACCGATGACGTTCAAATGATCTATAGGATTCGTTTCTAAAGATGTCAAAAAGGCAGTTAACAAAATCGAACATTTCTTTATAAAAAATCCAGTAATGAGGAACTAATAGGTGCTTACTTAACATCGAATGTAATTGTGTAAATAAAACTCGGAGTCCAAATGCCAGGAGCTTAATGAAGAAACACCGGAGAAAGTCCTACTGAAGTGAGAAAATGCCATAGATGGCAACTGTCTCCGCTGCTGCTAAACATGGTGCCGGAAGCATTAGACAACGCAACGAGAAAAGAGAAATCCGTCAGAGGCCTAACACCCGAGGGGAAAAACCAAAAAAAGCTTCCATGCAGATAAAACGATCTGCAAACTCAAAAGTGCACTACAGACTTTTGTAAAAAGAAAATTTAGTCAAATAGGATGATATAAATTTAACCACGAAAGATCAAGAAACCTCATGTATAACAAATATGAAAAGAAAAAAAAAACGAACGGAAGATGCACTAGGGGAAAAAACTCTCATCTATAATAAAAAAAGAATTGAACGACAAAAAAATGCAACACCTGGGCAACTAAACGAGGCAGATCCCAAACCTCTATGCGAAACTGAAAACATTCCTGAAGGAAAAAGAAGTAGACATGAATAAAAGAAAAATGTATCCTGTTCTTGGATCACAAAGCTACAGTTCTCCATAGGTTTAGTTATAATTTTAATGCAACCCCAATAACAGCATCGCGTATATTTTTTTTTTTTCCTGGAGCTAGAAAAGTTCGTTATAAAGTAGACACCGTAAAAGATCTACCAGATAACAAAACGTATTAAAATGCCCCCAAAATTAAAACAAAGTGGTCTGGCACCAAAAGAGAGCAATAGGAGAGAACAGAGCGGGAAACGAGCCCCAAGCAAAGGGGAGGTTTAGCAGAGGAACACAGTGGCATCTTGTCCGCTAATAGTGTTGGCCCAACTGGGCAGCCACTTAGAAAAAGACAAAGCATGTCATGTCTTCCATCGAGACAAATGTCGCATGAGTCAGCGATCCACACGTAGAGATGAGCTCATAAAGATGTATAACCCAGGAGTGGAGGGGACTTCCTCCAAACACACTTCCAAACCTAGAAGCCTTAAACTAGGACTGATTAATTCAACTACATAAAAATTTAAAATTTAGCTTCTGTATGCGAAGAACCACAGGAACATTCAACGGGGAAGGAACGAACTGGGGAAAACATTTGCGCCTTGTTTCAAAGGCAAATTACTAATAAGCAAAGAACTCCTATAAAAAGAATGATGTAATGCAAACATGGGCAAAACTACGATAGTTGAGAGAAGAAGAAATGTAACTTTTTTGAACATACGAGCACACTTACAACAAAGGAATGCACGTTAAAACTGCCTTCAGATGCCATTTCTTCCTGCTCTCTCTGTCTGCTGGCAGAGGGAGAAACAGGCTCACTCACGCACGCCTGAGAAGGCTGTGTGGTCCAGGCCCGGAGCGAGGAAGCGAGACCGTTCCTTGTGCTTGTCCCTGGCCCTAAAAGTCCTATTTCTAGGCCGCTACCCAAATGATACGGTGGCAAAAATGTACGGAATCATTCATTGTGGCATTATTTATAATACTAAAAGACTGAAAACGACTCCAAGGTCAATCGACAGGAATAGTTTATAAATTAAGGTAAATACATGATACGGTACACGCAGGCAAAAAGAGAGCTCTATATACTGATATCAAATGTTAACTGTAGATTATAATTTGGGAGGGAGGGGTAATTGAAAAGAAAAAAATCTCAGCCAAAAGGTGCTGGAAGGGGACACGGCGAATCAACAGGGACGAGGGAGCTTCTGAAATTCCTTTGGGATGGATAGATGGATGCGCGGATGGACAGACGGACAGAGATAGAGATATATCTGGACGGTTATAACTTTGGAATTAATTACATATTCAAAAAGTCCAATTAAATTTTATAAAACAAGAATCTCTGAAAACTGAAAACGAATTTAATCTATGTGGATATCAGGTAGAATCAGAAACATACTGGGAAATATTCCTAGAGACTTAGGAACACAGCATTTTGACTTTGTGCATTTAGTCGATGTGTTCTTAGAATAAACAGAGCTACAAAGAAAGCTTAAAACTCACTCAGTGCTCTTATTATTCACTGATGTTTTTAAAAACCAATATTATGTATAAACATACAATGTGTCTATACAAGGGAATAATGTTTCAGGTTGTGAGAACATAGACATTAAATGTAAGAATAGGAGAGCATATACTGGCAAAAATCAAAGTAACAACCTTGTAATTTTAACTTTAAATAAGAAATATCACTATAAACCTCAACCGTAAGAATAGGAGACTATATACCAGAAAAAATCAAAGTAACAGCCTTGTAATTTTAACTTTAAATAAGAAATATCACTGTAAACTCGTGGTTTCTTTCTTTTCAAAACTACAGTTTCTAGTTCTGTCCCCTGAAAATACCTGAGAACAATAACAGAAGCCATGAGTGTTCCTTCAACACCACCTCTCCTCATTTCTGTTGTCAGCAAGGAAATAGGTGAGTCTGGGGGTGTTTTATTATGCGGAAAGCAGAAGAATAATAAGACTAATGGGTTTATGCCAAAGATACAGAGTGAATACTGAATACTAGCTAAAGAATTAACAATTAGTGCATCAAAAGTAATAATGGCTACAACTAATCGAAACACATAAAACACATAACACTGTTTATAATGATATTCAGGACTATAAATCCAAGAGTTCAAATGACATCCCCAAAAGAAGAAGCACCCCATCCCAAAACTGGTCACCATTATAAGTAATAGGGCACAAATTCCTTACTCTGAAAACTGTCAGTTACAGAGAAAAAGTTAATTTATTCTTCTTCTTCTATTACAATTTCATCTCAGATAAAACAAACAGCCCTGCTTTGTAAGTGAAATTTCTTTACAGGATAACTTCAAGAAAGTTAGAATTAGGAAAACAAAGAAAATAATGACTCCGGGCCAATGTCATCAACGGACATTGAACCATGAGATGAAAAACTGATGGGAAAAGACACAATGGAGGGATCCGTATTTCTCCCCTGATTTCCCTGACACCAGTCTTGGCACCACGAGACAGGGACAGACAACCACCCCGTGCCCCAGACGTGATGCCGTAGGAAACGCACACCACCATCGGCACAGGATTTTCGCTCTCCCCTCCAAAAAAAAAAACAAAAGCTGAACATACCTAAATCTAATCAAAGCTTTACAAGTGACTTTCAGATTAGACACAATATTCACTACAAAGATATAAACCCAACCACCCAGGGAGGTAGTAAATGGACAAATCCAGAATGGAGCACTCCACAGATCAAGACACCGAGCTATATCAACAATTTAAAGGGATGACAAAGAAATGAGGGAGACAGGTCCCAGTGAAGAGACACACACGAAACTCAACAACCGAATGCAATGTCACGTGTCTTGTGTGACTCTGATTACATCGAGCCAAATCTAGAAAGAGAAACATGTCTTAGAGACCTGGGGCCACCTGAATATAGACTGGTATCATGTGATAGCAAGCAAACATTGCTAATTTCGTTAAGCGTAATAATGGCGTATCAGTCAGGGTTCTACCAGAGACAAAGAACTGGATGGATGGAGGGAAGGATGGAGGGATGGACGGATGGACAGATGGATAGATAATTAGATGGATGATAGATAGATAGATAGATAGATAGATAGATAGATAGATAGATAGATGATTGATAGATGATAGATGATAGATAGATAGATAGATAGATAGATAGATAGATAGATAGATGATAGATAGATAGATAGATAGAT
>NW_006440135.1:779407-803395 GCF_000325575.1 Pteropus alecto
TATCAGTGAGAGATATCGACGTTGACACAGCCTCGGCAGAACCGATCTTCTCCCTCAGTAGTACCAGGAAGACTGAGACGAGCAGATGCTATAAACCTTGTACGCCTTTCATTTTTCTCAGTGGGTCCTCCCGATGCCCACCGGTTCTCTTCAATGGTGCGGTTAGCCACATCCCACAGGCCAGAAACGTATTCAGGAATTTCATGAGCTGATGGCAGCTTGAAATCTGCCATGAACAAGTATTTACGCCACAGATTTATAGCTGGGGAAATCGACAACTGGGTGAGTTATTTCCCTTGATCAAGGTCTCAGAACTTGTATGCGGTGATATCGCAAGCATTATGTGACTTGCAAGCCCATGCTCCACGCTCCCAGTCCCCAGGGCTCTGAGCCCCTCCCAGCGGTGTGCATTAATGCTCATAGTCCACAGCCCTGACTGCCCTCTCCGGAGGGCCTGGGGCACCCCATCTCTGGAGGGGAAGCTGGGGGACAAGTCTCAAAGCTGAGTTTGCACAGAAAACACGCCCTTTTCCTTACCTATGCGGTGGCTTGAGGGGGTTGAGGGAAATCATGGGAAAGGTTAAGTGCCCCCAAGCTAATCCCTCAGGTCGAAAAGTGGGCTGCTATGGAACACTGGCGTTTTGTAAAAATCCTGTCCTAGTATATCCTTATGATGCCCTTGGCCTGGTTCTCGCGGCCCTCTGCTTGTTGGAAGTCGGCACGTGCAAAGCAGGGCTGTGCTTGATCCCAGTGGCCCCTTTTGGTTTCTCTCCTGCCTAATGCCACTCAAGTGACAGAAACAGTCCCCTGTGAAGGCGGAGTGGTCTGAAATGACTAACAGGCCAGATGCCAATGGATCCCCCAGGGTACTCCCCGAGGGAAGGGCAGCTGCTTTACCTGGACTCAGAGCCCCTCCCCGTCACACCAGCACCCCAGCAAGCTGCCACGCCTGCTCTGCCATCCTGATGCTCTCTGTTAGGGTTGTTTTCCAGGAGCCCACGAAAGCGCCGGAGACAGCGCATCACCGGTCAGCACCTGCAGCCAACCTGTTGCCAAGTGCACCAGCTGCTGAGAGCAGGGACGCTCTGACTTAAGGACCTTTGTTTCGGAATGTTAGTCCCGGGATCCCTTCATCCCTCACCTGTCCTGTTCTCCTGGTCTCTAAACTCACAGGTTGGCGCTATCTCAAGGCTGAGCTGAAGTGGAGCGGGACCAAAATACAACTCACAGAAATATATGCCAAGGCACATATTTCACTCATCAAATATGAAAATGGCAAAGACAATGGGAGAGACAGAAATTCGAAACCAGCAGCTGTAATGTCACCTCCACAGGCTGTTGCACCGATGCTGCTAGTCACGTCTCCCAACGTAAGGGACAGTCGTTCTCCTCACTCCAGGTAGCTATGTGGACAGCATCACCGTAACCACTGGATCGGCCAATACCGAGCTGCTGCACACAGGGCTAGATGCCTGTGTCCGGCCACCACACTATCATCAACTGACCAGCACGTAACTCTCTTTCGCTGTGTCTCTGCCAAAAACACATCATTTACTATGTATCAGTGATCCATGGACATCGAACTCACAGCCAACGGCACTAACTCGTGCCCGAAGGATGCCAACCTAGCACAGGTGCTTCTCCGTGTGGCCCACCACGGCCTTCACGCTCTTACACACTCCACGGGAGGCTTGGGCCATTCTAAGCAGTGACGTCATCAGCAAACATGCAGAAAGAATAGCACGAAAGAGACCACGGAAAGGAGACGTGTGCACAGTGGGAGGGCGAGAAGAGAAGGCGGAGCGTCGTCTCCTCGTCCCGACTCAGTGAGACAGGTGCACACTGGGCAACTCAAAGTTTACACCGCTCGGCTCACGTCCGCGAATGGCCTCAGACATTGATTCCGGGATCAAATCAATGTTTAATTGGTTTGAATACATTTTAGCAAGTAGGCAAAATCACAAACGTGAATCGACAAATAATGGGGATCGACTGCACGTTTCCACTCCACGCTGACTCCACTGAAAACCCACGGTAAGGACGTTACGATGTCCAAGGGCTTCTATGCGTGAACAGCGGCCTTTATCCACAGAAATCACTTGATTGCCTGTTAGGGGAAAAATACTCGCCAATGCAAAGATATTACTCCGATCTATCTGGTCAAAGTGCTCGAGTCTCTGCCACTGAACTCTCTTGGGCACAAACATCTCAGTGTCACAGCGAAGCTGGCACAGGCCTCATGGCTGACCACACGTGCACGATAGCTTACGCTCAAAATGAGAAGCCTTAGCTGTGCTTGTAGCGGTGGACGCATCCTCCAACGCCTCGTAGGACCCTTTGCATTCAATTGGAACTGATCGGAAGCCTTTTTGGACTCGTAAGGAAACGTGGATCCGTTTAGTTTAGAAACGGCTGATAGGCAATGGGAATGCTCCAGCGCTTAGAAATGAGAGGTCTTCTGCCCTGAGCTGTCTCTGCTGACCCCAGATCTGCTGAAGATTCTGAGTGTGTCATATGACAAAAGGACAGGTTCTCATACTGGGACAAGTGTCAAATAATGAGTGACGGGGCATGCAGAAGAGAAGAAGTCAGTGAAAACCACACCTACGTTTTCCTCCAACTAAGGAAAAAATGCTTCATTCAAAAAAAAAAAAAAAAAATCCATCCTCTTCCCCAGGCCACACTCCACATAGACCTTAAATTGGTTCCCTTGAGAGTATCTGCGAGATGTGGATGCTGCTCCCACGGCTCTCCAAGCACCGGAGCCAGAGTTCCGCTCAACGGAACCCGCCCAAAACAAAGTCCACGTGGTATTCCTGAGTCTGTTGCAGCCCTAATCAACGACCAAGGAGAACCCATCACCCCCTTTGTTCTGACCCGATCTCCAACACACGTGCAACTGAATTTGTTTCCCAGGTAACCTAACACGAGAAAGAGGTATTTTGGTTAGCAGACAGGAGCATCCTTTGAACAGCAATAAAATCACAAATTGGCATTTTCAGTGAAAGTGGATTAATTTCCCACAATCAGATTGTCCTATAAAGATACAAAAGAGATTCTGGGCCCACAGAGATCTCTCGCAGGACAGACACCCGAGACAACTTGGCTGAAATCACTGGCTCTTTATAATCACAATCTATGAGACACATTTCTAGGGTCTCTGTAGCTCCCCACTGTGAAATTCACATATAACCAGACTAAAGCTTAAAGAGGCCACACCAGAGACCAGCAGACAGACGCCCTCCAAATTATAAAGGCCTATGTCCATTTTTAGTTCACAAGACAAAGTTTATAAGAGTTTGTGCTCACATCCTTAGAGCATGCAGCATCCATATGCCCCTACTTAGCCCAATAAAGAAAGAGGTATCAATTGCTATATCTAGATTGTGAGCTGTCTTTTTTCAATAATTACATTCTTTGAACATTTTGATTGGGTTTCATTCATTGCTAAACACAGATTCCAGTGACCGAATCTTACCAGTATTCGGTATACATTCCCTGGCATTCGTATAGTACTATACAATTTTTTTTTAAGTTTCAAAAGTAGAACACTTTGTATTAAAACTAGTGACAATGACACACATTCAGGGCAAAAGAGAGGGTTGTTTTGTCACTATGGTGAACGACAATCGCAACGGAGGCTGTAGAGGGTCGGAACAGCAGGAGAGACAGCCGAGAGGCACATAACCAGGTCGGACACTAAAAGCTGGGCTGGGGACCCACCGCACAGAACAGCCAATCCAGGTCAAAGGCAAAGTTATATTTAGTATCGCTCATGACTTTTCGTTTTTGTTTTTTATTTTACTACAAAATGTAAAAAATGAAAACTACTAAAACCAGAATTTAAAAAATACAACAGATATGACAATCTTCCATGAACTTACCTCATGCACTGAACATTATGCCATACTAGCTTTTAATATTATATTTCATATTTCTCTCTCTCTCTCTCTCTCTCTCTCTCTCTCACACACACACACACACACACGCACGCACACACACACAGTTATAGGTGAATATTTTTTTTCACATTCTCTTCTCTCCTTTCCCAGAAATAATCAAGAGACAGAAATTAGTGTTATTCTTCTCATCTATGTTTTCATTCTTATGATATTTGCATCTATAAGTATTCAAAATATTGACATATATGTATAGTATTAGTATAATTTGCCAGTTTCCTTTTTCACTCAAAACTGTGCTTTCAAGATTCATCAGTGTTGATGTCTGTAGATCTATGTTATTCATTTGACTCATTTAGTATTTCGTTGAATGTAAATACTGTAACTGATTTATCCAGTCCCAGTTAATTCATCCACATGCCTCTTTGTGCACACGTGTACTGTGTCTTAAGTGTCTGAAGAGAAATAAAAATAATTGGCATGGGTCTTGCCTTTTACATTTTTTCATTACTTTTCTTTCATAGATATATGTATTTTTTTTTTTTTTTGCTTTTCATGATTTAAAGAAACTCTTCCCTATACTGACTTTATAAAGAAATTTCCCTCCACATTTTTACGAAATCCTTAAGAGTTCGCTTTTCTTATTTAGATTCCAATCCAACTAGGATTTATATTTTTATACAAAATGAAGCAGAAATCTGATTTTTTTCTGTAAGATAGTCCATTTCTTTCTTCTGTTCATTTATTTCACTTATTCATTTTTTTCATTTACTGAATAGTCCATCCTACCCCACTGTCGTTTAGTTCCGCTTCTTCCATATAAGACAGGTAGGTGTCTTTCTGAGCCCCTCCTCTGTCTTCTTGGTCTACTTATCTATACCTGGCACAATATGATAAAGTTAGATTTTATTACTTTTTACTTTATTGTAATAAACCCCCATTATCTCCTTTCCATAATAACTACAAAAAAATTATTTCATTGGTTCACAATTTTTAGAATAACGCATATGTGCTTTTATGCTACTTAGAATATTTGGTTGTTTAATTATATCCCCCATCAGGTGGTAAAGATAGTAATAAAAATAATTTTTGCATATCAAGAGGGTTCAAGAAAATACAGATTGGTGACTTGGGTATTTTGTATGTGTGTGTGTTTTTCCAATGTTCAATGTAAAAAATATATATTCTTTTAAAAAACAGGCTGAACAGAGACGAAATTTCAAACAACCCAGCAATCAATTTGCCAGTCTTTTAAAAATCTCGATCGATAATAAAACTTTGTTCAAGAGATCATCTCCTTAGACCTGATAAAAACAGAACTATTGTTATCCTCCTATGACATCTCGTAACATTTTTCTCCTTAAAAATCCCTTCTTTCTTTTAGCCATCAGAAAGGGAGGGCAGGGTCACTGCCGAGAACTGAGGAGTCAGCACATCTGAACGGAAGGAAGGGAGAGCGTCTTCCAGCCCAGACCTGCCACTGTTTGGCAAGTCACGAAATCTCTTTTGGTATCTCGGGTTTTTTAGTTTTTACTTTTTTTTTAGTTTTTACACACTATTTTTACGCCTCTTTTGAGGTACAATTGAGTTGTAAGAGTTTGTCATATATCCTAAGTACAGACTTTTGTCAGGAATGTGTTTTGTAACTGTTGTTTCCCAGTCTGTGGTTTGCATTTTCACTTTCATAATAGCGCCTTTGAATAGTAAAATTTTTAATTTTGATCAAGCCTATTGATCAGGGTTTTTTCTTTAATGGCTCATTTTTTTTTGGTATATTCTATTTAAGACATAGCTTTCTAACCTAAAATCTTCTCTCACGTTTTCTTCTATAGGTTTAATAGTTAACTTTTAATTCTATGACCCATTTTGAGTTAATTTTGTATGTTGCGTGAGCTAAGAGTGTTTTTTTGCACATGGCTATCCAATACTTTCAGCAGCTACTGTTGAAAAGCTTATACTGTCCCCATTGAATTGGCTTGGAACATCGTCGAAAATAATGACCATATATGTGTGCGACTATTTCTGGACAGTCTGTTGTATCCATTGGCCTAAATGTCTATTTTTACACGAATATCAGGCTATGTTGATTACTCTAGTTTTATAATAAATTTTGAAATCCAGTAGAGTAAGATCTCCTTTTTCTGCTTTCTCAAATTTATTTTGGCTGCTTCTTGGGAATTTGCACGTCCATATACATTTTAGAATCTGCTTGTTACTCTGTTACAAAGCTGGACTTTTATTGGGGTTGTATGGACTCTACAGAGGATGAATTTGGGGAGAACTGACAACTTGATGACATTGAGTATCTGGACTCATGAACAGTCTCTCTCTCCAGTTACTCACTTCTTTAATTTCAGTCAACAAAGTTTTATAGTTTTCTATGTAGAAGAGTCATACACATTTATTCAATTTACTCCTGAGTATATTATTGATGTTATAGTAAATGCTCATTTTTTTCAATTTCTGATTGGAAGAGTCTAATATATTGGCATACAACTTATTTCTGTATCTCCATCTTGTTAAATGCAACCTCATTAAACCCACTTACCAATTAGCGTTAGGGGAATTTTTTAGGTTCCATGAAATTTTCAACAGAGATGTTAGCTGCTCAATACAAATATAGTGCAAGCCACATGTATAATGTTCAACTTTCTAGCAGCCACATTAAAAATAAGTAAAATTGATTTTAATAATATATCACATATAGCCTATTTTTCCAAAATGTAACAATTTTATCATGTAATAAGTAAAAATAAATTATGAATAAAATGGTTTACTTTTTTTTTTTTTGCATACTTCATCTTTAAACGTCAGTGTTTACACTTAGAGCACATCTCAATTCAAAGCAGCCACATGTGAAGTGTGCAGCAGCCACACGTGGCTACCATGATGGGCAGTCTCCACTCAGACAGGTAAAGCCAGCCAAAATTCTTATTTTCTAGCATGTGTGTCTTTTGTTTCTTCTTCTTGCCTTTTGTGCTGGCTGGGACATCTGGTGCCGTCTTGAAGGGAAGTGGTGAGAGGGATCATCCCAACCTCACTCCTGATCGCAGGTGAGAGCATCCGGTCTTTCACTATTAATTCTGATGCTGTACTTTTTGTACAACTGACCTTTATTGGCTTGAGGTAGGCCCTTTTCATTCCTAAATTATTGAGAGATGCTATCATGCATAGGTGCTCTATTTTGTCAAATGCCTCCTCTGCATCTACTAGAATGATGACATGTAATGCATTTATTGAAATAATCTGCTAACGTGATGAACCGCATTCATTGATTTTTGAATGTTAAACCAACTTTGCATTATGGAGATAAACTCCACTTGGTCAATGTGTGTGTGTGTGTGTGTGTATTTTTTTTTTTTTTTTGGGGAAGGATTTTTTTGCCTGTGTTCATGAGAGACACCGGTCTGTAGTGTCTTCCCTTGTACTGTATTTGGTTTTGGTGGCTTCATGGCATAAGTTGGAGAATGTTTCCTCATTAATTTCGTGGGAGAATTTGTGTAGCATTGGGATTATTTTATCCTTAAATTTGAGTATAACTCACCGAGGGTGACATTTGGGACTGGAGTTTTCTTTGTAGGAAGATATTTAACTACATATTCAAATTATTTCGCACATAGAGGGCTATTCAATTTATCGATTTCTTTTTTTTCTTAAATGAGCTTTGCGAGTTTGCTTTTCAAGGAATTTGCCTATTTCATCTAGACCGAAAAATGTATTGGCATAAAGCTGTTTATCCTTTTAAAGTCTGGAGGATCAATAAAGGCAATCCCTCCTAATACTGATAATCTTCTCTATTTGTTTCTGATCAGTCTGGCTCTAATGTTATTAATTTCATTGATATTCTCGAAGAACCAGTTTTGGTTTCATTGATTATCATTTTTCTGTTTACAATCTCCTTTCTTCTAATTTACATTCCTTTTTCTAGTTTCTTAAATTGGAAGCTTAAGTTGTTGATTTGAGTCCTTACCACTTTCGTAGTATAACGTTTAATTCTATGAATTTCTCTAAGTGCCATTTTAAGCCCACCCCACATCACGCCCCATCAGGTTTTCATTTCATTTGGTTCAACGTATTTTCTAAGTCCTCTCGTAATTTCTTCTTGGACTCATGGGTTATTTAGAAATGGGTTGTTTGGTTTCTAATTATTGATTCATTTTTCAAATGTCATTAATTTCTAATTTAAGTCCATTATGGCCAAAGAACATCCTTTGTATAACAGTAACCCTTTTAAATTCAGTGAGATTTTTAGGGTGGAGAATGTGGTCTATCTTGGTAAACGTTCCACGTACATTTGAAAGCCCGCATACTGCGTTGTTGGGTGGAGCGTCCTATAAACACCCTTAGATCCTCTCGTTTGGTAGTGCTTCTCAGATCTCCTATGTCCTTATTGATTTTCGTATTGTCCCATCCGTTATTGAGATGAGGCTGTCGAAAGCTCTGAGTATATTTACACGTCATGTATTCTGAATCTCTGTTATGAGATGCGTAGGTATTTGGAACGATTAGGTCTTCTCGATGAACTGTGTCCCTTTGCGCTGAGAAATGTCCCTCTTTGTCACTGGAGCTTGCTCCCCAGGCCCTGTACCAGGAATTATTCCATCTGCTCTTCCCCGGAGGCTCTTCCTCGGCTGTGGTAGTTCCCGCCCGCGTGTGTCCCCTGGTCCTATGTGGAGACTCCAGACTCTGGAGCTCGCGTGCCGTGCCTTTTCCTGCAATGCTCTCCTCTCTCCTCCTCAGTTTTCTGTCCTGAGAATTTCAGTGCCTGTGCTTTTCCAAACTCTGTGAAATTGTTGGGTGAGGATGGTATTAGTGGCTGCTGAGAAAAGGAAATTCGAAACACTGAATACTAGAGAAGCTAAGTGGGGTGTTGCTTAGCAACTCTTAATAGGAAATAATTTAAACTCCGAATTTATTTTTTCTCTGCGAACTTGCTGTTCTAGCCTGGAGTCTAGAATTCACTCCCCTTCACGGCAGCAGCGCACCTGAACGCTTGCATAGGTACACACACGTTCCCAACTGGAGAGTGACAGCCTGTATTACTCACCGGTTCCCATAAGTATGTTTCTCTGGATATGACACCAAGATTCAAGGCCCAAGACGCTGCAATTCTATTACAAACACAATCTTTCACGCAATCATTTGGCAAACACGAGGGACACCAAATGCAGGAAGCCCTAAGACGACCACCATCGAAAATGTCACCTTTTAAACTGTGTCAATAACAGATGTTTTGGAAACCTGCAGAATATTTTTCCTCCTTTGTAAAACAAAATTCCAGCTTTTTCAGAAAAATACTACACATTCCAGACCACAGTCGTGACTTCTTTCAAGTTCAAGCTGACTTTTAGACGAGTGCTTCCAGATGCTCTGAGAGCGACACACACAGGACCAGTGTCCTTGTGATGGTGGCCATCCCGCGGGGCCCGTGAGCCATCAAGCCAAGTCTAGGACAGCATCCAAAGCCAGCGCAGCTTCTCCCAAAGCAGGAAGAAGCCGGTGCTGGGTTGGACTGCACCCCAAGCTGGCATCCTGGCCAGGGCCATCTAAGGCCCTTCGAGTCTGATGGGCTTTTCCTGCGGGAAGGAAAGGTCTATCGAAGCGGAGACAGAACCAGAGAAAAGCAGCAGAAATAACTGAAATTACGAGGAATCCGTTTATAAGGAAGAGATGTTAATTTCAGTATAAAAGCATCACTGGTTTCCGACAATAACACTGACGAACATATACACACGCACATTTGTTCCTTGGGCCAAACATGTCCCATCTCTCTTAGTGATTCATCTGAGGAATGAAAATACTTCCAACCGGGATTCTGTGCTGACAATTCAAACCAGCGACACCACTGGCCTCCCTGAAGCTAACAACTCCCTCTCCGTAAAGTTTTCCCAAATAACAGTTAACCCAAAAGCGGTGCAGATAGAACGATCCAGAATTCCTAAATGCCTTCCTTCCTCATCACACAATAATTGATCCTTTGCCAAGTCGCAGCAGGAAACTGCACCCAGCCATCAACAACGACGGACATACAGATGATGGGCGACCCTCACGGAGCCAAAATGCCACGTTCAAGTTCTGGCTCTCTTGCTGGCTGTGCGACTTTGGGGAAGTTGCTTAACCTCTCTGGGCTTTGGGTTTCTCACCTGCAAATGATGGTTCTTACCTCACAGGGTTGTATCTATCAGATAAGTTCCACACATAAAGTCCTTGAATAGTGCCTGCCACGTGGATGGACCAACGGGGCAGAACTGTTTTCTATCGCTGTTAGGGTGGGGAAGGTGAGCAGACCCATGGGCTGGGTTTCTACTTGTGCAGCATCTCCACAAGTATTTGCAGTGTGATCCCTACGTGTGTGACACTGTTCTATACACTAGGAACAGAGCGGCAAACGAAAATACCCACGAAGCCACCCAGTCTGGCACGTACACTGACGTACAGGCGGGGTCGGAGCGACTGCAGAAGCACAGAGGCGAGAATGGCTGTCTGTTCGATGGCCGGGCGAGAGCTGACTTCCGATGCCACCTCGAACCAGGGCCTGTGCTCCTCTAAGAAAAAGCGCAGGAGGACGGAAGAAAGAGGAAGCGGAAAGGTCATTCCAGAAACACCGACAGAACCGTCCATCTGAGCAACGTCGAGACTGGGAGACCCGGCGAGGGGCGCAGTCAATCCCCGGTGCCCCGCTCAGCCAGTGGGACTTCCACAGAGCTCTGGCTGGGCCCCGAGAGGAGGAGGAACACAGACATGCCACCTGTGCCCCAAACGGTGGGAACGGGGGGCAGCACGAAACAATGGCCCTTCAGGCCGGTCCACGCCGCGCGCTTTCTTAAAATTCACATTTCATCAGTATATTCTTCGCCATTAAAAACAATAACAACAGAAAAATTAAAAGTCTTCATCTTCGTTATTAGTTAGAATAATTTTTTAGTATTACTATTATTCTTCTCAGGTGCGTGCTCCTGGGCATTAACTCCAAACGCCCCCGGGGGAGTCGCCGAGGTGCCCAGAGCAGTCGGGGGTGGGTTCCTCGCACACGTGGGGTCGGGCGGGATGCTCTGCTCCCGTTCACACGCTGCCAGGTCCTCTGCGTGCTAAGCACGCTCTGTAACGGCATCCAGGTGACAGCTCTAGAGGAAAAGCAAACTAACTCTTTACCACGTCAAAGCCTATGAGAGGCCTTTATTTTCTTGGATTCTCACCCGTTTTCAAGAAGATGAAGGACGTCTGCACACGGATGTCCCATTTTTGTAGGAAACACGCACGGGCGCCCGCTGAATGTCAGGCACCCTTTGAGATCATAAGACAAAGAAAGTCTCTTCTCCCTGGAGCAAAACGTCAGCCTTTCAAGTCAATAATTTAACAAATCCATATACAATAACTGCAGCTTGGTCTCTGTGCCAAGGCGGAAACAGAGCTGTCAGCATGGACGTGATGTTTAACTCCGTCCGACGAGCTCTCGGCATGGGGAAGCAGAAACCCGGAGTCAAACGCAGACCCGTCGGACTCACCCTCTCGTCCCCATGTGGCCGACCCAGCATCTCGGTGCATAAGCGTCGGCCATCCTGGGCGACTGTCCTCCTGTGCTGGGAGTCACATCTCAGAGGGAGGGTCCTAAGCCAGCTGTCACCAGCTCAGAGGAAAGGGATTTGTCTTGCTATAAATTCATGAAGTAAAACAGCATCTAAAAGCTGAGGCTTCACCAAGTGAACCAAACACATTACGAAAATGGATCGAGCAAGAAAGACTCACTCGATGTCACGAATGGAGACATTTCCATGATTCAGACAGCAGAGGAAAGCCGAGCTCCCTCACACACACACGTTCGTTCACGCTGCTCTGCTCCTTTACGTGGCAACACGACCTTCTGGTCGCCTTCACGCTCGTGAGCGTGGATTCACGCACAAGAACATCCCTGATTCTCGACAGACACTGGTTCGGAAGCGCGTCAGAGCTTCCGCGGCCTGGGTTTAATCCCAAGGTGGATCTGAGTTTAAGTGAAGTCGGCACCAAGAGCGGCCATCACGATCTAGGACCGGGGACCGACTATGAGCGCGACACGCCACAGACCGGCGCGCCTTCCTGCAGCGGGAGCTCGTCCGCTCGGGGACGGTGCATCTTCCCTCCTGTGAAACGACGTCTGTCGTGAGTTGCACTGTGTCCCTCAGAAGCACATGTGGAAGTCCCGACCCCAGGCGCCTGCGAATGTGACCTTATTCAGCAATAAATTCCTTGCGGAAATAATCAGGTTCAGATGAGAACAGCGATAAGCCCTGGATCCCCTAGGATGGGTGTCCTTCTAAGGAGAGGCACAGACAAGAGTGGCACGTGATGAGGGCGGCGGAGATTGGAGTGACGTGTCTGCCAGCCGACAGACACCAAGGATCACGGGCACCCACCAGAAACAGAAGAGGCGGGAAAGACCCTCCGCTAGAATCTCCAGAAGGAGCATGGTTCTGCCCATGCCTTGATTTTGGACTTCTGGCCCCAGCTGGGAGACACTCTTTGTCAACCTCGATGAAGCCTCATTCGATAGGATTTACCTATCGGCAAGGCCCCACGTTCCAGAGACTTCCGGACAGGGATCATTGCTATGCTACGTAACTGCACCGCGTATGGTGCACGCATCATACACATTGCCACACGTTCCCTCCCGAAAATAAAAAGTATCCCTTTTACTTGACCTAACAGAACAGAGAAAACAAATACCTTACATACCCCTCTACTAATTTTAAGCTCAAAATCATTCAAGCCTTTTTAAATCATTCAGAAACATGAGATGGAATCCAGTGACAGCACCGCCTTACTGTCTCATTGGCATCTTATCAGTGGGAAAGGAACAGCACAGACACAGGGCGCATCCGCGCGTCGGTCCAAGCGAGAAGCGAGCAGACAGGACCTCCACCCCAAACAGACACTGCCACCCAACAGCTGGAGCCGAGAACTCTGCAATCTGCCACCCTACTTCCCTCGGAGTTTTTGGAACCACCAACAAAATATCATTTATGAGTGTTTTGTTTTTGTTTTTTTTTTCATCCAAGAGGCAGCTGTGCAGAACAAATGTCCGCTGGGTTGGGGAGCTGGCAGCCAGGGTAGGAGGGACTCCAGGATGGGGGTGACATGTGCTGCATTAAAACATCGCCGCGGGAAGGCTCCGCACGCAGCCAGGGCTGTGAGGGCAGGTCACCTGACGTGGTTTATTTTCCATTTTCCTTCCTGTTCCGGTTATAAACCAGTCTCCCTTCTGCCTGCACTGCCTCAGCGCCACACGCTGCAAAATCCCTCTGTTCTGCCTGATCGAATCCGGCACCACCACACCTAAGTCACGCCCTGGCAGCTTCGCGCAGTTCCACTCTCTGAGGGCTTTAGGAGCTGGTTCCTTAGAAGGCATCATTGGGGGGCCATGTTATATAATACAGGGTTCCTCAGACCTCGCACCCCTGACATTTGGGGCTGCATAATTCCTTGCGGGGAGATGATGAGTGACATCTCTGGCTTCTACCTACTAGAGCAGGGGTCCCCAAGCCGCGGGCTGTAGACCAGTACCGGTCTGTGGACTGTTAGGGACCGGGCTGCAGAGCAGGAGGTGAGCAGTGGGCAAGAGAGTGAAGCTTCCTCTGCATTTGCAGCCACTCCCCAGCACTAGCCGGGAGAGCGAAACCCTCCAAAAGAATACAACAGACGTCTAGCATCACCGCCTCAGCTTATCAGGTGTTAGATTCTCATAGGAGCCCAAAAGTTTGGGGACCGCTGTCTTAGATGACAGTAGTATGCCCCCAGTCCAGGTTGTGACCATCGAAACCACTTCCAGACATAGACAAATGTCCGCTGGGGGAAAGACCCCTCCCGGCTGAGAATCACTGGCGTCGTGACTGAGGGCCAGGCTCCGGGGTCAGAACCCCGGGGCTCGAATCACCTCCTCCACGCGCAAGCAGCCTGGCCGTCCGTGAGCGAGGCCCTCGCCAACTGTGTCTTTATTTCCACACCTGTAACCTTGAGCATGGTGGTGTCCCCCCCATGGAGCTCTGCGGGATGAACAAGGTGACGTAGGCAGGGTCGGGCGCCGTCCAGATGATGCCCGTGCTGGCCGTTCGCACTCTGTGTCCGTACTGGAGATGCCGACGGCTGAGATGTACACTCAAGCCGCCTGAGCAGTGACAAATTTACCTTACCCGAAGAGAGGTCTGGCCTTGGCGCTGAGCAAAGGAAGCTATGCCAAGGCTCCTCCTAGATAAGAGCGTTCTTGTTCGTCTGAGGATTTGGGCCAGCACAGTTTAACTGTGATTTACGACAGAGGCCTGGGGACATGCAGCATCGGCCCTGCCTCTGGAGAGGCTGGACACTGCAGGCCGGCCACGCAGGCAGCACGTGACTGAGCCCTAGTAAAAACTCTAGACGCAGAAGTGTCGGCTGAGTTTCCTCGTTAGGCGATACTCCACACGTAGTGTCACGTATCACCGTAGAGAGAGTGACCGCACAGGGAGAGGACACTGTGAGTCCCACAGACTGTTGTTCTTCTGGACACTTCTCCTAGCCGATGCGGGTCTGTACGTTCTTCGTAATAAACCATAACCGTGAGAGCAAGATGGCTTCCACTGAATTCCGTGAGTCTTTCTGGGAAGTTATCGAACCTCAGGGTGGGCTCGGGAAGCCCCTGACTTGTCACTGGTGTCAGCGGTGAGGGTGGCCTCATGCGATGCGCTCCCGCTCGTCCTGACAGCAGAGCTGGTTGGACCACCTCCCGATGGGTGCGGTCCTTGAGCACCGTGAGCTGCTATGGCACTTCTGGAAGGTCACATGAGGGGCCCACCCGTGTGGTGCCAATATGAAAAGATGCTAGACTGTTATGGTTAATGTGACAGACTACTTGTATTTTAAATCCGCGTGCCTATTGAATGGGGCAAGTGTGTCCAAGAGGGCTGGGCCAGTGGAGGCATGGGACCCGAAGTGTCCCTCTTCCAGCACGGCACGTGAGCAGGCCCATGGCGTGAGGCGGACACCCTGCCCAAGCCCCTGACCTAAGAAGAGGGGCCGAAAATAGCTGCGACCTGCTTGGCTGTGGCCTTTTCTGAGCATCGAGCAAACACAGCTGTGCCCCAGAAACCACCCACGCCACCAGCTGGGCTGGCCACCCCACCCACAGTGTCAACAGGGCTGAGGTTTCACGCAGAAGCCAGTCCTTCCTGGGGCCGTGGCAGCGTGAGGATGGCAGCTGGAATATGGGTGGGGTCACACCTGAGGTCAGGCGTGCGAAAATCCCACTCTACATTAGCTTGGAAACAGCCATATCAAAGCACACAGGAAAAACGGATACAGAGATGCTCAGCCAGCAAACACGCCTGCGAGAAATCATCTTGGGAAAACGCAAGTAAAGCGACTATATGAGGACCCGCTCGGCACTCGATTCGCTCTCTCCCCGGGGGGCTACAGACCCCATGGCTTGGATGACAAGGTGGAGATGCTCAGCCAGCAAACACAACGCCTGCGAGAAATCATCTTGGGAAAACGTAAGTAAAGCGACTATGTGAGGACCCGCTCGGCACTCGATTCGCTCTCTCCCTGGGGGGCTACAGACCCCATGGCTTGGATGACAAGGTTGAAGCTAGTAACTCGTACCACCATATCTGCAGCCAGGACCTGCCTGCGCCCTGGACGACACGCCACTGGATCCAGCTGCCAGCAGGATACACCCAAGTGGCAGCGGCAAAAGGAAAAGTCCCCTCGTTAGGCTGCACAATCGCAAAGACCTACAGTCCCCCCTGTGAAGCCTTATCCGAGCCAAGGGCCCCACCAGTGTCCACATAAAGAACTGTCGGTTCCCAGCAGGTATGAACACAATCCCATCGATATGACATATTCATGCTGATACCAAATCAGTGTCGCAGAAGTCTGTCTTTAAGGAGGATGATCTGGTGATCGAGGAAGAGTTCAAGGGCAACTACCAGTCTCAGAGTTAGAGGCACAGGTCAGGCTCCCATCCCAGCGGAGTCCTGGATAACAGGAAGCTCAGGGACCTGGAGAAGATGGAGCCACCAAAACGTGGTGAAAACCCAGACTTTGCCAACTCAAACCAGTGACGGGTGAGACCCAGGCCTGTGCCCTGCCTGCCAGCAGGACCAACGAGTAAAAACGGGCATCGTGTGACTTCGGGCAGGAGGTCGCCACTGAGACAACTGTTTCGAAAAACTTTTTTTCTCAGCTGACATTCCCCTGTTCAGGGCACGTTCACAGGATTAAGTATGTCACCAACCAGAGCACCTAAGGAAAAGACAAAAACCATTTCAACACCTTACCTGGTCCCAGGGAGAGACAGTGCCTCCAAAACACATGAACAAGTGTGCCATGGCGACGAGACAGAGCCATATGACCACAGAGAAGAGGCGGAGCAGCTTCTTAAACACGGACTCGATGCACACGAGGATGAATATCGCGAAGAAAATCGCCAGGGCGGTGGGGACCGTGATCAAAAATGCCACGTGGTCTTCAACTTCCTAAGAGGAAAAAAAAAATACATTGCGAAAGTCCATGGCAGCAGTGACTTATGTTATCAAAATGTTCTCGGCGTTCATCGGTGTCAAAATATATTGGATTTTAAAAACTATTCGGAAGTAAAACAGTTCGAACTTTTGAAAATGTAATTTTCCTATTAAATAGCCACGTTGTTCTATATAAATATCCCCGTATTCGATATTTAAATTCTGAAAAACAGCTATGTCATCAAATTTAAATTTTCCCTGAAAAATGGAGAAATGGATTTCTTTCCAAAGTAAATGCAAAAACACATAATATCAGGGTAAAATAAGGCAACCAACTTCACTGCCTGCATCACAGGATAAGAAACGTCCTGGCCATAGAAAATTAAGTCTTCCAAGTGATTTGAAATGTTTTATTTTTAAAAGTCTAAAAACCACCTTAGTCTCTACGGTGATGAGCTTTTATTTTAATGCACGGCAATTAATATAGAAAACAAGAGAGCAAGAAATACTTAGAAGAACATGCCATCTTTCCAGTTTCCTTCCTCACCCCTCTTGGGCTCCAGGAACAAAAAGAAAATGCACATTATTAGCCTCTTACTAACGCATGTTTTTAAAATCCACGTTTGCACACTAATCCTCATTTCCTATGTATCTCCCCCCACCAAGGCGCACTATTTCAACTCTGCGCAATTTGGCATCATGTAAGCAATATCACGCTTCCTCTGATTGTGCAAGCACACGTTTAAATTTTAGCTTCTGCAGAGCCTAACACTCGCACCTGGCCAAGCAGAGGTGCACTGTGGGACGGAACACAGTTCCAAGTCCTTTTTTTTTTTTGGCCAGGCAACCCTTGGTTGACCTCACAGATTGCAAGGACCTTGTCAGCTTACGATCCCTTATTTTTTATTTTTTACGCCTATAGCACCTGGTCTTTCTAGGTGGTCTCCCATCCAAGTACTAACCAGGCCCGACCCTGCTTAGCTTCCAAGATCAGACGGGATCAGGCGCGTTCAAAAATGGCATGGCCGTAGACCAGTTCTAGGTCTTGAACCCTCACCCAACATGTTTAGTTACCAAAGCAGCCAAAGGAGATTCAATCAAAACAATCCCCATGGCCAGGACGCTGAGAGCTTCCATCGAAGTTTTAGAATATTAAAAATCACAGAAAAGCGGAGACTTATAAGGCGGCTCCTTCCAATACTGGGGCCTGGCGAAGCCCTCCCCTTTTCTGGTGGCACCGGGTTCACCGGTCGCACGAGCAGTTATAACTTCACCCTGGAGATGGCCCCATCTGGACATCAAGCCACAGGGAGGTGGAGAAGCAGAGCAGATGAGCCAAATAACCACACAGGGTCTGGGTTACCACTCCAGGGGCACGAGAGGGACCTGGGCCCACTCGTGACGACCCATTTCCCTTTCTCTCTCACGGTTAGATGAGTGCCAAGAGAAATGACACTGGAGAAATGGCACCTCCGCAGACACTAACAGGTGCATTCGTGTGCTTTTTATTGAGGTCTAAGCCCTTTTGCGCATAGTAACCTCTTTAATACGACAGTCCTGTGGGGGGCACTGGCGTCGGCAATCCTGCACCGGGGAGAAAACCGAGGCGCCAAGGATGAAAACGAGGTGCCGTAGGTCGACCGAACCAGCGAGGGAGAGAGAACCCAGACTCCGTCTTGGCGTCTGTGCTGCCCTGCCCTCTGGTCGTGCAGACAGGGTGGGCGACACCACGTGGGACCAGCCCCTGAGTGGCCAAAAGAACACGTTTCCAGAACTGGCAGGAGACAAGAGGATCAAACGAGATGTTCTCGCCCTCCCCTTCATTGCTATTTTCGCCCGCGATGAAGTGTCTGAGTTGTGCCCTTACCCTCAGACACAAACGACGGTCATCGCGAAAGGGTATCGGGTATCCGCCAGCATGTCCGTGTTCCCTCAGACACCGCGAGTCAACGTAAACATGGACATGACGGCGTGTCTGTTGGGGATAGCGAACTTGATTGAGATCTCCACGTGCATGGAGCCATGAAAACCGATGTTATTTTAAATCTCCCAAAATAAACTTAACCGAGCTATGGACAGAAAGCTAACCAGGGAATTACCAGGACAGCTGTGTTCCCAGTAAGACTTTTCGCTTATTTCATTAGCCCAGGAGGGGAGAAGCAACTGTTGACTTTAGTGGCTCTTATTTCTCCAGAAAGACTGAAAGTGGTCTAAAAATATGCATAACTGTAAAGTGAAAATCAGGAGCTAAAGGGACAGAGAGATTGCAATGAAGTCCTTCCAGGAAGTGGAGGACACACTGGGTCACCTGCAGGTGCATTTCCCGCATTTCTGTGGACAGGACAAAGCCCGTGTCTCACCGCGCTGAGTGGGCGCAGGATAAGACTCGATACTGTCCTGGGCTTCAAACGTCCGAGTCTCCACCTCGCTTTTTTTCTTTTTTTTCTTTTTTTCTTTCTTTTTTTAAATCAGGGTCTTAGTTACTGGAAGTGACTTGTCTGGGCTGCAAGGTGACTTCTCCATTAGGCATAGTGGACACAGTACTCAGGTCCCCTAATATTTTGAGAGACCCCAAAAGTGCTTTAATTTCTTGTAAAATCAGAAAGAAACAAGCTTTAAGGTCAGAGTACAGCTATCTCATGCTAACACACTTGTACACTGTAAAGGAGAATGTGTTTTTAGGGGTGAAGGGGCATAAGAAGGCCCCTCAGTCATAATGAAGTCCTGGGGGGCTGGTGGTGAACCCCTGCTCGCCAGGTTCACAATATTCCCAGGTCCTTGGCACACATCAGAGGAGGACATTCAGCTTCAAACAGTGTCCCCCACCTCAATGGGTGAGCTGGTGCCCACACGGCCAGCGGCTGAAGATGGTCAGCTGCTGCTCATGAGGTTCACGGTCATGGCCACCGTAAAACCTGAGCCCACTGAAGGACAGCAGCTCTTCTAGAAAGAGAACAGCCGTCAATTGATCCCGCATCTGCCTTTGAACTCTAAGTTCCAAGAAAGTTTTAATATAGACTTCTCTACAAAATAGAATCTTTTATAAGAGTGTCAAGGCAAAAACAGTAGCGTATTCACTGGAGAATGTATAAGCTTAGAAATCGCGCTCTTTCCCAGCCTCGCTGCTGCCATCACGCAATTTTCTTAAGGCTAAGAAAACTGAATTGAGGAATGCCTTCAGACCTCGGATGGCACAGTCTTCCCCCTTCCCCCGGCCCGTCCCCAGAGGACCGGAAGAAGGGAGCCGCAAGGCGCACCCTGTTTCTGAAGCTGGTCGAGTTTTCAAAATCCGGAGTATAAAACAGAGTAGCTTAAAATAAAGCAAACTAAAACATTAAAAACATCCTCAATCTAAATTAAATATGTTTACGTACCCCAACCCTATCTCCCTTCATGCAAAAAAAAAAGACATAATGCAAACTAAATGAAATGTACTAAATTGTCATTATTACCACTAAAATGTGCTAAAATGCCTTTAAAATATGTCTTTAAAAAGGTTAAAAAAAAAAAAACCGTATAACACAGACTAAATGAAATGTACTGAAAGGCCTTTAAAAGACAGATGCTGAGCCAGTATCGCCTCCTGTAATGATAATGGTTCCTATGGCTCTCTTCAAACATTTTAGTCTTTCATTTTTGATGTATTTCCTGGTAATTTTAGATGGCTTCTAATTGGTAGGCCTATTTTATTTATTATGTGACCGCTCCTTTCTTACATGCTTTTTCATGGAGCAACAGATTATCTGTATTTTCATCCTTTTCATGTGTACTTTTCATTTTTTATTAAATAGTACTATTTTTCATTTAGATGGCAAAGGACAATGTAAAGTAAAACACTGCTTTTCTATAAAATAATATTACAGTGAAGTGTTTTGAAGTCCCGTGGATTGCAGGCAGAAACCACTTCCACCTCTTACTGCCACGTGAGCCGGAGTGAGCTCTGACCACCCTAAGCCCATGTCTTCCCGTGAGTGGCAGTATAGACACGGCGTGGCTGCAGGGTGTCTGTGCCTCGCAGATGCACCAGAAGTAACAGAGAATATTATCGTGATAACCAGCGCTTCCTTCTTCCTTCAAATCCCAGTACTTTCTCACCAAGGCTAGTCTGACTATTCATTATTAGAACGATGCCCATTTTGCATTCTAAATAATATTTTACTTTACTGCCATAAGTTATTTAGAAGTTCTCATTGGGCAAAAAGAAATCAACTTTTAGCCTCAATATATATTTGACTGCAGGTGTATGTGTGTAGATATATATTTTCATTCATTCATATATAATATTATGTGTGTGTGATATAATAGAAAATATATTTTTCATTTTCCACATAGAATCATACTTTAGTTACCATGAGGTGTGAAAAAAATAAATAGAACTTTTGATTAAAAAAATTCTACGAAACTGTGATGAAATAAAGACCTCAATAAACGGAGAGATGGTCCGTCTACATGGATAAGGAGACAATATGATCAAGATGTCAGTTCTTCCTAAATTAATCCAGAGTCAATGCAATCCCAAGAAAATTCCCAGCAAGTTATTTTGTAACTATCAACACACTGATTCTAAAGCTTATATAAAGAGGCAGAGACCCAGAATAGCCAACTCAATGTTTAAGGAGAAGAATAAAGCTGAAGGCCTGACATTTCTTCGCTTCAAGACTTACTGTAAAGCTACAGTAACCCAGACAGGGTGCTATTGGAAGAAGAATAGACTAATAGATCGATGGAACAGAGTAGACCCACATGAATCTAGTCAACCGATAGCTGGCAAAGGAATGAAGACAACTGGTGTTATTGGAAGAAGATAGACTAATAGATCAATGGAACAGAGTAGATCCACATGAATCCAGTCAACCGATAGCTGGCAAAGGAATGAAGACAACTCAACGGAGAAAGGACAGTATTTTCAGCAAAAGATCTTGGAACATGTAAACAGGTATCTACAGGCTGAAAAAAAAAAGTGAGTCTAGATACATACTTTAGACCTTTCACAAAAATTAACTCAAAATAGATCATAGATCTCAATGTCAAATGCAAAAATAACTCTGAAAAATTCTAAATGTCTCCCCCATATCCAAACGTTGGTCAATTGGTCATGCTGAACAATTCACGAAATAGAAATTTTTTTTTAAATAAACACACAAATTATAGGTATGTGAAAGATGAACTAGTTTCCACTTGCTTAGAAAAGTGTATCATCCGCTGCTTGTAATTATACAAATGGCTCGTTACATGCACGCACAAAAAAATATAGCCTAGGGTCTGGCCATATTTACTTATTCTCAGCTCCTATTACACAGGTCAGCATTCTCACTTACATTTTAAGAATATGGATAAAGACATGAAATAACTGTATTTTTACATGGGAAATGGTTCCACATCAGGCATTATACTTTAAAGCGCCTCCCCGTTTTTAGAAGGCATCTCTAGCCTCGCAAGAGGAAGAAAAGGTCTCCAACTCCTCCTCTGGTCCCCTCAGTCCTCTGACCTCCACCCACCCACCTCACACACACTCACAAAAAAAGAGTGCCCATAGGCATGGAGCCAGGGGCAGCCAGGAAGAACAAAAGCCACCCTTGCACTGCAGGCAGCAGGGGGCGCTGGAGATGCCTGGAGGCTGAGAAGTGCGGCTGCATCCACAGAACAGGTGTGGTGAAAGGAAGCCAAAGTAGACCTCAACTGGGGCACATCCCAATGATGATAGATGTCAAAACTGACAGCCTGAGACTACAGAATAGCTATCTATGACATGTTTAAAGAAATGAAGGCTGTAATTTCAAGGGTGACCCCACCACAGGAATCAATCAGGTATAAATAGAGAAAATGGAATTGTAAAAATTACAAATATAATCATGTATACAGAAGCTCAACAATTGGGTTACACAGAAAAAAAAACAGTTAAAAAGAAAATTAGTGAACTGGAAGATAAACCAGAGTTTAAATACAGTGCAACAAAGAAATACAAAGAGACGAAAATTACAAGAAAATCTAAGACACAAAGAATAGAATAAAAATAAGACGGTATAGCATGTCGGACTGGAGTTCCTGAATTAAAAAACGAACAGATAAAATATCTAAAGACAAATCAGCTGGGGACCATCCGCTACAAATAAAAACCAAGAATCTACAACTCCAGAATGCCAGTTAGACAAAAAGAAATATAAGTGTGTTTAGATAATGATAAAAATGCAAAATACTGGAGATGAAGAGAAGATCCTCAGAGTGGCCAGAGAGAAAGGAAGGATGGCCCACGAAGAACTGTGAACATGACAGCGGAAATGTCAACAGTGCAAGACAGTGACAGCGAACTACTGAGCACAAAATAACTGTTAACCGTGCATAGCCAAGAAACCAATTTTTTTTTAATGAGATCAAAAATACACACATTTACATTTAATCATTTTTTAAAGCAGGAATTTACCATCAAGAAATCTTTCCTACTTCTGGTCAAGATGGCAAAGTAGGTAAATGCTGTGTTCACCTCCTACCATGACCACATCAAAATCAAAACTGAATGACAGAACAATCGATCTGAAGAACCACCTGAAGTCTACCTGAATAAAAGTCCTATAACTAAGGACATACAGAAGAAACCACAATGAGACTGGCAGGAGGGGCAGAGACACAAAACAAGCTGGCCTCACACCCACATGTGGCAGTTGAGAATCAAAAGGGATATCTCAACTGCAGAGGTTCCCCCTGAGGAGTGAGGGGTCCCAGTCCAGGGTTCCAGTGCCAGAGAGAGAAGTCCCCATAACTTCTGGATGTGAAAACCAGAGAGAATTCCATCTGTCCAGGTGAGACAGAAGGCTACTAGAATCCCAGGACCCCACCACAGCTCACTTGCTTGTAGGCACTCACCCTGGGCTCCGGTAGAGGGATAGCAGCCTAGGAGGTACCCAAGACATACAGGGAGAAATTGAGTTGTGTGGCTTCAGGATGAGGGCTGGAAGAGGGCTGCCATTGTCTCTGTGTTGAGCCCTCTTCCCACGCAGCCAGCAGGCGGCGCCATCTTTCCATTTGTTGAGCCTTCCCCCAATAAGGGCCAAATTTGAACCTGCATTGGCTTGGTGAGCTCTTTAAGCTTTGTAGCTCTTACCAGGTAGATTCGGGTTCGTTACAGGCAGCAGCTGACCTTGGCCTACGCCGCAGCCCCTCCCAAGAGGCCCCAGAACCAAAACACCCAGTGGCTGGCTTCAGACCACAACAGAACACCACCTGATTAGCAAAAGTAGTCTTGGCAGGCACGAGAGCCCCCACACAGCAGCTCGTATGCTGTAGTTGTTCATGGCCAACCCTCGAGCCAGTCAGCCTGATGGTCAATCTCACCCCCACTGACGTGCCAACAGCAATCAAGATTCAATTACAACAGGAGGGCACACACAACCCACACAAGAAACACTCCTGGAGCACCCGGCTCGGGTGACCAGGGAGACTGAGCCACTTGGCCCCACAGGGCATCTACTACATAAGGACACTCTACCAAGACTGGGAGACAGCAGCTCTACCTAATACAAACGCAGGGAGGCAGCCCAAATGAAGAGATGAAGAAACAAGTTCTGAATGAAAGACCAGAACAAAGCTCACGAAAAAAAAAATATATATATATATATATATAT
>NW_006440135.1:803408-813353 GCF_000325575.1 Pteropus alecto
ATATATATATAGAAACAAGCAATCTACCAGATACAGAGTTCAAAACACTGGTTATAAGGATGCTCAACAGTCTCAGTGAGAACTTCAACAGAGATCGGAAACATAAAAATGGAGATAGAAAACAAACAAAAAAAAAGTAGTCAGAAATGAAGAATCCACTAACTGAAATGAAGAATACATTAGAGAGAATGAACAGCAGATGCAGTAGAGGACCGAATCAGCAATTTGGACAATAAGGTAGCAGAAAACACCCAATCATAACAGCAAAAAGAGAATCCAAATAAAATGAGGACAGTTAAGGGGGCCTCTGCCATACCGACACTCACATCATAGGGACGGCAGAAGGAAAAGAGAGAACAAGGGATTGAAAAACCTATTTGAAGTAATAATGATGGGAAACCTCCGTAACTCGGTGAAGGAAATAGACATAGAAGCCCAGGAAGCTCCGAAAGTTCCAAAAAAGATGAACCCAAAGAGGTCCGCACAAGGCACATCATAATTAAAACGCCAAAGTTTAAAGACAAAGAGATAATCTTAAAAGCAGAAAGAGAAAAACAGTTAGTTACCTACAAGGGAGCCCCCATAAGACTGTCAGCTGATTTATCAACAGAAACTTTGCAGGCCAGAAGGGACTGGCACAGAATATTCAATGATGAAAAGCAAGGACCTACAACCAAGACTACTCTACCCAGCAAGACAATCCTTCAAAATTGAAGGACAGATAAAGACCTTCCCAAACAAGAAAAACACTTAAGGAGTTCATCACCACCAGATTAGTTTTACACAAAATGTTAAAGGGACTTCTTTAAGAAGAAGAAGAAGAAGAAAAAAACAAAAATAAGAACAATAAAATGGCAATAACTACATAGGTAGCAACAATTAGTTTAAATGTAAGTGGATTACATGCTCCAATCAAAAGACATAAAGTAGCTGAGTAGATAACAAAACAAAATTCATACATATTTTGTCTATAAAAGACCCACTTCAGATTGAAAGACACATAGAGAATGAAAGTAAAGAGATGGAAAAAGACATATTATACAAATTAAAAAAAAAAAAACTGGAGAAGCACTACTTATATCAGAAAAAATAGACTTTAAAACAAAGACTATAAGAGACAAAGAAGGACATTTCATAATGATAAAGGAATTGATTCAACAAGAAGATATAACCCTGTAAACACCTATGCTCCCAACAGATTTGGGTGGCGAGTACAGAGACAGCCCTCCCTTAAGGTGTTCACAGTCACGTAGACTGTGGGCAGTCATGGAGGTCCAGGCAGCCTTCAGCTGGTCCTCACTCTTCCCTGCCCCGTTTCCTGCTCTTCTGCCCAAGTTCTGGTGACCAGTGGCCAAGCTACAGAAGCCCAGAGGTCGCAGCTACACAGAAGAGGCAGCTTCTCAGAGACCTTGCCGTTGAGCCCCATCTTAATCATCCTTCGGGGGACTAGCCACGTTTGCCTTCACAAAGTTCCCTGAAAGCTCCCACTTTCCCACCTGAACCAGTGCTTCATGAAGACTTCTTAGCGATTCTGCAGATAATTCTTCCTTTTTTGAAAAGCGGTTGCTGGCTTATTACGGGACCCCTGAAGGAACCAGACGTTGACCATGAACCAGACGTTGACCATGAAGTCACCAAGCAATCTGAGAGGCCCACCACTACCGGTGCCGTGGACCCTGCAGGCCGTGAGGTTAGGTGTGTGCAGAGGCATCCCCTCATCGAGTGGACGTGGGATGCAGGAGTTAGGGCTCAGGTAGGTCTTAAGGTGCAAGAAAGTTGCACGAACAAATGATATAGACACGCAAAGCCTCCCGCCGCACTGCCTTCTCGCTCTCCCTCTGAACCTGCACGTCCTTATGAGCAGTCCCCATGCCTGGGGACTCGAAAACCCGGGTCTGGATTACAGCTGGTTCTGCAGAATACACTGTGGACACCCAAAAGGAGGTAACTGAAGCACCCCAGCTCTGAGCCCCTAGCACGCGCCATCCTCCGGAGATCCAGCCAGCCAGCCAGCCAGCCACAGCAGGCTGCTTATCCACGATGGAGGGTGCACACTTTGTTCCCACGTGAACTGAGCTTACTCTGGTCGTGGGGATGTGGGTTTGGCTTCCTTGTCCACAGTGCTTCTGTCCAAACCAGCACTGGAACTCACTGGTCTTGCCGTCCCCCGCCCCCCATAGCCCTAAAGTCGCTTCCTTGACTGAAGGAGGGAATGAATTTCTGAAGACCCCGTTACCCGGCCTGCCTGGGGACACCACCTTGCAGGGTGGGGACAGGGGGGCGGGGAGGGTGTCCTCCAGGATATAGCAGATGCTCTGAAACAGCAGCCAACACATGGCACCACTGTCCCATGGCCCACGCTCATGGCTAGAAACACGTCACAAAATAGCAATTCTCAGCAATCAATCAATAGATTCAGTATGATACTAACAAGATCGCCATACAGGTTTTTTTTTTTTCATATGGAGATTGACGTAGGTGATTGTAAAGTATATAAGAACAAAAGATTGAGGGTGACCAAGGAGCTTTCAAAGGACTTGAATGTTACTTGCCCTCTAAATATAAATGCTTGTTATAAAGCTTTAGTAATTAAACTCTAGTAATTATACATGCTTTAGTAATTATAAAACACACACGCAGTAACGCCTGGATGAAAACAAAACACAACAAAACCCAACCAATGGAACAGAATAGAGAGCTCCTAACAAACCACTCACATATGGAATTCTGATATGTGACAGATGTGGGGAAAGGCATAACTAACATGGATCGGCAAATATTCATTCTCCACAAAGAAGAATACGTGATTCCCGACCACTCACTATTCACGCCACATACACATCGTACCTATGTGGTGTACGTATACATGTGCGTATATGCGATGAATGTGTGCGTGATAAAATGAACAGAAAAAAGAATGATAAACTACGTGAAGCTGACCTCTGAGGGCAGGCGGGAGGACGGGGCAGGTGCAACCTGCAGGCACCTGCAGACGGCCCTCCGTGATGGGAGACCTTCTCGTCTGCATTCACGGGCATTTGCTTTAGCATAAATTAAAGAAGTGAGTCAGGCAGAGATCGATGAGGCCTGTGCTCAAGAATCAAATCAAAGATTAACCAAGTTAATCAAATGATAAATTCCATTATGTATACCTGAAAGTCCAGTTCCAAAGAACATACATTAATATATGTTTGAATTAACCACAAGTCAATGGTGGGAAAGGATTAGACATTAGACCCACCAAAAGTTAACTGTTAACCTTTCTTCCTTATCTCTCGCTGGTATTCACCTGATCTCTTTAGCCTCTGATTTTTAGAGATAACATCAATAGCTTTTATTGGCTCTAGGAATAAGCTGGTCTAAATTCTTTTTTCTTTTACAATGTCTACAGATCACTGGTAGCTTGAATCTTAATTATTCTTCCCCTTATTTTGTATACAGCTTTTTAAAAAACACAAGATATTTAAAACATATATACAATAACTCATTCTTGAGGGGAGAGGCAAGCACGTAGAAATGAAAGTCGGCACCTCTGATCTCTGGCTGGTCCTAGCTATAACACCCCAACATCACTGTGTCTGAGGGAGAGTAAAAGACATTGATGGAAATAAGTAGAAGCTTAATTCTAAGATGTACAGTCAGGAACCACTGCCTTCTGTTAGGGGGTGCCCCTAGAGACTGGACTTATTCACAGAGCTCTCTCTGACGATGATAACCATCTTGAGAACTCTCAGGAATTTCAATGTTCTAAAAAAAAAAGCTATTGTATTTTATGTCGGTATGTTTAAAATGCAATAAATTATTCATCCGATACATATTTAATTGTGCTAATAATTGAAATTTCCCATTTCAAGCACCGAGCTTTCTTAGAGTGACTCAGTTCGACTTTGAGATATAACTGGCCGTATGCATCTCGAATCATCATGACGCAGGCCTGAATCCTCGTTCTTCCTTGTCCTGGCATCATCATTCATTCTAGGACCCTGGGCAGAGTTATAAAACCGGCTGGCAAAGCTGCTCCCAACGGTTTTTCAGGTTGAGACTTGCATTACTGTGTCCGTCACTGTCACCTGAGTCTAGCTCCTGGGGGTGGAAGTGTAAACCCAAGTAAAAAGCAAAAACAGAGAGAATTATTTGTAACGTTGCCAGCAATGGTTGAACTAATGAAGTCTTCATCCCAACTTCTCTCCTGATGATTTTTATTGTATCCTTTTACAAACAGGGCATTGAAGCAACATTGGCAAAGCCTTGCTTAATCTGGTCAAATGGACCAAACATATGAGCTAACTCAACAATCCCTTTTCTCCTCCCAAGTGCACATGGTGGCTGCAGACCAGAATTGCCAGGTGTGTGTCACTTCCCTAGTTTGCTACCAAGGAATCACGTGGTAAATATCTTACATAACATTATCGAAACTAACAAAATTGAAAAATATGAAAGTTAATATTAGCATCAACCAAGCAAGAATTTTAGTGCTGAGAATGCTAAATTAAGTAAAAATGCAACTTTTAATTAAACAATCTATGCCTCTGTCTCTTTTTTAAAGAACTTAAAGTCACATGCACAACATTGATCACAGAAACAGAAACACATGCCTGTTCTTTCATATTCATGTTTAAAAATCCTAGTACTCATTTAGTTTTCAATGAGAAATACAGCTACAGGAGACCTTGACAAAGAGACCCTGCTTGGGTACAAAGATAACAACCATGATCTACATTTTGGGGGTACAGTAGGTGCCCAGCACTGTGCTAAATGCTTCTATGATCCATCTCAATTCCCCACAGAGCTCTCCGATCCTGGTGGTGTTATTCATTTCATGTCACAGATGAAGTAACTGAGGCTACAACAGATAAATTAATATGTCAAGAATACTAAGTGACAAAATTGAGACTCAAATCCAGGTGTATTGACAAAGTTTTGTGCTCTTAACCTGTAGGCTACACGGTGGGAGAGACAGCCGCTAAGCAAAACGTACCTACACCATAAATTATGCATGCTAATTAAGCACCTGCGAAATGGCAGTGCTGTGCAAATAGGGGGGTGCTGTGCTTCTCCCCCGAAAGACTGACAATTAGTTGAGGAGACAAAATAGATTCACAAAACTATTCTGATCATCAGATGACAGCAATGCAGTGGTCAAATGATTTTGTATAGTCCACGAGCTTTGCCAATGTCAGAGGCAGAAACCAGTGCAGAGAGGGGTGTTCAGCCAAGGCTGTGTAAGCTCAAGAGAGGCTGAATACACAGCTCAGAGAGGAAGAGGCTTGGAGGTGAGGGGTGTCAGAAGCACTGGGGGCTGGAGAGGACCAGGTGTAGACGTTCTCAGCCCATGGGGCCCAGGTCGACAGACACCTCTTAAAGTCAATGGTAGTGTAGTGTATCACCACCACCCAGGGGGATGCCAATCCCAGTGCTGGCCCCAGCCGGCCCTCAGTAACCATCAGTGAGGGCAGGAAAGAGTGTTCTATGGCTTGTGCCTATGCCGATATCAAGTGCTAGAAAGGACCAGTGTCCCAGCGGATTACGCACAAACACCCAGCTTTGACGCACCCATCACCAACAGTTACTGATCAAACTCTCACAGTGGTTAATGCGACCATAAAACACCTTCGACTTAGTTATATGTCTGCTCCAACAGTGTAATTATCTTTTAAATGGAATGTTTGATTTTAAAACAGCAACTTTCACATGTAGTTCAATAAGAATGGACTTTACATGCCACGGCATTTATGCCAGGGACTGCTCAGACAGCAAAAGCAAAGCCACAAGGGGACCTTCTGCTAAATGGGGAAGACACTGAGAATATTTAGCAGCATGAGAACAAGTGACGCCCACCTCGGCGAGTTATTTGTGGAGAACCCTCTCTAACCAGATTCTTTGAACATTAAAAGAGGAGAAAATGGAAAGTAACATTACACAAAATGAAGGTGAAGGATATTCGTATCAGCATAAAATTTCACCAAGGAAACTGCTTTTGGGCCAGGACCAAAGCTGGGAATTCTAGACTTGCAGTGAGCTCTAGGAAAGTTCGCCCAGGAAAAGTCAGATGCCCTGCCGGGGGAGCCTGCACCATCACCATCACCACCACGGCATGTCCTTGAGCTTACTCCTTCTTTGGGTCTCAGTTTCCTTGTCTGCAGAATTGTTGCAGAAAAATCAGACCAGCGAGAAACCAAGCAGCACTCAGAGAGTTGGAGAACTCAGGTTTATTACACTGGCGGTCTCAGAAGAGCTAGTGCTCTGAAGATCTGGGCCCCGCGCTCAGGGGTAACCTTATTTTATAGGGCTTATCCACAATATATCTGGTATCTAGACAGAACAAGCAAAGCGGGGGGCGGGGGGGCGGAGTGGAGTCTTCAGGTGCTCTCGAGGTCACCCTGCCCTTCGGCCTATGCAGCAGGCACATCCACAGAAGCAGAACAAACTGCTGATTACGAGGTTAGCCATTTGAGTGGAAAATTCCTCTTCAGAATGAGCATCCTTCCAGCTCTCATGCTGTGTGACTATGTATTCTTTCATAGCGACAGTGAAAATACAACTACAGAAGACCCGCCAACGACCACAGTTCCTGGGGGCATTTTCTGTGCCAGGCATTATTCGAAGCGCTTCACGTGTACTAATTTGCACCCTCACCTTGGAAGGCAGGTACCATACCACTTACAAATAAAACAACTAGGGCACAGAGGGGTTAAACAATTTGCCCTAGGTCACAGAGGTGGGAAGAGAGGAAGCCAAAGCACCCAAACAGACAGATGTTCTTAACCATTCGTCTCTGCCTTTGTTAAATGCAGAAGTCAAGGCACTGTGCATATGTTGAAGTATGTACTTTAATATCCACGAGATGTTTCCCAAACACCTTTCTTGGGGGAAATTACAGTTTTTCCTTGTCTTTTGTTTACCCGATAGTTACATTACAAATAAAATGACTTAGTGAATTACTGATTGCAATTTACAGATACCTGCCAGATAAGATTTTTCTACATGTATAGAAATGCTCAAAAAATATATCTTTAGCTATCTCTACTCCAGTTCCTAAGAATACACACTACTTCCCTCTATCCCCAGATTTACGAGACTAGAGAAAGTATGCATAAAACTTCCTGCTCCTTACAGGAGATGTCAGCATATTTATCTGCCTTCCCCAGCCTTCCACCCCACCAGAAAGGGGTGAAGAACTGACTTCCCACAGATATTCTTTAATCCACAGGGGACGTTGAAATAGTGTGGGGAATAATAGAGGTTTGTTTGTTGGTTTGTTGGTTGGTTTGTTTGTTTTGGAAAAATTAAGATCCTTTACATGTAGACAAAAGAAACACTCCAATATATCTGCCCCTAGAGAAATAGCTGATGCTGGAAATTCCATTTGTAACAGAAAGTCCTTTTAGTTATTGCTTTACCGAGGATGCACACCAAATCATAGTAAAATCAAGAAGGCAGAACATATCTTTGGTCAAAACCATATACATTACATATTTAATAAAAGTATATACTCTTATATGAGTTTCAATATCATACTTTAAAAGTCTATTTTATTTCCATATCTGACTATTTAAAACTTAAGGGTATAAAATTTTTCCATTCCAGTTGAAATACTGCATATTTCTAATCATAAATTTTAGCAAAAGCAACCTGGCTAGAGCCAGCTGGTATTCTGACAAACTAAAAACTTTTTATCAACCTTTTCTAACGATGACAGGCAAATTTTGAGAAAAGCGATCTGATTTTGGACATGATAAAGGAGAGAAGATTAAATTCTGAGAAAGGATTTTCATGCACGTAGTAATAAAAACCAGTCCTAGAAAATAAGATGATATCATAAAACTTAGAACTTCAAGTTTGGTCTCATTAGTTTTTAGTTTCCCAATGCCAGGGGCAAAGTTTATTTTGCCCATCATGACCAGAGCTATCATTAAAAATTTCCATAATAAGCAATGGAAAATATTTCGATATTATTAAAGAGAATATTAAAATTCTAGACATGCTATCATAATTCTTAACAAATATGGGTTAAACCTATTTAATAGCTTTTTATGCAGAAAATAATTAAGCAAGACAGTGTAGTTTGAATTCAGAACTTATTTTACAGTAAAATAAAAACACTTTGAAGATTAGTTTAACTGTATGATCAATGGCTTGAAATTAAGTGAAATCAGTTTCGGAATAATGTCAATTAGGACAATACGAAGGTGTTTGCCTTTTTAATAAATATTTCCAATCACTTCATAGGAAGGCCATTACATATAGCGAAAACTCACTGAGTACTTGGATGACGCCAAGATCATTTTGTGATCCAGATGTTCCTGGAGACCGGGGAAGTGCATTAAGAAACTACCAGCCTTTTTCTACTTCGAGAATTGATGGGAGCCTAATGGCAACCAAAATCAGGTGGATGCATGGGAAGGAAGGAGACTGCCCAATATTTTAGGCAGCAAAAATAGATCTGCTGAGCTCCTGAATTCCATCAGACACTAGCTACCCTAGTGAAGTGTGAGAAGGTGGGAACCTGGGCCGGCCCCACGCAGCTCATTCCATCTCTCGGGGTGGATTTTCTCCGAAGCCGGGCTCCGATCAGCCTGAGAAGTGAATGTGGCCCTCTCCACGTGAGCACTGCTTTGTTAGCACTGTCCAGTCTTCCCAGGCTCCTACCCCAACCATCTTTGACTACCTGGATGGAGAATGTCTGGGCCAAGTGGAAGAGCCATTCACGATGTTACTAAAAGCAGAAGAGAAACGAGCTGCCTGTCGGGAGCTCAGAATCGCCCCGGTCCCTCCCGAGGTCCAGTCTCGGAGCGTGTGCCCATTCTTCTAGGCCTTTCCTTCCTGCCCCTTGGCCCTGCAGCCCCAGGCCCCACCTGAAGGCAGCTTTCCACCTCCCTGATTCTGGCTCTTTCCTGTACAGCCTGTCACACAGTAGTCAGTCCGGGGACCAGCTACAACAAAGAACAGGATCGTCCGACATCAGGCTGAGAGCTACAGCCACACCACGGGAAGCGCCCGCTTGTGCGTAAAACCATATATGTCAAAAAAAAAATTGCTTTATCAAGAAGAAGTAAAGATGCCTGGATAAACTTTTCAAAGGATGCCACTCCAGCATTCGCACCCCATGACATGGAACATAAAGTAGTTGTGTAAAGAAACACAGATACAAAGGTCCAGACGAGTCAGAGAAGGAGGCTTTCAGCTGGACCCCGGGGAATCCCTGACCCACCCACTCACAAACATCAGCAGCAAGGAGGTTAAAAAACTTAGCGATCTGTGTCATAGCAAACAAAGTGGCCTGCAGGGGAGGGCCGAACTTCGCCCTTGTCCTTAAATACATTCACGGTGCTATAAATAGACCATCACCTGCTCCTCCTTTTCTATCTAGAGGAGAACAAGCCAGAACAGGTTTAAATTACAGGTTTGACAGAATCACCAGCAGCCACATCGTGGCAGAACAGATTCCCAGAGGGAAACGGACATGTTTCCTTTCCTGGAAGGACAGGACTGAGAAGGAGATGCCGCTGGAGACGCTGTCTGCAACGGGACTGGGCAGAAGTCTCTCTCCGAGTCCTTTTCACAAAGATGCCACTGCAGGCAGCATCCGAGGCTGGCTACAGGAGCGTGAGGGCCGCCCTGAACTTACACCCAGGATGCAGGTTCAAGGTGCTCTCTGCGCTCAGTATAAGAGCCAGCTTATCCGTGGCATGGTGATTTCTTACATTCGCTTTTTAATCCTTACCTCGCTGAATCCCAGCAGACAGCACCCCTCCAGCAGTGTGGAGAAAGAGAAAAACTTTACTTTTTAAAAGACCCCACAGTGGTAAGTTTTCCATGCATAATGCTGGAGCACCATCTGTCTTAGGATATCAGACACTAACTGCCAAGTACCAAAGACGGCCACTTTGCACGCTTGCAGCAATGTGAGCAGACATCCACTTCTTTGCTCAGTGGACATGAATA
>NW_006440135.1:813363-814047 GCF_000325575.1 Pteropus alecto
TTACAGTCTAAGCTAAATAAATATATATATATATATAAAATAAATATATATATATACACATACACACACACACACACACATATTTGATGAGGACATCCCCAGATCAACCACTGCCCCAAAGTGTCTTCCTGGGTAGTGGATGCCCTGCACAAACTCTGCGCGTACATACCACACACGCACGGTGCGAAAGTTCGAACCACACAAACAGAGAAGGGCCGATGACAGGAAGTTTACCGCCATCTACAGATTTTCCCTCACTGCTCCAGGGAACCAGCCAAGGATTTCTGCTTGAAAAATACAAATTGGCAAAAACTGACATCGGCTGTTGCGTTGCATTCTGCTCCTAAGGATGAAATCCACTTTAGTAACCTGTACAAAACAGAACGCACGATTAACTGCCTCTCCGGGAGGAAAACACCGGTGCGTGTTACTCATGGCCTCGGAGCATGAAGACTCACCGCGCGGGTCAACACCCCATCTCTCTGTGGATGGGACCAAATACATCCAGACTTAAAGGCAAAGATGTACAATAATATACTTTCTGTACACAGTCCTCGTCACTAACCACTGTCCCAAGGCAGGCTTTTCGCAGAGTTAAATAGCGTCCAATCTAAAGTAAAACGCCGGCTCGGGGGCCGCGCGGTGGCCTGGCCAGGCAGCCGGTGGGAGATTCGGCTGGGGACC
>NW_006440135.1:815031-815721 GCF_000325575.1 Pteropus alecto
GGCGGGGGCTCGCACCTCCTCTCCACGCTGTCAGAGCACCGCCTGGGGTTCCCACTCTCTGCCCCACCCCACTTCCCACTGCGCGCAGAGGACTGCGGGGGCGCCCGGCCTCCTCTCCGGCTCCCAGCGCAGTGGGAGGGGCGCCCCCACCCTGAGGGCCCCCCGGCCTCTCAGTGGGCTGCGGGAGGGGACGTGCTCCCACGCCCTCCCCCGCTGTCTCGGAGTGCAGCGAGATCTCCCGCCCTTCAGTGCCCCTTCCTCTTCGTCACTGTCTGGGGGCTCGGAAGGGGGGCGTTCTACCTCCCCCCTTTAGTGGGTTGGGGGCCCCACCCTCTTCATCTCAGCGAAGCGGGCGTGGGCTTCCCACGCTCCTCTCCACTGTCGCAGGAAGCAGGGGGATTTCCCTGCGGGGGGCGGAAAGGCTCTGGGACCCAAGGAGTCCCCTCAACAGAGAACAGCCCCAAATATGCAACGGAGGGGTGAGGTGGCTGTGACTGAGCGCAGTACCCCCGCCACGTCCCCTGGACAGCCTCGCTTGCGTCCTGCACTTTCAGCTGAAGTCACACTTTGGAGGTGCCGGGTGGGCCAAGGTTTTCCGTACGGGAGGTTTAGGGGGAACCCTCTGGCCCATCACGGTCCCGCGGAGCCCCCTCTGCCCCGCGGCGCTGGCGGCGGGGACGGGGGGGGGGA
>NW_006440135.1:815739-819832 GCF_000325575.1 Pteropus alecto
TAGGATTCGCCCCCTCCCCACCTCCCCCGGCACTGGGCGCGCGAGGCGCCAGAGATGCGGCCGGAGCCCTGGGGGGGAGGGGTCCCCTCCCAACGCGCCTGGGAGTGGAGATCACCGGCGCTCGCCCTGCGAGGACGGGGGATCTCATCGCCACTCCCTAGCGGAGCCCACCGCCCTGGAGGTTTCCTCCTATTCCAGACCAGCCAGATCCCACCCACTCCCAACGCCTAAGGAATTCGAGGCACGGCGACCCTCCCCTCTCATGCCGCCAGCAAACAGCCTGGAAGGGGCGCGGGGGAGAGGGTTGTCCTAGGCATGTGTCGTCTCTTTCAGTAGATGACTCGCGCTCAGGACCCAGTTCTGGCACCACCTAACACCCTGGCAACCTTCCTGAGCTGTCCGCCTGCCCACCCAGGCTGTCCAGTCCCCCTCAGGTGCGGGGACATGTAAGCTGTGTCGCTTAGTCCCCACATCCAGGACCCAGGCCATTCAGGGAGAGGAGAGCACGAAGCTTCCAGTGGGTTATTTTTAGCAAAGGGTATGACCAAAGGCACAGGTCTGCCACACTGTGGCGATCGTGGCTTCGGTGAGGGTGGGAAGACCTGGAAGAGGGGTTGGGCTCAGGGCCAAGTCCTGACACTGGATCCTTGGCCCAGGGTCCTGCCCCAGCAGGCCCCACCTGGTCCTAGGCCTTCGCTCCCGCGGGAGAGGTGGACAGGAGAAATGGGAGGAGGCAATGGATGGGCGCAGGGCCCGCAGTGTCTCCTGTTGCGCCCACAGCCTGTACCTTCCCACCCTAGAGGGGGAACGAAAGTGTCTTTTCTGCCGGGTTAGGTGTCCGCAGCCCTCTCCTCTCTTTGCCTGCGCTTGCTGTCCCACCACCCCGACTGCCCACTGTGACCGGGTAGTTCCAATCTCAGCCTTTCCTGCTGGTTCAAATCCAGCCTTTGGGCTCAGTTCTTTCTTTTGGACCAGGGAAGTCTAGGATTTGGGTGGTTCCGAGAGCGAGCTGCAAAGACAGCACCGAAGAATCGGACTTGCAAGCACCCAGAACTTGACCTCTACCAAGGAGACACGGTTGAGTGGGGAGTTGGGCACAGTTTCTGATTGATGTGTGGATTCTCTTTATTTCTCCGGCTCTGCCTAAGGTCCTTCCGGGTTTTATAAACCAAAATTAATTTTAGACTACAATAAAGAATTTTCAAAAAGCATTTATTTGAGCAAAAAGAGCTACAGTCTGGGGTGAGGGATCCAGATAGCAACCTAAATTGTGCTTCCCAAAGCGGAGGGGAGGCCGCCTTTTATAGCAAAAGTTTCTGCCCAGGTTTCCAATTAGGTTTACTTTATGTAAATGAGGTATCCAAACATGCCTTTCTGATTGGCCCACTCTCACTCTGATTGGTTGGCATCTGCCTCCTGATTGGACATTATGGAGCAGTTCTGACTGGGCAGGGCAGGTCTTACTTAGTCCATTGGTCCAAAGACAAAACCAGGAAGTTCCTTATAATAGACGAGTCAGCCAGCGGGAGCGAAAGAGCAGAGCTTGGTGCAGGAAGGGAGCCTTCGGCCTGAGGTCTTCCCGGTACGGAGTGCAGGAGACGCTCCTGGCAGCGGATGGTGGCCAGGCTCATATTATTTATAAAATGTGGGCCTTCGGGTGACCTTGGGAAGTCCGTTGAAGTAGGTAAATTCCTTCTCTGGGTTCACATCTAATGAATCCTTCTCGGGGTTCACAGTCTGAGCCGTACTGTGCATTCTCAGCCTTTTCCTGTCGGAGCAACAAACTCATTATTCATCTCTTCAAATCTTGCTGCTTCTTCACCCCTTATATTGATAAACGTCTGCCTTTGCCCACTCAAAAGAAGAAAAAATAAATCATCTTTAACTTAGGTCTCTGGAAAAAAGAACTGAAAGACTTGTGGGAGGAAAAGGAAAAGTTTAACTAATTATTTTCTCCTTGGTTCTCGTTGGTAAGCCGGGTATTTTTAACAACCAGTGTCTATACTGTATGTATATGCTCCACATGGTAAAAGAGGTGGTCGTGAGCCCTAGGAGATTTTGTTAAATCAAGGGCAAACTAGAATTAGACTCTGCGAGGAGAGAATGTTGCACTCGACCCTCGCGATGTTTTTTTTTTTATCACTTATTCTTTCATTAATTCGTTTGACAAATATTTATTTTGTGTCTGCCATGTGCTGCCAGACATTCAGGTAACAAAACAAAATAAAATAAAATAAAATAAAAAGAAAAGGCCTGGGCCTAAGACCCTTGCAGGAAATTTCAGTGTAGTATTTTTTAAAAGGAAGGCTACCAAAAACTTAACAAAATCAGCACACGTCTCAAACTCCCCTGTATAATTTAAATTTCATCATCATAGACAAAGGTTGTGGAAGGCATATAACATAAAAGTCAAGGATATGCCAGGCTTCTTTAAAGTTTTGTTGGGTTCTTTCGTTTGGTTTTAGTTTGGGTGCTTATTTTTCTAGAGAACTCTGTCATTGCCTTAATGTCTAATACGAAATAAAATGTGAACCAGCATCATCAATATAGTTATTCTATCAGCGTGTTAGAATTAATTGAGCCAAGAACGCTTTTTAAAAAATTCACAACAGTTTCTATTTGAAAGAGAAAAAAATAATAACCCCCAAGCAGCGTGAAGTGGAATGAAAAATGAGGAGCAGGAAATCCAGCCGCTTGCAACTGAAGAGACCCCAGGTGTCCTCTAGTTTATTTCCATCCCTTTAGGACATCAGAACTACTAAGCCAAAGCTAGGGCGTGGAGAGCAAAGAGGTTCTCATGTAAATACTCCATATCAATTCATTTGTGACAAAACGCGGAAGAACCCAACTGCGGGAGCTCTAAAGGCCTGCTGGATTAAAAAAAAAAAAAAATAGGAAGGAGAATTCATTTTTCCTACGCCACTAGAGGGCAGCCCTCCATCCTCAGAACCCAGCCAGCAGGGCAGGCGTCATGGGCGTGTGATTCGTGCTGTTGCACAGGGCTCTCCACACTTGACTTAAGGTTCTGCTCACACCATCTTCAAATTCTTGATCATTTTTTTGAACACGTTTTCCCTTTGCCGAGGGCCCTGCAGATTAGAGAGCCGGTCCTGCTAGCTGGTGACACTAAACAGTCCTCCCATCTCTGTCTGCATGCAGAGCCTGCGGGGTGCAGGCTTGAGGACAAACAGGCAGGCTCCTCTGCCCAGAGACTGGGGCCGTGCCTGCCCTCCTAATCTGGCCATCTCTCACACGCACATGACACACCTGAACGATGGTAAACCTGGGAAGTAGTCATGCCGCAGGACAGGGTTTCGAATTAGTGGATTTGCTTTAAAAAGAATCCATCTTCTAGTTCCTCTTCCAAATCCAGTTAGATTAACTCAGTCAATAAGGGCACTATTGTCCTCCTCCCCATGTCACAGTGCTCTGATTGATTAAATAAAAGCAGGCCGGCAAACTGTGCCAAGGACAGACGTGGACATGTGCCAACCCAGAGCATATTGTAAGGGCTGAGCACACAGTATTTCCCTGCGTATTCGTTTTTCTCTCTGGCAAATACATCACTGAAGTTTATATAATAAAGTATGAACAGTATGTCAACAGATTCATTATCACCATGAAATATGTCTTGTGTACCCAGATAACATTTACATTTTTATTGAACCAGAGTTTATGGATACAGAAACCACACAACCATCCCCAGCTCACGGCACCTAGAAGTCTCATTAACTCTTCGAGCTCACTAAGGAACTCTCTCTTGCGGTTCAGTTTCTAGAACATCAGGAAAAAAAAGTGGCTGGACGTAACACTAATATATTCGTTTTCTTTCCCAGCCGATGCTGGATGATCAAGACACGTCTTTAAACGATCTTACTTGTCTGGCTGATTTCATAAATTATTTCTCAAATGACAAAATGAGAATAAATATTTCACAGAATCATCTTTAAAATCTGATATCAGGTGACTTGGAATTTAGAGTCCTGAACAAGCGAGAAGATGGCTTTTTTTATGACAGACCTTTCACAGAATCCTGCTGCCGGTCCAAAGTTTGTTACTAGCACTTTTTTCAAAATCCACTTAAATTCCTTCT
>NW_006440135.1:819857-821425 GCF_000325575.1 Pteropus alecto
GGAAGGGGGTTGGGGGGGTGAGAAGAGGTTAATGACTAATCAGTCTCCAGCACGTCTGCGACCTTGTGAGAGGCATCGATTTCCCTGCTGTTGCTTAGAAAAATGGGATCTAAAAGGCAGTGACTCATGCGGCAGAGATGTTTGCTGGGGACCTGCCACCCAGGGAGAGACAGGAGGAGGGGGCTTATTTAGCAAGCTTGAATGGATAATTCAGATACCTTGACTTTTATTTTTATATCCTTTTAAGCGTCCCTTAAAACAGTCAATGAAAGAATAAATTAATTGAATTCTAAAATTTATAAGTACTATGCTTTGAGGAACAAGAAATGGTCTCTATGAAAAGCAATGTTATGACATAGTTTATGAACCTTTTTCACCAATTCTGAATTTATTCAATTCAGAAAACTTAGATTAAGATCTTAAGCCACTCTACCACTGTTCGATTTATGATTTTATATTTGAATTTGAAAATAAACTCACTGTCTATGTCATTCCGCACTGTTGTAATAATTGCCAATATTCTTATAATAACTTTCTTAAAGTGTTGGATTTTTGCCTCATTTCTCATACCGAATGTATATCCTCAAAGAAGTCATAAACGTCTCTGAGCCTCAGTTTATCTGTAAAGTAAGAATAATGGATCAATTAGTTTAAGGATCTTTCTAACATTTTTATATTACCCTGAGCAGGGTAAAGAGTGGATTTTAATGAACTTTTTTTTTTTTACATCAAGGGGGGAGGAAATTACTTACATTTAATAAAAATAAGTGAACTGTACTAAAAAAAAAAAAACTGTGAAGCTATATGCAAGCATTTGATCACAAGAGTGATTTCCTTAGGTATTAATGGCTGAAGGAGAATGTTTCGGCACTGTGCGTGACAATTTTGTGGACACCTATGAACTTATTTTGTATTCAGGGGGTCTGTCTTCTCTCACTACAAGCTAAATTCATGAATTCATTTGCTTAGTTATATGTGTCTATTACTTGAAATTTGTACAACACATACTAAGCGCTTGAAAAATATGTGCTAGATGAATAAATGACGGAATGACTAAAGATAGAAGGCAATTTCATTCTTTAAAACAAAAAAAGAGTACAATTAACAAATAACTGTAACAGAGTACTTTCATCAGAACTTGATTTGATAGAAACGTTGCCCAATTCTGAGGAGATTCTATGCATATAAATGTTTGCCATTGGCACTGTATTTGTATTTTTAAAAATCTCACAATATTTTCAAATCCTAAAGAGGCAAGCATCCAGGCTAATTTTGTAGTCCTTTATCATAAAAGCATGGTAATTTCTATCAATATGGACAAGGATTTCTAAACACGGTTTTTGTTGTTGTTGTTGTTTAACTAGAATGTTAAAATACAGAGATAAATAGTGAATATATTTCAATATAAAAACTAGTTGAATAAAGAAAATACTGTCACAGTAATAAATGATGTTTCAAATGAGAAATCGATTGGGCCCGCAGAAGGAAACGGAAGCCGACGCCCCTGCACAGCAGCCACCTGAACCCCACGTCTCAGCCTCCATCCGCCTTCGGTGCCAGGTGGTGCC
>NW_006440135.1:821475-829801 GCF_000325575.1 Pteropus alecto
GATTAAATAACCTCCAAATGGCCAGAGATCGTTAACGTGCCAATTCTGTGTAGACAGGCTGTATTTACATTGTTACCAGGAAATAGTAAAGACGTTTTCATGCTCAGCAGGCTCAAGGAATAAAAAGGTGATCTTAAACCTAGACCCTCATTATCACATTGCAGTCTAACAACTAATGCATGAAAAACATATCTGTCTTCCCACTGGCATAGAGTGGCTCTTCACTTCTAAGTGTATGTTCCCCTGGAGCCAACAAATGGAAGGCTCCTCTAAAAAAGAAATCCTTGGAAATTTTAAAGATATTTATATTAAATTATCTGGTCTAAAATATAGAAAATAGATGGCTATCAGGCATGGCTCATTGTTGATTCAAACGGCTTTAGAACTAGTTTCGTTAGAGCACAAAGTAGCTGCTTTTCTTAAAATATGAAGTTTTCAATTAGGTATCCAGTTACAGCAAGGCACTCGTTTTTCTCATATGGAGACAAAAATATGTAATTATTTTTAGTCTGTTTAAATTTGCAAACAGTGGATACAATTATGTCGGTTCTGCACAAAATTTTACAAATCTAAGGTATCGGTCCCTTTTGCTGAATTCCTGTATTGATGGTGTCCACTAGTCTTCTTCACCCTCTCTCGATGGTATCTTGTAGGAAAATATAAGAGACAAAGGAGTTGTGAAGTGTGACGTAAGAAATAACAAGTGTGAGCACATAACAAAATCAGATTATTTCAACAATTCACACGTTACCCATCAGGCATCTCCTTTCATTTGGATGCTCAAAGAATGGTTTTCCTTCTTGTGAGTAAAGTATTCTTGACCCAAACAATATTCAGCTCTTTGCCTTTGGATGTATTCAGTGTTTCGATGAATTACATCTAATCAAAATTGCAAAATAGACTTTATAAAGTAATTTTTGTACTTAGACTGGTACTTAAAATTCCTTTCAGAGCCCAGAGTTTAAGAATGGGCCCTGGTTACTAAAAAGTCAGTTAACATAGGGATTTGCATGAGAATATGGTGATCTGCCAGGTGGGTGTATTTCTTATCAAATACATTGACACCACCAAAAGCAAGAGCTGGTACTGGTTCCACCCAACCTTTTAACCCAGTGGGTGTCTCGGATGAATAAACCTAAGGATGTTTGACATTTTTTTATTAAACGTTTAAAGGGCAATTACTTGTGCATATTTGTCTTCTTTTGGATCATTGGCCCAGATTCAGAAGTAAATTGTCATACAAGCAAACTTTATAAGACCTTTAAGGAAGGGACCTCAACTGCTTCGGCTGTAAAGATCAAGGTCAAGAACCACAGTCTCGATCTTGTCTTAGCTACCATTATTAGTTTTTACTGTAATACATGCAGCCCTGTAATCTCCTGGGCTGCCCTGTTTCTTTAACCAGCTGGAAGCTTTTCTGTTTTATAATCATCTGATGACTGATTAAAAATTTACCCACTTTCCAAGAAGGATTATTGAATTAGTGGCAGTCCTCTGATTGCTCTATTTTAAATAGCGCTTAATGAAAAAGTTAATTCCGACTATTTTAGAAATAGGTGGGGTATAAATTTCAATTATATAATAATGGAGGACAGACGCTAAAGATAATTAAAACGTAGCTAATTTTAAATGATTGATGATCACGTGGGAAATCAAGACGATTATTGGGAGGGTATATTTCAACTTTGAAGCTAAATTATCAAAATGACATTGGGAAATTAATTAGTGAAGATGGCACCTGTCACAGAACCAGGGACTCAGATCATCACGCTGCATCAGTTTGCTGTGTGGAGCCTTTGGCAGAGCTGGACAGAAAAGTCACCTTTCACTGGGACAAAGCACAGTCACGCATTTGCCACTGTGGCACTGAGATGTGGGAGAATCTGGCTTCTGTGTTTTCCTGTAAGTGCTTTGAGCTTTTCCAACCTCCCCGCCCCCCATTCCTGTGGGGCCAGGAGGAGAGAAAGCAAATCGAACGCACCGTTCCAATCTTTCAGTGAAGGGCCCGATTTAGTGTAAGGGTTAATTAAAACAATCTTTCAGAAATTATCGCCATTATAATTGGCTCTATCTAATGGTTTTTTAAAAATATTTTTACTTTAAAATTCTATTTCCATCTGTTTGTATCACCAGATTAGCATATTTTGTACATGAATTATGGAAATGATTCTTTGACACCATCTCGAATTATATTTTAAAATAGTAGGCTTAAAGTTCTGATTTCTACAAAGAAGGATGGTCGTATTGGAACAACCTCTGCAGATAATAATGAACAACTCTGTACACACACACACACACACACACAGACACACAGACACAGACACACACACACACACACACACACACACACACGCTACATCCAGGGAAAGCATGAATCGTGACTGACTTTTCATGAGAAACGATGGAGGTCAGAACATAATAGGATGACATCTTTAAAGTGGAGGAAAATACACACATTAACTGAGAAGTCTATATAAAGCAAAACACAAATCTGAAATAAAGACTTTGAAGGTAAAGTCTGAAAAAAGTAATTGCCAGCAGCCCTGCGTTATAAGAAATGATCATGGAAGTTTTCCAAGCTGAAAGAAAATGACATCAGATAGAAATGCAGATATTAATTTATTTAATAGAAAACTAAATATTTAAAGCAAAGTGGTTACATTAAAATGTGGAGTTTATAGCACACACTTTATAAAATGTATTACAATAGCAAAAAAAGGGTGAGCAAATTAAATTATGACAGTAGCAAAAAATAGGTGGGTGGGTTAAATTATATCTTACGTGCTTTTATAGTCTATGTGAAGTAAAACTTATTAGGTTTAAATAGATAGTGATAAATCAACATTGCATATTTAAATTCCTAGAATAATCACTAAAAATGCAAGATGAAGCTAAAAAGCCAATAGAAGTATTGAATTTTAATTTTAATAGCGATAGACTAATTCTAATGGCAAAAGACACAGGAAGAGAGAAACACAAGAATAAAAACCAGATGAGACAAAAAGAAAATAAGTTACAATGTGGTAGAACTACCCTCCACCAGTAATCACCTTCAATACAAACAGATTAAACACTTCAATTAAAAGGAGAGTTTGAGAGATGATATAAACAAGCAAGATCCAGCTATATGCTGAAGAAAAAAAATCACTTTGAATATAAAGTCACAAATGACGAAATGCATAAGGACGAAAAAAAAATACATACCATGCAAAAGCAAGAAAAAAGAAGCTGGTATAATTACATTAATATCAAACAAAGTAGAATTCAAGATTAGGAGTATTACCAGAAATGATACTCCTTATTATTTTTTAATAATGAGAGGGGAATTTTTTAATATTAAGAGATCAATTTCATTAGGAACATATTAACAACACCAAAATTAATTTAACTTGGATCAGAGTCCTAAATGTAAAATTTAAAACTATAGAGCTACTAGAAGAAATTATGAGAGGATACCTTTAGGGTGTTGCAGAAAAATCAGACCAGTGAGAAACAAAAGCACCACTCGGAGAGTTGGAGAACTCAGGTTTATTATGCCGGCAGTCCCAGAAGAGCTAGTGCTCCAAAGATTTGGTCTCCGAGCTCAGGAGTCACCTTACTTTTATAGGGCTTATCCAAGAACAAGCAAAGGGGATACATCTGTTATCTAGACAGAACAAACAAAGAGGAGGGTGAGTCTTCAGCTGATCTCGAGGTCACCCTGCCCTTCAGCCTATGTGGCAAGCATGTCTACAGAAGCAGAACAAAGAGCTGATTACAAGGTTAGCCCTTTGAGTGGAAAATTCCTCTTCAATGGCTTTGATGTAGGGAACAATTTTTAGCTGACAAAGATATTTGAAATAAAAATAAAACATTGAAAAATTGGATGCTATTTTTTAAAATTCTGTTCCAAAAGTAACTACTAAAATATAATAAAGCAAGCCACAAAATAGGAAAAAATATTCAGGATATGTATTTTTGAAAAAGGTCTTGGATTTAGAATTTACAAAGAATTCTTATAGCTCAGCAAAATAAAGGAAATAACCTAATAAAAACTGGACAAAAACTTGAAGAGCTGCTTCACAAAAAGGATATATGAATGACCAATAAGCACAGGAAAAGATGTTCAATATCATTCGTCATGTGGTAGACTAAAATTGCATTCATAATAAGACACCTTTCACACCACTCCAATGGCTAAAAACAGAGACTGACACCAAATGTTGGTGTGGCCGTGAAAAAATGGAAATTCTCATACATGTAAGGTGTTACTTTGGAAAACAGTTTGCAATACCTAATCAATATAAACTGATACCAACCCTATAATCCGGTAATTCCACTCTTAGGTATTTTGCAATGAGAAAGGAAATACCCCCAAAAAGTCTGGAACAAGAATGTTTACAATAGATTTTTCCCCACAACTAGCAAAAACTTGAAAAGATTCATCAGTTCATCAACTGCAGAATTAACAAAAAGTCATGGTATATTTACACAATGGAATACTATTCACAGATTTTTTAAAAAACAAACGAACAGAAACTATTGATACAAACAACATTGCCAATGAATCTCAAGAACCACAGACAAAAGAAGCCAGATGAAGAAAGACCACCCTGTGAGATGCCATGTATTGAAGTTCAAGAACAGGTAAAGTGACTGGTGACACAAATCAAAACAATGGTTGCCCTAGAGGAATGGAAATCAGCTGGAAGGGGTCACAGGAGAACCTTGTGGGGTGATGGAAACGTTCTCCTCCTTGAGGAGAACGTATTGCATGCTTAAGATCTGTGTGTGAAAAAAATAGTGTTTTGTAGATTGCAATATTTACAGAGAAATCAATTCAAATAAAATTATGCCAAAACAAAAAACAAATATAATTAATATATTATTCGAAGGACTTCTAAATTTTGTAGTGATACATAATAGCTAATGTAAACAATTACATTTTATGGCATATATTTATTTTGATATCTCTTAGTACATTTAGTCCCTAATGTTTCATAAATATTTGTACTTTGAAAGTGGTAGAGTATGACACTTTCACTTTAGGTTGAAACGTTTAGTCTGAAATCATTATAATGGATATGAAAATAATAGTAAAACCAAATAGCATATATCATTCAATATATGATATCTGAAAATAAAAATAAAAAGTAATTTTCTTGTACTTTTAGATACTATAAAATAAATAGGGGAAATATAACAACTATGAGGCTGAAACATCAGTGGTGATTAAAAATGAAATAGTGACAATTTTCAGTAATAAAGCTCCTACCACATGAGAAATTTATGCAACAGATCTCATGTGAAAGTAAACGTTTAATTTGGCTGAGCCAGGTAATGGTCTACAGTATGAGTATATTCGAATAATGAAGTTGTGGGTCTCTCTAGGAAGTTCACGACTCAGGTAACTCGACTCCGAGTCCTAGAGATTATTCCTTTCATCGCTGATCCGTTCTTCCTTTCCCATGCTATCCCTCCTCTTTTAGTTCAGTAAGGTCTCTGTTCCGATTCACAGAATCCCGCTCTTTCCAGAGGTTTGCTTCTCGAGGGTACGCAAACCCACTTCAGAAAACCACCTCGGTTAGAGGACTAAGCGGGAGAATCACTCTCTTCACACACACCTCAGGCCGCAGCTAACTCTGAGTGTGCGCAGGTGCCCAAGCTGCCCTCTGAGTCTCAAGCAGAATGTAAGATGTGAGAAACCGGAATAATTATCCACGACTGTCCGAACATGACTCTTCCACTCGCAGGAGCGACCTTCCCTAGTCACTCCTGAAAGGAGGCACTGGGTCGTCGTGGCTCTTCTAGATGGTTCTCTGATGGTCATTTTCATCAGAGACCTTTTTAGAAAAGCATATGTGAGCCCAGGGGTGTAATTACTTTATGGGCTTATGTCTTCATCCTCTACCTTGCGCCGTGATTCTCTCTGTCGTGTATGAGCTTATGCATTTCAAAATGTCAGCCTAAATTATACATGAAATACATGCCTGACCTTTGTCTTCAAAGAATATGATTTGTTAATGTGATTAAAGTTTCAAAATTGAAGGATCAAGCAATTGATCTTGTAAGAGCTATAGTATGAGCTTTTTAACTCTAGGTCACCTGAGTATATTCGTGAGGCCTTTTATAATCGCTCAGTTCACCTGGCGTGATTTAGAGGTCCCCAAAGTCAGCATTTCCTCCATAACTCCTAAAATGATCGTAACTCATCTTCCAGGAGCGGTGTGTCTAGTTTTAAAACCTAAGAAAAAACACCGAGAACTTAGTGTCCAAGTAAGGCAATAAAAACCACTACGTATTGTAAAGTGAACGGTGTCTCTCTTTATATGTAAAACACCATTAATTGTGCAATTACTTGGATCTGTCCTTTCTATTTTAAATTCGATAACACTTTTTCATTGTCCCTTTTATGACAAAGGTAACACATATTTGGGAAATTTGTATGGAGTGATTGTGATATGAAATGATGACAATGGGACAATGAAATGCATCAAAGCTAAACTCGCCTTATCAGCCTTTTGCCCAGAGTAACGGTACCATGCATTAGACATCATTCAAACTGGGGATTGTGATTAACCCCCCAACCCTCCACCCTGTGCCTTGGCGAAGTTGGTCCCACAGTGGCAGAGTCCAGCCACAATTGATTATTTGTGGACTAATATCATTCCTGGAATTATGGGGGTGGGGGGGAGGAAATGATCTATTCCATGCTCATTGAATGTTTAATGAAGAGAGAGGGGGGCATCACGTAATTGTGGGAACGAAGGTGATGGAAGCATGCGGAATTCGGCTCAGCACAGTCCCTCCAGCTCGTGCCCATCAAGGATCGTCTCCCAGCTGGATTTCCTGCACGGTCTTTGACTGACGCCCTTTCCCAAGGCGGATAACCTGTGGTCTCCTCGTCCGAATATGGCTAGACCCGTATTATTATTATTATTATTATTATTATTATTATAAATGGAGAGAAGTTGACAAAACAGATGCTACCATTTAATTTAGTGTATACAACCACTATTTCTTGAGAAGAATTTGTGTAGGACCACTGACGATTGGGAAAGAAGGAAATTTTGCGAGAATTCAGGGTAGGGGGGGATGACAGTCATTTAACAGAGATGGGGAGCCCGGGAGGGGAAGTGAGGGAATGAGCAAGAAGCGGCAGAGAGAATGCAAACGGAAAGTTACATTTAAAGCTGGGCCTCGACTGCCCCTCCTTCTCCCTTGTTTCTCTGTCACCAAGTTCTTGTCACTTGGCTTACCTCTAAGCGCAGGGTCTGGAAAAGTCCCACAGAGGTCTGAGGCATTCCCTGGATACCCCGCGGACCCCTCCGAGGACATCGAAAGGGGAGCCACGTGTCAACCTGGCTTAGGGAAAACAGAATACTATGATCTGTAACACCGTTCTGATTTTGTTCTTTCAGAAAAGTAATGTATGAAGAAAGAACAGAAAATAGGAAGGAAGAGAAGGAAGGAGCGGAGATGTTCTGAGGACGCTGACCAGACCGAAAGAGAAGGTGACCAGATCAGAGGCAAGCGTGTCACAGAGAACGTGTGTTCCCACAGAGAGGGGGCTGGGCAGGGGAGCTGGGGCGAGCGGGCAGGGGAGGGGCACCCATGCGCGATCCCCTCGCGGGGCAAGGTGGGGGCAAGGCGGGGACCCCAGACGGTGGGGGAGCTGGGCACTGCCATCCCGGAGAGGACGGATGGAGCCGTGAAGATCCCAGGCTCTGGCGCTGAGCAGACATGGACTCGGTTTGACTCTTCGTGTGGCTGTGGGCAACGTCCTCCCCTCTCTGGACCTCGGTTGGAAGTGGATGCGCTTGATCACACCACCCCTGGCTTGCGATGATTGAATAAGTTCACATGTACGTGAAGGCCATTTGCTCGTCTGACCTTGTGAAGGCCGTTTGCTCGTCTGACCGCCTCTCCAGCCTGTCCTATGAGAGGAACGCAGAGAACAGCTTAGGCGTGCAAGCGACTTCGACACTACTGTTCCAATGCGCCAGCCACATCCTCTGCAGAGTCAGGACCCAGGCCAGTTCCTTCCTCATCTTGCGGGGTCATTGCCATAAGTATTTAGAGCCAGCCGCCACCAGGAGCCCTTTCTCTAAAGCTCATGGACCTCGCATCTCAAGGCCGGTAAGATGGGAAGCCTTCACCTCGGGCATGAAAAAAGGGACTGCCTGTAATTAGAATCAGAGTCTTTTAGTCTGGAATCCAAAGATGGCTTTTAGTGCATTACATTTGCAAAATATGTTTATTCCTTACTAATTTTAAATTTCCTCGGCCATAGAAGGCATCCAAAATCCTTTTAACGCATAGAAGTTATTTAAAAAGGGTACCGTCG
>NW_006440135.1:829848-841542 GCF_000325575.1 Pteropus alecto
AAAATATTCAGGCTACAAGGCAAGGAACGCATACGTTTTCTGTATTTCCTGATGTAGACACAGAATTGGATGCGCTTGCCTACATTCATGAGCCACATGAATTCATGCAGCCCCAAGCATGAAAGGAACTCGCTCTGGACCAAAACGAATGAGGAATTGGATGGAAAACATCTCAGGAAGCAGGTATAGAAAATCTTTAATGAATTCATCTTCCCATTTCTCTCACCAGGAGCCCAAGCTCTCATAGGAATCGAACAAGTGTTTCAGGAGGTTTAGAGATCATGGGCACTGGGCATGGGTGAGCTGTGTTGGATGCAGGCACCCTGGGAAATGTGGGAGGGCACAAGGACATCCTTTCTGCTGGAAGATGTCGCTGGCCTTTGCTTACATAATACGTACATGTACCATACGTACTGAACGCCAGCAGTTTTCGACGTTTGTGCAAGGAGCATTTTGATTTTTTTTTCATTTTTTAATTCTTTAGAATTATACTAGTTTTGTACAATGAATTTCTGCTACATTATTTATAAAATAAGAAATAATACAATCCTTGACAATTCGAACATTAGTCATTATTATTTCAAATTTTAAAGTAAATACACAAGCAAATGTATGATCCCTCATAAACTGTATGTAGCAGAATTATAGACGACTTTATTTGCCTTATTCCCACATGTCTTTACCTTCCATATTTTATAAAAACACTACGTATCCCGTTTATAACATCTTTTTGGAACCCTCCACATAATCGAATAAAGTATTCCGAAGTTATTTCAAGGACTAGAAACAATAACGAGAATATTTTAATTGTTTCTACAAAGAAAGCTGTACCGCTTAAACACATGAAGGTACTCACAAGTGTTCATTGTGAATTGAGGAGAAATAAGTCATTTTTTGTCATGATTCTCAAAACTCCTGATATACTCTTTCAGGAGTCAAGGTCTCGTTGGATAATTAACTAGGCATAGCGTTGAGATTCTGTTGGGGAAATCTTTAGGTGTGAAAGAGAAGGGGTTTTACTGCTTAACACACTTAAACCTGAACGTGATTCACACCCCGACGTCTGGCAGAAATGAAGCCCATTCTCTATCAGTGAGGAGGAAAGAAAGGGTCAGGGATATGCTCTTCTAATGCTCAAAAGCCGTTTTTCACATAAAAATTCAGAGAAGCCCTCTGTGATCTGAAACACACCAAGATGAGTCATCGGACACTCTCGGGGGGCGGACATCTCCACTCGATAAAGGATGAAAGGACCCGGAGAGAAATAGGAGGCCAACGACTTCTTCACGGTGAGCTTCTCCGGGAACAGGGGCTGCGCCGCTGAAATGTTATTTAATTGCGTAAGATGATTATCTTGCTTCCTTTCCAGTTTCTCCCACTTCTCTGTTCCCGTTAAATATGCAGGAAGAAATATTTTACCTGGGAGCGCTGACGATTTCTCCCCGGTCAATTTAGCTTTGGCTGCAATGAGAACGTACTGAGCATATTCGGACTGTATCAGCAACCCGAATAGTTGTAAGTATGTTGTTCGTTGTTAGATTAGCATAACTAATAAAATCGCTTGATCTAATTCATTTCTTGTTGATCCAAGAATCAAATATGTTGACTGTTCAGTATACTCTGAGTTCGTTGTTAGAGAGAGACATAAGATTACTCTTTCTTAATTCTTTACTCCGAAGACAATGTTTGGAGATTTAACTGATATATTTTTTTATTATGTTGACTCCATGAGTTTTCCAGTGTGGATACAGGAACCGGTATTGATGTCCAGGTAAATATTTCTACAGGAGCTGATGACGTATTTAACAAATTTAATATTTGAGCGTATACTTTTACAGCGCATTTATTAATGAAGTGCTATGATGATTTTGATTCTACGCTGTGTCTCTCTTAAGAATTGGTTGCAAAAAGGAAAAAGGAAAGGAGAAATAAAGGAGGCTGTTATCCATCCAACGGTTAAAGCACAAGCAGATTCGATGCACCTTTAAAGCCCCAGGGATGTTTGGACAGGCAGCCCTGGGCGATGTGTCGGGAGCCAGAAGCCTCTGCATCCTTCTCCTCCCCGGCTCTCTCTCTCTCTGCGTCTTAGGGACCATCACCCTTTCTGCAGAGCATTTGGCTTTCTCGGATCCGCTCGGACCTGGCTCAGACGGAGCCACCAGCCCTGACATTATATCATGTAACAGTTCGTAACAAAATCAGGATGGAGACCCATGAGCTAGATGCTGGGGTTGGGGGAAGGCCTTGTGATGCAGAGAATTGCTGATTCTGAGGTGTGCGGGGGCGGGGGAGGCGATGAGTTTCTTAAGGAGGCATATGGGCACAGAGAGGTTGTTTCTGGTATCTAGAACACTAATAACAATTTCCTAGTCTGTGACAATCCAAAAGTCAATGGTGGCCACAATGTAAAATTCAGGTAAAGAAAGTGTATAGTAATGAAATTCCAAATGGCCTTCGTCCAACCATCAGGCCAGTATCCTGTCGGGCCTTATCGGCCTTGCGTGTGTATTATGCACATTTGAAGCCAGGTGTCCTTGAAGCAGAGTCTGAGGTGGGGGCTCTTGGGAGAGCGATTTGATGAGAGGGAGCTCCAGGTGAGGTGGTGAGAGAAAGAACAGGCAAGGAGGAAGCGACCCAGATCCAGGAGCGAATTCACCAGGGTCCGTCGGTGACACCACAGAGTTCACCCATACCGGGCGAGGAGGCCAGCCTTCCATGCGGGGAGAGGGGGCCATGTGGTCTCAGGGCGACACATCAGACGAGAGGGAGCTGTGAGTCCTTGGCTGCCAAACTCACCAGCACACGCGGCATTAGTGGCTGTCGGAGTCTCTGAGCACGGCCAGTGAAAGACGAGACGCAAGGCCGGTTAGGCCGGTTCGGTGCCTCTTCCTCCTTTCTACACTCTTCCTGGCGACTTGCTTCTGTCACTCGGCCCTCAGGGTTGCTTTCGGCCTTGGTCCCCCCTTTGATGCATCCATGGCCACAGACTCAATTCTTTTGGAAGCTAAGGCATCAATCTGATAATTTAACAAACTAATCCCAGTTCTCATGTTCACTCCCTGAGAATATGTTATTCTGAATAACAAATTACCTGAATATTTAGTGGTCTAAAACAACCATGTCGTTTATTATCTCTCATGTTGTCTGTGGCTCAGGAGTTTAGATAGCGGACAACAAGATGGCTTCTCTCTGGTCCGTGGCAAGAGGCTCCTTGGCCAGAAACCTCAAAAGAAGGTTCTGGAATCACCTGAGAGCTCATTTACTCATTCACGTCAGGAAATTGATGCTGGCTGTTGTCTGGAGGCCCAGCCAGGGCTGCTGGCCAGACACCAAATATGGTTTTTTCATGTAGATTGGGTCTCTCATCATGACATGATGACTGAGTTCCAAGGACAAAAGTTGAGAGAGAGAAAGAGAGAGAGAGAGAGAGAGAGAGAGAGAGAGAGAGAGGAGAAAGGGTACAGGTGAAAGCTGTATCATCTTTTATGACCTAAACTTGAGAACTGTCCAGTGCTACTTTGGCCACATTCTATTGGTTGAGACAGTTACAAAGTGCCACCTGGCTTCAAAGGGAAAGACCCTTCAGAGTGCTGCTGCCGATGGAGACATGTCTCCAGCACATTTTAAGAAGAGCACATAGGATGGGCTATACATTGGTGCAGCCACTTTAGGAAAAAACAATGTGCTGCCTGTGTGTATTGACTCGAATAATAAAAATCCAAGGGCACTTCCATATAAGAGGCTTGGCGCTGCATGCATTGTTACTATGGTTATCTGAAACCCCTGTTCCTGCCGTGCTGGCTAACAATGACGGCCACCTGTTCTTTCCCCCGCGGTGGTATTCTCTGAAGGAAGGACGGACAGACAAGGAGAGGACCCAGGCGAAAGTAAAGTCACGGTCAAGCTGAAGCTCCCTGAGCTCCAAGGATGTGTGTCGTTTATGGCTTTGCCACGTTTGTCCCACAACCAGCTCTGCAATCCAGAGTTCCTTTCCTTTCCGATCGAGACACGTTTCCGTAGAAAATTTCAATACGTTCATGGCCGTAAACGTCTCTATGCCAGTGGGTGTCAGATGATGATGTCAAGCTCGGGCTACTCTCCTAGGCTCCAGCCCCTAATCCTCAGAGCTGAAGTTTTATTTTCACTCCTTGTATCCCAAACTTAAATTGTCTACATTTGCCTCTTGATATTTCCTCCAAATCTACTGGTCCTCCAGCATTCCAGACCTTCAACAAAAGTCCTTTTATCTGACATAGGTCACAACCCTGCAGTGTCTGCGAAGACACATCCTTCCATAACTCCTCAGCCAACCAGCCACCAAGGCTTTGCCTTCCCACGTCACCACACGGTCCAAGCCAGAACCAGTTCTTGCCCTACAAACTATAGCGCTGTCCTCACTGAAGACAAGACATTCACCAGTATCCTCCGCTATCTGTGCCATAGCCTCAAAACCTCCTGTCACTTGGCACACGCCAAGCTCCTTCCTGTCTGCGAGCCTGTGCACAGGCTATTCCCACTTCTAAGAAAGCTCTTGCAGGCTTATACCTTCTGCCTTGTATTCCTTACCACCGACGGGCCTCCCTTAGCCCCCTCCCACCCTCATCCTTAGGTCTTTCATATCAGACTAGAAACCTTGCAGATATTTTGCAAGTCTTCTTTTAACATAGTCCCACACCCCTGCCGCAAAACCAGTCATTTGTACACCGTAGGCTTATGATCTATTAGGGAGGGACTCACGAAATGAATTTAGTGAATGGTGAGAGACACTTTTAATAAACTTAGAATACAATGGAAGAGAACTGAAAGTATAAGAGCACATTATACTTTGTAAAAATAAGTTGTGTTTTATAAAACTTTAACCCCAGTTCTATGTATGTAAGTGTGTCTGTGTGTCTACGGGTCTGTGTGTGTATGTGTGTGTGTTTGTGGGTTGAGCTATGATGTAAAAGGTATTTCTGGTTCTGTGTCGAAGACCAAATAAATTTGAAAGCCACCGTACTAAATCGTAGACTCCATCTTTTACTGGATGTGTAATTTTGGGCATGGTCCTTGACTGTCTCTGCCACAATACGCTTTTATGGAGTAATTGTGAGGATCAAATGAGTTAATATTTTTAAGTGCTTGGAAGATTGCCTGGTGCCCTTGAAATACTGTTTGAGTGTTATACAGTATTATATTTATTCATAATTATATATTTTTGTTCACTACTATATCCCCAGTGACTCATATAATGTCTGGCACACCCAAGCTTTCAACAATTATTTGTTGAGTGAACAGCTAGGACTCTGTGACATAAACCACCTTACTATACTTATAGGTGTGGAAAAAGGCTTATGAGGATTCAGCACGTCTTTGTTAGGAAGTCTCAGAGGGGTTTTTAGGGTGTTTATCTGCCAGAAAATCTCTCACTCGTACTGTTTCAACCACACTGAGTCTTACTGAAGGCCAGTCTAGGCCGGTATATATTTATTGAAGTGTCTGGCAATCTCCAAACATTACATAAGTGAGAGGAACCTAAGGCATAATGGGACCATCTTCACTCACTAATGAAATCCAGGGACACCAAAGCATTTCCTCATCCTTTTTCAGAGAAATGATTTTTTTGAGGCCAAACCATTGGCAGCTGCACTAGAAGTTCCAATGTGCCTGAATGAGGCATGATTTAATTGTTTGTTTTATTCCAAAATCTCCCTCAACTAACCAAAGAGGGACCTGAATAAGGATGGCGTGGACTATTAGCATTTGTGAGAACCAGACACTAATTCAAAAGAACACATTAAATTGCTACTCTTCCAAAAAACAAGAGTACTGTTCTGAGTCCATTACCATTGAAAATAGGTTAATGGTTTATTTCCTGTTTTGACTGTGGCTGGCTCAGGAATGATCACTCATATGCAACATCCAGCTTTGCTCCTGGGCCAGCTCCAAGGAAAGAACCCTAGAACATGCTACTCGCTTTGCTTCCTTTTTATAGAAAAGAACGCTGGAGGTCGTTGGATGAAGGCAGATTTAAAGTTCATTGAAGGAAGCCAAGTTAGCCAGTGGAAGCTGTAACCTAGGGAACAGGCTGGCTCAGAGTGGTGGCTCTTCGTCACTCAAGGTGTCTGCCTGAGGGCCAGCTGAGCAGTCCCACCTGTAAGACCACGTCAGGGGTTTCCACAGAGACGGGATTCTGAAGTCCCTTTGCTCCTCACAGTGCTCGGTGATTCCATTGTCCTCATCCCGATGCACGTGTAGATTTACAGGGAGAGCCTGTGCGAGGTCCTCTCTCTTCATTGTCAGCCCTGTCTTTAATTTGATGCAGCAGATGTCATTGCATTTTACATACGTCTTGGGTCCAAACGTTGAGGCTTTCTCTAGTCTTCATTACGTGAGAAGGTGCCTGTCCATCCCAGTCGTAGGAAGAAAATGGCTGTGGACTTTGAAAAGTATCAGCCCTGCAAGGCACGTGGAGGGAACCATGAGCTCACAATATACTTATATATCCCAGAGTGGCCATTCCAATCGTGTGGGAATAGTTATCGTCTCTTAGATTTTTCTTTTTAGAATAAAGTTGTAGTTGGATTGCACAAAATGTTGAGAGTATTTTCAAAGCTTTTCTGATGTTTGAAGAATATGACTTTGAACGTGCATCTGGGAAAAAAGAATATAATTTTGTACAGGGTGATGATTTCAAATGAAAAAGTAGAGTTGTCATTTTATGTGGGAGTGGAATTCACCTCACGGAAACCCATGCGTATGCTACCTAGTTTATGTTTTTCAAGTTTCCTATACACTGGAAAAACAAATAGGTTGTTTCGTTTTTGTTTTTGTTTTTGTTTTTAGAAAAATATACATTATTTCATTGAATACAGATATACTCTTTAGGCAGATTCCATGATAATCATTCGGTAAATGTTTGTTGAATAAATGAATTCACGATAAGAATGTCATTGTCTATGTTTTTAAATTTTTAGAGAATGGAAAAAAATGAATGAATAATTGGCATCAATCCACAAAGTTTCCTTAGAATAGTAAAACTTGGAATCAATGAATTAATTTAAATATTATTAATCTTTCCTTCTCAGAAAGGATTGTCAGAGAAGAGAATGAAAGAAGGAAAAATAAAACTTTTCTTCTACATGCAAACATTTTAAAGAGGAGAAATACTCAGACCTATCTGGTTTTAGCTACTCAGAGTTATGCTAAAATTATTTTGAATTGAATTAAAAATTATTCAGTAATATTCCCTTTTTATTAAATAAGACATTTATTCTAGAAGACAGGTTATATGAACATGAACTGTAGGTTGAATAAGTAGATAGATAATTGACTCTTCTGAGCATCTAAGGAGGAAAGAGTTGCCCTCAAAATAGACATGGAAATTGGTTTCTGGGCAAGTTAAATCTTGAAGGCGCTAAAGAATTGCCAAAATATGTTTAAAACCACGACCATTGGTTGATGTGGTTTGCATCTCTCAATTTTTACCACATGAAAAATCAAAACTGAAAAGATTTTCAAACATGTATTTATTTATTTAAACTTAGTAATAAGTACATTGCATATGAACATAAATAACATATTTTATGAAAAGTATATTTTCCTAAACCAAAAAAAATAATAATTAGTGAGATGAGTGGTTTTGTCTTGCTGTTTTGCAAATCTATTCGATGTCTGGTTTAATGAAGGCAACTGGATTCTCATCTGCTTCTACATTCAATCTGTTCCCATATGTCATTTTGGTTGAAATATATAAAGAAAATCTGGCCTAATATAGACATACAGCTGGAAAAGGGAGGAATATTTTATTAGCCTTCTAGGATGATTGTGCACAGTCTTCTATGTCACGTAATCCAAACTCAGAAGGTAGATAATTGTGCACAGTCTTCTACGTCACGTAACCAAACTCAGAAGGTAGTAGCTTCTTCGTGGTTAACTGCAATGTGGCGTGAAACTTTGACAACGAACCCCCAGTGCTCGGCTCACTCATGGGAGAATGAGACTGAGCAGGCAAATAATGATTTCGAATTTTTTCTCAACTTTATTGAGATATAATTAACATATAACATTGTGTAAGTTTAAGGTGTACAATACGATGATATGATAAATGCATATATTGCCAAATAATTAACTCAGTAAGGTAAGTTAACATATCTATCACCTCGCATAGTTACAAGTGTTTTGAGAGTGAGAACATTTAAGATCTACTGTTTTATCAACTTTCAAAATATAAAATATAGTTGTCACCAAGTAGTGTGTGACATCCCCAGACCTTATTCACAACCGGAAGCTCCTTTTGGCCCCTTCCCCATTCCATCCCTCCCACGCCCCCACCACCCTATCCCTGACAGTCATCAATCAGTCTGCTCTGTTTCTGTGAGTTCATTTGTTTTTGATTCCAGGTATAAGTGAGATCGTACAGTATTTGTCTTTCTAGAGAAACGGTCTGGCTGGGGGAGGCAGAGGGGGGCTTCTCGGTGCCCTGCTGTGCCAGCCTGGGAGAGGGGTGACCTGTTCAGATGTCCCCGTTCCTCTCTCCCTTCTCATGCGGTCCTTGTCCATGTCTGTGGCCCACGGGTGCTTCAGCCTCGCCCTCTGGGTTCTGGGATTTTTTTTTTTTCAATGGTGTCTTGTCTTTAGATAGATGCCAGCTGGTCTTCTCCTGAGGGAGCCGAATTTAGAAATGACCTGTGTTGCCATCTTGATGATATCACAGTATGATTTTTTCAGATTATTTTTTAAAGTTTTGACCTTGCAGATCTCCCAGGAGGATTTGGGGCTCTGCTTTTCCCCAATATCACACGTGGAGAACTACTGTCTTATTGTTTTAGTGTAGTTGCTTGAAATGATATAAAGAAGTAGGAAATTTTAACATACATAGTTTAACAATCCCAGCAGGTTTTTTTTTTTTTTTAGAGATAATAAATACCAAAATTGATACAGAAAAGTAATAAACTTAAAATAACCAAGGCAATCTTGAAGAAGAAGAATAAATTTAGAGACATATACCCTTCATTTTAAGGCTTACTATAAAGCTATTCTATAATCAAGACAGTGTGATTCATGCGCAAGGATAGACAGATCTCTGAAACTGAATAGAGTCCGTAAATAGATCTGCATATAGGCAGCAAAATCCATTTTGAAAAATGTGCCAATGAAATTCAACAGAGAAAGTCTTTTTAACAAATGACGCTGGATCAACTACATATCTGTATGCGAAAAACTGAACATGGATCAATACCTAACATGAAAATTGACAGATGCTGATAGATTCTAGACAGAACTTAAAAGCTAAAACTATACAGCTTCAATTTAAAAAGTGGAATACCTTTGTGGCCCGCATAGTCAAATATTTCTTAGAGAGATCACAAAAGCACTAACCCTAACAAAAAAAAAAAATTGATATACTGGATTTCATCAAAGTTAAAATTTCTGCTCTTTAAAAGACTTTGTTAAAACATAAAAAAAGGCAAATCACAGTGTAGGAGAAATCTTCACTATCTACATACATGACGAAGACCTGAATGCAAATTATATAAAGAATTTCTACATATTAAAATTAAAGGACCAGTAATTCAATTAAAATTATCAAAAGACTTAGATAGTTCACAGATGAGGACATAAGAATGGCCAATAACATAAAAAGATGTTTAATACTGTTAGATATCAGGGAAATGCAAATTAAAGCCAGAATGAGACACTGCTGGAGTGCTTTAAATTTAAATAACTTTAAACTACAAATACTAGAGACAAAGCAGAGACGGGATATCTCAAGCTTACTGGTAGGAATGTAAAATGGTACAACCAGTATGGAAAACTATTTGGTACTTTCTTATAAAATTTAAAGATATGCCTACCTTATGATCCAGCAATTCCCCTCTAAGTTATTTTTTCCAGCAGAAATAAAAACATATATACACAAATATTTGCACAGTAGGGTCTATTGTGGTTTTATTCAGAATACCAAGAATTTTAAACAATCAAAATGTCTACCAACAGGAGAAGGAATAAACAAATCGAGGTGTATTTATACAACGGAATATAACTCAGAAGTAGAAAGAAACTATTGATGTACACACATGGGTAAATATTAAAAATATCATGTTGAGTAAAGGCAGTTAGACATGAATATGTACCGCATAGTCCCATTTTTATGATGTTTGAGAACTAATTTGCTAGACTATAACTCAGCATGGTAATTTCTCTGGATGTGTATGCTGGGGAAATATGCTGTTAGGAGCCACGAAGGAACTTTCTAGGGTGAAGGCAATGCTCTATGTTTTGATTGGATATCTGTTCCATGGATACATACATTTTTAAAATGACGGAGTGAACTCAAGATCGGCACATTTTACTCTATGTAATTAGACCTCAATAAAAATATCAAAAATGCATCCCCTGATTATCACCACAACCATCATGAATATTTTCTTGGTTTATTAAATGAGGCTTTCGATCAAATATTCATTTTGATTGCATTATGAATATGAAACGTGTTGATTACCAATTCATGCTCGTTTGGAAGCGTAGAGACAGCAGCAAAACCACCGTGACGGGAAGATGGGCTCACCCCCCGCCCCAGCATTTTCAGTTTTCAATCTCTCGTCTATTAACATGGTAATTGCCTTTAATGACTGTTCTCAGAGTAATCAGACAGGAAACTTTAGATGGGAAATGCATACATTATTCTAACTTCGAAAGCCAGGAGGAGAACCAAGACTGTAATCGACTTCTGAGTATTTTATTCTTCGTGTTAGGAAGTTTTCTTTAGATCTACACTTAACCGACAAGCTCTGTCTGGAAGGGGCAGTTCTTGTTCAGTGTCCGCAGCAGTAGCACCGTGTCCCCGAGGCAGAGGACAGGTGGCACCTCTGCTCAAAAAGGGTCGATTAAAAAAGGCTGTGCAAACTCACTTGGCTCACTCTGCTGTTGATGTATATCATCTCATGTAAATATCAATGCCGCCGATGCACTAACTTTACATAATTTTTTTCAGTTTATGAATCATTGTGCACAAAGCAAGCATCTGGGAAGATACGAGGAAAGGTGTCACCGCTCCCATTCTACAGGGAAATTAATTGAAGTTCATGACATTTCATCTCGTTCACCGTTACATTAATGAATTTGAGTCATGCTTTATGTATGTCTTGAACAAAACTAAAATTTGCCTGCTTCCCCGAAGCCTTTCTAAATTGAGCTTCCCTTACTTCTTGCAAAGCTTACAGTCCTCGCTCTTCGTTTTGTGAGGCGGTGAAGCCTCTCTGCATTTAAATTCTCCATCGAACACAGTGATCCTGGCCAGGAAGCAGGTGGGAGATCTGGCTGGAATCCACTTAAGAGCCAAGGTGAGTGGCAGCAGCGAGTGGCTTCGATGGGTCCTGCTTCTCGTCCAGTCCACGGCGAGGTAAGAGGTTTTGAAGCAAACAGGACAGTCTGTCTTCCTAGTTCCAAACAAGCCACCTCTCTATTGATTTGTAGTTCAGCACTTATTGAGTTAAAACAAACACTGCACAGAAGACATTTTATCTGATTCTGAATGGCATTGTTCTTGAGAGTGGTTGCAAAGTGATTTCCTAAGCGGAGTAATTTTAGTGTCCGAATGTCCCAGAGGGACCCAGTGCACACCTACACTACAGGAGAAAACGCGGTAAGTCAGATGACATGCTTTCCAGTGCAGAGAACAGCCACAGTTCAGAGCACAAGTTTAGATCTTGG
>NW_006440135.1:841603-842039 GCF_000325575.1 Pteropus alecto
GTTAGGAACACAGGAGTCCGTGTGAAGAATAACGCTCGGACACCCCAGATCAATGATCTGGACACGTGACAGCTCCAAATACCGGCTTCCTCGTCTGTAAAATGAAGTTAGTGATAGCCTGTCTCATCTATAACCCAGGAGAATTTTCCGGCGAATTGGAAAATAAATAGAAAACAGGTTTTGAAGCCGTAAGAGTTATGTACGCCTAAAGTCGTGGTTGCCATGGCTATTTGGCACTATGTGTCAGCCTTTCTTTGAGGTCAGCGGCGGGTCTGCGTTGTTCTGGACTCATCGCTTGGCTTGCTTTCATCCTCCTCAGTCCCAGAGCCTCCTCACCGTGAGTCTGCTCGGGGAGCCACTGCTGACCTTCGCTGTCTCAGGAGCTTCAGTTTTACCACGTTCTTTCGAGCGTCCCATCTGTGGGCGTGAACGCCCA
>NW_006440135.1:842050-846833 GCF_000325575.1 Pteropus alecto
TGTTTGCGTGTGTAACTGGAGAAGAGGAAATATATTCTGTTTCCTTCCCATAGAGGATTCTTAGGGGCAAGTAAAACCTGAAGAGGACACGTCTGGGACCACAGGCTGCAGGGTCTCAGAGTCGGCCTGGGGGCCCCCGGGCTGAGGGGTGTCCTTGGGACTGTCTTAGTCTCACTGCACCCCGTTCAGTGCTGCTTTCTGTGGCACTGGCTTCATTTTCGGGAGGACTCCAGCTCCTCCCTCACGGTTTCACGAAGGCTGCTCCCGGCTCCAGAATTACAATCTGTCCTATTCACTTTGGGCTGCTGTGACACTGCACCACGCACCGCGTGGCTTGTAAACCAGGGAGGTTTAGTCCCCACAGTTCCGGAGGCTGGAACGCAGAGATTGGGGTGCCAGCATGGCAGTGCAAAGGCTCCTTTCGGGTCACGGGCTTCTTCTTGTGTCCTCACGTGGCAGAGGGGGCCAGGGAGCTCTCTGAAGCTCTCTTACAAGGGCACTAATCTCATTCCTCACGACCTGGTCACCTCCCATGGGAGCCGACCTCCAAATACCATCACATTGCGTTTAGCGTTTCAACATCTAAATTTTGACGAGACACAAACATTCAGGCCATCGCACTATCTCGTTAGCTGTAAGAGAAAACGTCCCTTTTGGATGGCACGAAAAAAGGTGTGACCATTAAGTCTCATTGGCTTGGATGGTCTATGGGCTTGGGTCCCACACCACACCCTACGCCAAGCATAGTGACCATGGTCGGCGTCAGGTTTGGGTCACAAGGATGGTAAGAGGTGCCTGAATTGGTCTCAAGAAAAACCAGGATGTCAACAGAAGACTCCTGAGCACATAAAGTCAATGCGAGTCTGCGTTCCTGAGGCTCGAAGTTCACTCTGACTCGTTCATGTGGACACCGCCAGGCCGATGCCGACGTCCACTGTGGCCCTGTGACGGCCTCATCCGAGGCACCATGGTGACTCCGCTGCCTTGTTACATGGTGCTATCTCATTCTCTTCTTTGTCTAAAATAAAGCCTGGGACTTGCACTCAGGAGACAATTCAATATAGGAATTTCTCGAAAATTTCTTTCTTTAGCTATTCAGTGAAAAGCATGTTTCTTCAACAAAGATAATGGAACGGTAACCTGTTTTTCAGACAGCGTGTTTTGATTTTGATGGGTGCGTTAGTTTCTTGTGGCTGCTGTAACAAATCTCCACACATTCAGCAGCTTAAAACAACAGCAGATGTGTACATCACAGATCTAGGGGTGAGAAGGCCGACACGGGTCTCACTGGGCTAAAATGAAGGTGTCAACAGCTGCATTCCCTCCGGAGGCCCTAGGGGAGAATCCACTCCCTTGTCGAGTCCAGCTTCTAGAAGCCACCCTGCATTTCTCGATCCACGAGCCCTTCCAACATCTTCACAGACAGTAGCATATCACCTTGACATCGATCCCTCTCGCTTTAATGATCCTGCCTTCCTAGTATAAAGACCTCATTCCATTGGGCTCGCCTGGATAATTCAGTGTAAAGTTCCCATTTCAATAACCTTAACTTAATTGTATCTGCAAAGTCTCTTTTGCCATGGAAGGTGACATATCCACAGTATTGGACATTAGGATATGGACATCTGGGAAGCCATTTTGCTGCCCGTGACAGTTGACTTCAGGTTCTTGGGTTCCATGCGTACACCCACTTCTCCACGGGTATGTCCTAGCATCGCCTGCATTATTATTTTTCTCTTAAGGATTACTTCCGATTCCCCCACCTTTCTTAGACCTTTGAAAACACATGCTCGGCTTCCTTTCTCTATTCCGACTTAGGTCACGTCTCCCATACTGCTGCCTTATTTTACCAAGCGTAGTTGAAAACAGAAAATTTATTAAAGTTGTTTAAACTTGCATTCTTTTAGGCCTAGGGTGCAAAATAATTTGATAAGATAAAGCCCGACCACAGAAGCTATGTGTTGTAAAGTAATTAAATACATTTTTCCCCTCAAGCTGAACTACTAAGTCTATAGAAAGAATTTAGTTGGATTATTCATTGCCAGGAAGAAATAAGAAGGCAGGAACGGAAAACGTGTGAGTCACTACACAATGAACGTGATGTTGTTTTAATACCTTCATTTTTAGTGGAACTCTTTTGTTACCAAAAAGAAGACGTTTATAGATTTGCGCGATTTATTAAACATTGACTTTATTCTTGACTTTGAAATGATAGGCTGAAGTTTTTCATGTTCATTTTATTTCCCAATAACTAATGTGTCACATCTATCAAATCATGCTTTTTTTTTTATACTTTTTGTTTTTCCTCTTAGAAGCTTTTCCTGAAAACCCTTTCAGAAACTCTATTGATCTGAGGCTCAGCTTTGATTTCTTACTACAATGCCTTTTCAACATTTACAAATAAAATAAGCATGACATGTTTGCATTACAAAATACAACTCAAAAAACTACCTACCCCTATTGAGATAAAAGATCCACATAACTATTTTCTCTTGATTTTTGTGTGAAAGATCTTCAAGTTCCTTAGAAAATGCCAATGCTGAAATTTCCACAGCTGCCAAGGTCAGAAGAGCTTAGGAAGAGAGTAGAGAGACAGAGTGCCCATCACACATATGCCAGGGTGTGATCCTTTGGGTCTTTTGCGTGCATTGCTCATTGCTAGGAAATTAGAACGTCTTTCTCCCTGTGTCTTGTATATATGGCAATTACCATGTGACAGGTGAGCAGAAGGGGCCCACCAGGGGCTTAATTAATCAATTGGCAATTGATCTGATCCTCCATCAAAGTGAGAAAATATGTCTTGATGCAGTAAAAATTTTATTTACAGCATGAGAGGGAAGTGGCAAGACTTTCTGCAAGATTGTCCTTTTTGTCAGTCTTCAGTGATTTTTATGTTATTTACAATATTTTCATTAACTGAAATATGTAGCATCTTGGCCAACATGGAAAACAGTAAAAGAGAAATAAATATATTTAACCTTCGCCATTTTTAAATTATAAATTCCTCCAAAACTTCTTAGTTAACATGACCTACAAGCACAAAGGCAGTGTGTTAAAAATTGCCTCGGCTAAAAGCAGGTATAAGGCAATAGCAAGGATTATGTAGCATTTTACAGACAAATTGTGTGATTTGAGGAGGAATTTGAGGAGGAGGTGTGAAAATTTGCTCTTTTTTTTTTTTTTTTTTTAGAGAAAACACCCAACAGATGCTTTGAGACTTTAAAAACCATGTTCAGTTGCATGGGAAACAGAGTTTCTGCAGAAAGGTTGACTTTATGGAGCCGCGTCTTAGCGTAGGTGACTCTGGCCAGACCCGTAGCATTGCAAAGTCCCAAGCTTTGCACAAGGGACATGAAATTCTGACTCTAAAGGTGAGTACATTCTAGGATGCAAGAAAAGTAGTCACATGCTCATCCTGATGAAAACAGTTTATGAAGCAATAATTTGAAGTGGCTCAAATATTTCTTTAATACAACATTGTAATGAATTAACAATTCGAACTAGGGTTCTTAATTCTTCAACTATGAGGGTGACCACTCCACCCTCTATGCACTGGTGGCTGGCATGGCGGATGGAGTTTGGTCTCACTGTGTCATTCAGCAGCTAGTAATTCCATCCCCATTTCTCGCTCTTCCCCAGGTACTCAAGTCTGACCCTTCGATTCAGAACTATGCAAAGACGGTCAGTCCTGAGAACCGTCTTGGCTTCAGTGTCGATGACACGGATAACTTCTTACTCTTGAAAAGGACTTCTACATCTACAATGAAAGGCAGTCGTATCTACAGTTGACATTGCCCTGTGCATATTGGGATATTGGTTAGAATTTTGGAGAATGATTTGTACACTGACAACATTTTAGTATATTGCAAGAAGCTAAGGCTAAACGCCTTAATACTTATGTCTGAGTCTAAAGAAGTTTGTTTTAAAAGTTGCCCATATTTGTCATGTTGACTTACTTACTTCCTACTTTCTATAAGGTTGAATTAATTCCTGTCTTATAGTCATGATGAAATTTATACAGAAGGAAAAGACAACATGATGGAAAATTTCTTACATAAAATTAATGATACCAACGTACGCGAAGAAGTATTACAGAGACTATTGAGATATCTTTCCTAGAGTAATGCAAGGGTGTTATTCCGTCATTTCTTATTTTTTTTTAAAAAAGATGACACAATACATCGGCTGGACGATTTGTTATTTGAGCAGTGGAATTCTGAGTAGTTTCCAGCAGGCCTGGCTCACATTCTTTTGATGCAGGACGGGGCAAATTTCTCGGAATTGGGTGGGAGAAATCAAGCCCCACATAGAGAGAAGAGAGTCTTCTGGCAGAGGGCGTAGAAAGAATTCAACACACGCGCCCATGCTGGAGTCAAAAGGAAAGTCGATTAGAAAAGGGGCGGCACTCCACGGACAGAGCGTGGTCCCCTCCCAGAGGCAGAGCGAGAAGGACGAGGAGAGAAGTGGAAAGGCAGCGAGTGGGGGCAGTGACAGGGACAGAGTGAAAGCCGTGGCAGGAACCCCGAGCGGTCAGGGAATTCTGCTTCTATATCATTCTTTAGAACCTGTGAGCCACAGTTTAAAAGACTTCGTTAACCCGTTAACCCTTTTTCTTCGATATGGACATACGGTGAGGAAGGGGGTGGGGAAGCGTCTGTATGCTAAAAGCCCAGGGCTGGCACTTCCCAGCCTTTAAGCCACAGGTTCCCCATGGTTTTAGCCCCAGGGAATGACTCTTGGTTCCCGGTTCCCCTGCACAGCTGTGGGGAACGGGCTGTGAGCA
>NW_006440135.1:846869-850421 GCF_000325575.1 Pteropus alecto
TGGCACAGGGCTGATCAGCACAGTGCAGCCTCTGATGGTGGCTGGATTCACATTTTAATTCCCTTGCCTCCCTATGTTACCTTGGCCTCTCAGCTTCACTGCTGGGGGCGAGATCTCTATTAGACATGTTTGGCACTGTCTTGTCACTTTCAAACGATTTTCTTTTTCCTTTCCTTTCCCCTTTCCTCCGATTTTCAATAATAATGTCAACTATACGTCCCCTTAACTCTAAATTCCAAAATGAGGCAATAATAATTGCATCGTTGACTGCATTTCTCAGAGAATAATGATAATCTCCCCCATCCCACCAACCCCACCACTGCCACCCCGACCGAAGAGTTCCAATAATGGTCATTCTCATCTTCTGCCCCAGGGTCATTTAATTTAGAAGCGAATCTTTGACAGTGACTCTTGAGTTTTAGAATTTGAATCTACAGTAACCACTGTCTACATCTGAAGACCTGAGCGAGAGGCCCAGGCTCCGCGTGCGTTACTTATCGCCATTATTATGCTGCTTTCCTTCTAAAAGGGTTTCGCATTTCCTTTTTGAATCGACATTACAAATCTCCAGTCCTGACATCCGGGTTATCGTGCAACACATCTGACAACTATCCAGTCTCTCCTTTATGACTTCTCTTGTGCCACATTTAGTTCTGATCCAATGGGTCTCTTCTTCCATTAGGCATCCTTCAAATTCCCAAACCCCAGCCTCAGCTCGCCTCCGACTTCCAAAATCCATTTAGGACGGCCATCGACTGTTCTCTCTCTGCCAGTTCAAACCCCACAGGTGGTCTTAGAGCCACACCGAACCTTCTGACCATATAAGCAGATGTCTTAAACTAACCTGGTTTCAGGGTCGCCTTCCCTCATGCTGAACCCTTCGATTCACACACAACACACCTTGCTCGCACGTCATTGTTGATTTAGCCTCCTCGTTTGGCTTATTTTGCATGTGTATTTGTCTCTCCAGGAGAGGGTCTTCTCATCTCTTTCTTTGGAATTTCTCGTAGCAGCTCGGATAAATCTTTGGTATACTGGGAGGTCATAGCATCCTCATGGAATGGATTTTCCTCACACAATGAAAAAAGATAGGCCAGCGAGTGACATTTTTATTAATCTTTTACTACTCCTGCAAGCATATCTTTCTTCTGAATTTTTGGCACTAATTGAAAGCAAGCAAAATAATAAAGATGATTTATAAAAAGGACAGTTTCTAGGAAAGTACCAAGTGTTAGATACTGGATATACGCCTCTCTCTTACATTGCTTCGACTCAGTGGGGAGAATCAACGTCCAGAGGTGACGCAAAAATCTTACTCAAATATCGTTACGCAGCAGCACTCGTGAAAAGACACAAACACATGGAATAGAAACATTTAGCCAAAGAGGACTTTGCATTTTAAGCAGCTGGTATTTTAATCACTGTTTTAATCCAAGCATTTACATACTGAGGGGAATTTAACTAGATTCAAACAAATCGTAAAATTAAAATAATATTTAATTTGTATTTTTAGACATTCACACACACACACAAAAACATAAATTTATTTGAGAAAATCCTATAGTAATTAATACAAAAATAATATCATAGAACCGTGCTTCTTAACTATCTGTGGGAAAAGACCAGAATTTTTATTTCCTATCGATCATAGGCTGATGCCTTTATAACAAAACCATGCTCATGACGTCACAGCAACGTTAAATCGCTGTCAAACTTCCCAAACGCTTACTTTCACCCTTGCTGCTCAGCTCGTGGCTGGTAGCAACACCTGTCTCACGTTGCCAACAATCTGCGATCCACACTTTGAAGAGCAGAGTCAGGGGCTTCGCCGTAACAGAAGAATTGCACTAGAAAAGGAAATGCTATTTTTTCTCACACGTGGGAAAAAGGAAAACTTTAAAAAACTCTACGAGATAAAAGTAAAGCTTTAGTAAAGAAGCACTTGGAGATGAAGGTGGGATAGTGGAGAATCTGTCAATGACAGTTACTGGGCAGTAATTGATGCAGAATGTTCTAGGCAGCAAATTCAATGCACTCTGAACAATGTTAGCAGCGCCAATGAAATAAATCGGTCCAGAAGTCTAGGAGAGTCAGCCAACTTTTCTTGTGACAAGTCGTTCTGCCAGAGAGCAGATAAATAGACAAGAAGATGCTGACCGGTTAACAGGAGGTAGAGGTCAGAGGTCGCGGGCTTTGATGGCCGCAAAAGGGTTTGGGCCCTGATGCTCTGAAGTCTTTCCTTGTCTTCTCCACTCTTATCTAATACGCAGCCTGCGGCCGTCACCGAGAGGCATGAGATGAGATGCTAAACAGGGAACAGAAAAGAGCTGAAATCAGGGTGAGTCTTCTAGGGCGGCCACCTTGGGGGTGGTCAGCACCCAGGGTGTCTGATCTGCAGCCTTACTGGTACAGAAATCGATTTTTGTGCTTGTACTGGAGACATCAGTTCACACCAACTGTACAGCATTCGGAAGGGACCAATGTGTAGACCAGAAGGCCAGGTCATTAACCAAAGCGGAAAGTGAAATGGACAATAAACTGCTACTTTTATGTTAACTGGTTGGTGCATTGTCTCCTGATGGATGCTATAGGGGACACCAACAGAATTGGAAGGTATTTCATGAGCGTGATATTAGAACATCAGAAAATGGAATGTCGTTTGGGTGACATTAGTGTCCAGTGTCGTCCAACCAATATGTATTTGATACATTAATTTATTCCTCTCTCTCTCTCTCCCTCTCTCTCTCTCTCTCTCTCTCACACACACACACACACACACACACCAGGATGTTTGCTCCATTGGAAATGACAGAGACTTGCTGATAACCTTCAAAGTTTCACTGTCTTTGGAATACCATACTGATAACTCATTCTTAGAACTCATTGGTGACATTGAGTTGATTATATTTGTCTTTCACAAATTTTTGTTGTTGTTGTTTGCTTTTTGATTTAACACTAAAACAACAAAAATTTACTTAGAACTCTACTTTGACTTGATAGATATTCTGTCATTTAAGGGAATTGTGCAGAGATATCTCTGCACCGTAACTGTAAATTTCACTGATTCAGTTCTCAGGAGACAATATTGTTCCTAAGTTCTTTGCAGACTTCAAAAATGTTGATATCACAAGATACAATTATTTTTTTTCCTTAAAGAAATGTGTGTACCTGTGTGTGTGTGTGTGTGTGTTTGTGTGTGTGTGTGTGTGTGTGTGTAGCTAGGCCGTAATAGCTTACGATCATAAATATTCTTATAATTTCTGGCACAAAATATGGACCTTATTTCCCACTGCTTATAGTCAACTTGCTATCAGGTTGTAAATTTCAACTCAATTTTGTAAAAAGAAAGGAAAATTTCATTCCTATGGCATAATACGTGATTAACAGATGCTCAGCTCAAATTTCATATATGTGTAATTATATAGTTAAGAAAACTGTTATACTCCAAATGCTAACCGTTACTATTAAGACGGTAAAAAATAAGGAACTAATAACAGAGCAAATTTACAGCATTGATCTTGTGTGCAGCAGAGTAAATTACATCTGACGCAG
>NW_006440135.1:850505-901362 GCF_000325575.1 Pteropus alecto
ATGTGTTTTTACTATATTTAAGTAACTTACACTCCAGTTTTACATCCTTTCTGGAATATATGTATATATACAGCACGTCTATGTCTATACCAAACATCTGAATATGTGTGTTTATGTGTATATGCGTACGCACAGAGAGAGGCATATATGCATGTCTTTATTTTTCAAACTCATGTAGCAATTAGTATATATGAAAAACTAAATATGCAGAGCATGCTTATTCAACAGCCCCAAACAAACAACAAAACTGAGTGGACCATTAAGTTTCAAAAAATTCTCCTTTCATAAATCAATGGAACAAAATACAGAAACCAGAAACAGCCACACCCTAACAAGCTCAACTGACTTTTGAAAAAGGTGTAAGAGTGAGCCATGGAGGGAGGATCAGGCATTTCCAACAAGTGGTGCTGGAAAAGCTGGACGTCCATGGCCAAAAAAAAAAAGGAACCTCAACTAAACCTTATGCCTTACACACGAATTAACTTATAATGAATCATGGGCTAAAATGTGGACCCTGAAACTATAAATCTTTTAGAAATAAACCATAGGAGAAATATTGGGGGATCTGAGCAAAGAATTTGTATGCTTGCTGCCAAAACACAATGAAAAGATAGCTAAATTAGAGCTTATCAAAATTAAAAATTTATTCTTCGAGAAAGACCATATGAAGATGACGAAGAGACAGGCTTGGAGAAAATATTTGCTCTCGATCTTAGCCAAAAGGCCGAGAAGCGATGTAGAAAACATTTGCAAACCACATATCCCAAAAAAGAACTAATATCTGGAATATAGAAAAAACTCTCAAACTCAGCAATAAAAAACACAAACAATCCAAGTAGAAGATGGTAAGACGTTCTACCAGGGGCTAGGTGGATGACAAACGAGAACCTGGAAGCACACTCAACATCATTAGCCACCACAGAAAGACAAATCAAACCCACTGCAAGCTGGGACTCCACACCTGTCAGAACGGCAAAAATGAAAACTTAAATGCTGCCAGGATGGACAGAAGCTGGATCACTCACTCCGGGCTGGTGAGACTGTACAATGAGCCAAGCCTTCCGGAAAGTAGTCTAGCAGCTTCGTATAATACGAAACCCGGGGACACGGCACAGTGCAAACCAGCGACTGCTCCCATGGGCACTGATTCCAGAGAAATGAAAACGTGCGTTCACACCGAAACCATCTGCAGATGTTCATCACAGCTTTATTTATATCAGCTCCAAACTAGAAACAGCCCAGGTGTTCGCCTTCGATAGGTGAATGTTAAACAAACTTGAGCACATCCACGCCGTGGACCGCCACTTAGCAAGCGAACGAATGAGATTGACCATTGCCACACTCGACAACTGGATGAATCTCCAGGGAATTATATTGAGTGGGAAAAGCCAGTCCCCAAAAGATTACGTATAGTGTGACTCCATTTATATAACATTTTTTAAATAACCAAAATTTAGAGATGCAAGGCATATTAGTGATTGCCAGGGCTTAGGGGCTGGGAGGAGGGAGGGGTGGAGAGAGGGAGGGGTGGGATGGGGTTGGCAAAAGGTGGGTGTGGTTTTCAAAGAGAAAGTTGAGGGGTACAGACTGTTCTGTATCTAGATCGTAGGGGTGGATACAGAAAGCTATATATGTGATAAAATCGTACAGAACTAAACATACACACACGAGCACAACAAACCTGGAGAAATCCCAGTACGACTGGGGGTTTGTATTGATGTCAGCATCCTGATGGTGACATTGAACTAGGGTCCCCTGAGATGCCACTGTTGGAGGAAACTGGGTGAAGGGGACACAGGCTCTCTCTGTGTTACTACTTACAGATGCTGTGAATGCACAAGGATTTCAACAAATGTTTTAACCATACAAGAAAAAAAACTCTTTTTTCATTGATTTCCTCTAGAGGTGCCATTCTGGGTCGGTCTTTCATTGAGTGAAAAGAAATGAGTGCCCTTGGTCAAGGCTGGCCCTGACTCTTTGGTCAGTTTTACACACACCGTGGGGCACACACGGATGCACCCTGCCCATTTAACAAAGCCCAGCCTCGGATAGCTTTGCAAAGCTAACTGGCCATGGAAAGATTTCTTTTTCCCACTACTGTCTTAAATAGATCCTGTGAAGACCCTCCCTCTCTCACCTGAGGCCACGCCGGAAGCTCTTAATGTATCAACAGAGTCAAGTTTTGGATTGGATTGTCTAGCGGTACACTCTCTTTAAGAATTTTTTAAATTCTTGTCTTCAATCTTACAATATAGGTTCCAAAATATGTGGAACAACATTTTTCCGCAGTCATCAATAAAACTGCAGAGTAAGCTTGCCTCGAATAATGCAATTTTTGTATTTGTTTACACATATTGTTCCATTCCATGACCCTTAACACTCCCTTCTTTAATCTCATGAAGGAGAATAATAATAGTATTCCCCTAAGTAATGCTCTAATTCTTCCCACTTAGAAGCAGCAACATAGCCCCAGATTCCCTCCGAGCCTTCAAGGATCTCAGGTCATTGGGCAACTGGCAGAGTTTTCTTTGAGAGTAACTGTTACATAATGTTGAATGGACTGTCCTCCACGGGCCGGGCTGCAGATTAAACCAGAGGAGAAGCCAGCAGCTCCTGACTTATCATGAGTGCAAGTCGGGGGAATCGGGGCCACGTCCACGTCCCTGCTCGGCCCTTACTTTGCCCCACGATCATGCGGAACCTCCCACCCTCTCCACCGTGGCTCTGCTTTGGCCCTTCTTCCGCTTCTATTCTAAAACTGGGGGAGGAAAAAAAAAAAAGAAATTGTGAAACATCCTTAGTGCCTCGAGGTTACTCTGAGAGGTCTTGCTCTGGCCTCTGCTGTCTCTCTAACGAACCTTCCAGCAGGCCACGCAACTGGCCGTTGCATGTTCGTTCCAACTGAACCTGAGCGTGTTAGGAAACACCACGTGACCGCGGCCTCCTAACTCTGCTGGCCCTAATATCTTATCTCCACAATGTCTATGATGATGGCAGTGAATCTGGGAGCTCTCTAGTTCATTAAACAGATGTGCGTATGTGAAGCTACCGGGAAGATATTTTATAAATGAATGTCGATATGTCCCCTTCCAATGTAATTAGATATTTTCTTTCAGTCTGAGGCCCTCATTATGCCAAAAAGGAATAATGAAGCTTTCAAACACGATACAGCTGGGCAGGTTTCAGCTTCCGTGCAGAAACAAAAGCTGGCCCACCCACCCTCCGAGCTTTAGAAGGGGGGGCTGCAGGGGACAGGAAAGCTGACTCCTTGGCTGGGGGAGGGAGCACTTCTAAGAAGAGTCCAAAAATAAAGCGCCCGGTGCTAGCTGCTTATTGTCGAAAATGTAAAAAAGGCAAAGCAGGATCAAAATGAGGGGTACATTGGAGTGGACGAGTAAATCTCCCTACTGTTTTAGACAAAAAAAAAAATCTAAACTCAGATATGTTTTTTTTTCCATTTGACCCCATCTCCAGAGGCGTCTGTGAGCAAGAAGACTAACATGCTCATAAGGTGTGCAGAGAATTTTGATTGCATGGTAGGAGGAAGATGTTGAAACGGCTCCCAGGGTGTTGGCCTTGTCCCAAACTCAGCAGAGCGGCTGAAGGAAGGGATCGAGTTGGAATCCGGGAGGCCCTGGAGAGACTCAAAGGCTGCTAATCCGATGCAATTTAGAGAGGTAATAGAACTGGCGCAGAAGAAAATCGTGCAGGAGGCCCGCTGGCCCCGAGGATGAGCCCCAGCGGGTAGGGGCTACGGGCTGTGGGGGCTGGGCTTCTTGGAAGACAAGAGAGCTTGAGATAGGGGGCAACGGGCACTCGGGACTGTCACTGGGACTCCCTGATTTGGCTGTGTAATATGGGTTAAATTATTGGACTACTGTGAGCATCCATGCCCTTAACCTGAAGTAGGTATGAAACCTACTGTACTAGGTCAACGTGGAGCTTAAATAAAAAGGCTGTGAAATGCCCAGCACATGGCAGTAATCAATAAATATGAACTCCTTCCCCAGACCCGTTTCCTTAGCAAAATCCCCATCGTCCTCAGGACGCGTAAACCTAGATTTTCTGCTGGGTTTTGCATTAGATGGTTGATTGACGAGGATGCACTAGCCGATCCTCTTTTTAATCTCTGGGTGCCCGGATCTGGGATTTTTGTCCTCGGGGCCTTGATTTAATTTCTCAGCACAGAGCTCAGAGGAGCCATGTAGCCCCAGCCCTGGGGGAGCCGGCTTCCTGAGAACGTGGGTGTGAGCAAGGCCTCTCCTGTCCTTTGCAGTCCCCCAGGCAGGGGCAAGGACGGAGGGTATGATACGTGTGGATGTAGAGGGCCTGCAACCTGGCTCCCTGCAGAGACTGACACCTTGATTCCTTCTAGGAAGGACTCTATGGGAAAAAATGTGTTTATAAAAATAGGCATTTAAAAAGACAAAATTAATAATTTGCAAAACATCTGAATAATGATAATAACATCAATCTTATCAACTGTGACCACGTGCCAGGCGCCATCCTAAGTACCGTACGTGTATCACTCACACCGTCTGGCCTCCAGCCCAGCAAAGGAGGTGCAGTGGTCATCCTTGCTTAGGGATCAGAAAGCCTGGGCCCCAGGGAGGATCAGTGCGTTGATCCCCAGCCCAGAGCCTATGGCAAGTGTCCGGGTCCAGGCAGACCATAGCCCGGGTCTGGGCTTCTGCAGACTGTCCCTCTGTTTCAATCAGTTGGTGACATGTAGACCATTTGTGCAGTTTTCTTGCTCAGAGCAAAACCTTTTCCTAATCCCAAACTTAAATCCTCAGATTTATTTGTTACCTGTCAGTGTGGGGTATTAAGTAACTGGCATAGCCGAAAGCAATTATGACTTCATGCGGAATGCAAGTATATTTAGCGTTGTTGGTTTTATTTTCAAGTGAAATAACCTTTCAGTTAGGTTTATCAGTCATTATTTTTCAGCGATTTATTTCAATGGCAAATAAATCCCATCGAAATCAGTCCTGGTGTGCAACAAAGGAAAATCTATTACTTTCCTTAATTGTCTCTTAGCTCGTCAAAGTCTAACCACAGAGCCTCGCACCGATACGGAGAGGTGGGCTTAGGATCAAAGCAGAGCCTGTGGGTGCCCACTTAACTGTAATTTCAGAAGCACAGAAAAGTAATAAGAAGACAACTATGATAAAAACGGAATAACACAAGTGACATCAATAGCCAGTCACTGCATGGCACCTGGCATCCGAGCTCGTCATGTGTCCTTACATGCGGTAAGTCATTCAATCTGGCCCTAGGAAAGTTTGATTCATAGCCCTATCTTATGATTATCTCATAATCTTATGGAATTTAAAAGTTAGGCCCATTTTACCCAAAGCAAAATACTTAGGAATAGGTCTGGATGTCACCATTTCATAGCAGGATGGCCATGGACCGGTCGCGTCTCTGGGTTTCAGTGTCTTCCTCCTCCTGCCCCCCCAAGAGGCAACATTGACAGTTCCTGTGGTTGCACGTCGGTTACATGACACAACGCAGGAAACATCACACAGTTCCTGGCACGAGGTGGTCAACACATGGGAGGCATCGTTATTGTCTGGATTGCCCCCCAAAATGATCAAATTAGGACGGTTATTTCAATCATAACAAACACCCCATTTTCCCTCTAGGCAGTTTTGACAATGAAATCAGGGACGGGGGTTGTATTGATTTCCCATGGCTGCCCGAACCAAGCACCACTCACTGGCCGGCCTTAACAACGGGCATTTAATCTCTCGGAATTCTGCAAGAGCCAAATACAAAATCAAGGTGTCAGCAGAACCTTGCGCTCTCTGAGGCTCCAGGGCAGGCTCTGCTCCAGCAGCTCTCTGAGCGTCTGCTGCGGCCGGCCGTCCGTGGTGTCCCCTGCCTTCCAGCTGCAGCCCACTCCTCTCTGCCTCCCTCTTCACCTGGCCTTGTCCCCCATGTCTGCGCCTCGCTTCTACCGCACAAGGACACCGGCCGCACTGAATCTGAGCCACTCTAATGACCGCATCTTAACTCGATGACATCTGCAGAGAACCTGTTCCCCAAAAAAGGTCACATCCACAGGTGCCAGGGCTTTGGACTTGAACGTATCTTTTTGAGGGACACAATTCAACCCACAGCAGGTGCCCTAAAGATTTGGTTAACAGGTCTTTGATAAAGTAGGGAATATTAATCTTCAAATTAAAGCATTCTATTAACTATGGAATAAAAACACCAGTTTCGGTGACCCTGTGTGCCAGTTCTAGCTGAGTTTATTTTTTCCGATTCAAATGTATTCTTGACCAAGAGCTACAAAAAAAAAAAAAAAATCACAACTTAATTTTTGGACATCTTAAGATTATATTGAGAAAAGAAAACACTGTTCATCTTTTAACATTGAATAACACCCAGGACTGAAGACAGAAGCTCGGAAGCTAATAACAATAGGAAATGTTCAATCGATTTTACCCCAACCAACCCTGACACTTTGATCTGTTTCTGTCCGTTCTTTTCCTGCCTGCGAGCCAGCAATGGCTGCAGCGTTCAGAGCACCTGGATGCAGTTAGCTCCACTATCAATCTATGCACGAAGAAGAGAAAATTTAAGACATTGAACAATTTCGAATCTTCTGGAATTTGCATAACTAGTCCATAGTAAATCATTTTTTGAAAATTCAGTACTCAAGGCCTTTTCTCCCCCACGTTTTTATGTTGACAATACTGTGGAACATCGTCATGCATATCCAGGAGGCAAAGGATTGAACGACGATCTGTCTGTTTGAGAGATGGTCGGCTCAACCTCTTGGCGGAGCTGCATCCCCTAAGCCATTCCGTTTTGAGTGAGCATCCGTCTCCTTCACCGGCTCTTTATTGCAGACCCACTGGAAGCGGTGAGACCACAGAGTTCATTGCTGCCAGAATTCCGTCCCACAGAAGCACAGGCGGGCCACAGATCTCTCCAAACTTTCTATTTACTGATAGGAAAACCCCTGGTCCTTTGAGAACTAATCATCTCCAGTGGAGTGAAAGAAAGACCTGCCACAGCTTTTCGGGGAAATAATGTTACAAAGCATCACTAAGCACCGATCCTGTTTGATCAGCACTGGGTGAAGGTTTTGTATCTTCGAAGCCAATCCTTTCGTGCTTTGAAGTCACGCCAACGAACAAGCCCAGAATTATAAGTGACACTTCTTTAAATGTAAATGGCTTCAGAGCCATTTTCTAGCTCCTGAAAAAATGTGTTGTCAGCTCCAAGAAGCCTCTCTTTCCTGATGGATAACTCTTGGGGTCATTTTGCTGCCACCGGTAACTGAGCTGTTGCAGCCTATCTCATTCCACCACCAGCAGGCAAATAGGGTAGTTAGGGGGACAGATGAGTGTTTCTCTTCTGACAGCATGTACTGTCTATTCAGCACAATTTTAATACCAGCTGGAGAGCCAGGCTTCAAGTAACAAATATTCATCAGCAGGGAAGAGAGCTAGAAGATGTGTTATCTATTTTTTAGAGGAACTTCGATTTGCAGATCGCTTGCCTAGCGCAGCCTCTGTCACCAACGCCTTTCTCCCAGTCTGTGTAGAAGATCAAGGTCCTACCCTATAAATGTACGGGCTGCACGCTGGCAGGGAGCGCTAGATCGAAGCAGAAAGGACATGGGTGTTGGAGCGCAGCCCAACTTCCCTACTCACGCCAGGAAGTTTTCCTGGCTGCGTGTCGCAGGTCGGGTTCTCTTGGAACTGGACTCTGAGAGGGACATTAGTTCCGAGGACACGTGTTAGGAACTCTTCTTGGGACTCACACCTGTGGAAGGGAGAGGGAAGAGGCGAGACGGAGAGACGCTGAGCTGCGATGCGGTCCTATCGAGGTCCTCGGCAGCCCCGACAGGGCGCTCCGAGGACAGAATGGCCATCCGAGCCGTCGCAAGGTGGGGAGTTTACCAGTCACGGGGTGTGACTGAAGGAGGCCATCGTTCGTCCAGCCCAGGCAATCCCCAAGGGAGACTGATGATGAAGGGCTGTCTGCTTGGCAGGATGCCCAGGAGCTGGGGAACCTGTGCCAAAGAGGACTCAGAGTGGCCCTCGGCATCTGAACCACGTGACTTTGAGAAGCTCATTCACAGCCTCAGTTTCTCCATCGATGACTGGGTGATTATAACGCCTACCTCACAGCTCTTTCTCTTGGGGAAACATGGTAATCTGCCCAGATTGGCTTGTGAGCTCTGGTGGGCAAGGGAGCTCATCTGAATTTTACCATCAGGACAAACGAATGTCACATCCACATAAGGTGTTCCGAAAACAGTCACGTCACGCTGGTGAATTCAAAACTTATCCCTCCTCCAAAGCGGTAACTCATTATGAGGAACTAGCCGAGGCTTGCCACAGGACTCCGTACTGAGGGGCTTTGCAAATGCAGGGGTGGTCTCAAGGCCATTGGCAGGCTTTCTGTACTGCCCTGAATTCTCGCCAGTGATGACTCAGTTCAGTGAGCAAGGGGGCCCATTTGCATGAGGTCAAACCACTGAACCATTGTTATTTTGCAGGCTTTTTCTTTACTTTTTCTTTCTTTCTTTATTTTTTGTTTTACATCATTCCCTGTTTCCACCTATAATTTTGTACTAGGGAACTAGGTACTTGCTTTTCTGTAGACCTTTAAATTAAAAAAAAAAAAATAGGCCATTTAAATCAGCTCTTTCTTAATTTGAAACTTTGAGAATTGAAGTAGAGAGTTCGGCCTCTCAGATTTATAACCAGAATCCCTGTCTTAGTGTTGTTTATACAGCGAACGCTTACTCAGCAGCTAAGAAAGTAAATGAACGAACTGTCAAAAGCCAAAAATGCAAAAAGAAGCAGCAAAATGAATTTGACCAAATAATTGGGATCTTCTCGAAGATACCAGTTGTTATGAGCATTGTTTTGGGGCCTGAGGGGCAGACTCTTTGCTCCCTTGACAGGGCAGTGCAGGCACCAGGACACCAGGATGTGTTTTTGTCCCTTACACCTGAGCGTGTAGGGCTGTTGCACGTCGGTCCGCTTTGAGGAGCAGGTGTTCCACTGTGACAGTGCAGATTGTCAAATAAGAGGTGATTTGGTAAGTCTCGGCACTGAAAGCACCTTCTAAAAGTGTCTTCGCAAAGGTGAGTTTGGACCGGGCCTTGGGTGCGTGTAAGATTTGGGCACTGGGCTGCTCACCGTTCTGTGAGGAGGAGGCGGCGTGACACCTGAATGTTATGTCAAGCCGCGTTCGGAGCCTGCAACGTGCTGCCAGGAGCCTACAGGACCGAGGAGGATTCCTACTGGGATCATTAACAAACCGTTTAGTTAGTGAGAGAAAAACAGAGTCTGGAAGTCACACGCTACGCAAAATAAACCCAGTCATTCTTTCTCTATGGTGCAAACCATGGACGTCCAGCTGGACGATGGTTCATTATGCTCCGATCCTGGGGCGGTAGGGAGGCCTCTGACCCCGGCTGGCCAGCGCATTCAACCTATCACCTTGAGAAAGGGTGGATTGTCCACAGTGGGCAAAGGACCCCAGCAGGGTCAACTAGAATGCTTCCATGGTAGATTTATCAATATTGGGAGAGAGAAGTCCCTTTTCTTTTGGGCTTGCTAAGTCAGAAGCTGGAATATGATCTTAAACTGATGCAACTCAGTACCTGGTGATTTTTTCTATAAAGCCCCCTATAGGCTGTGGGAGATGAACTAAGTATCTGAGGTTAAAAGTAACACACACACACAAACAAACAAACAAACAAACAAACAAAACAAAACCAAAAAATCTCAAGACCATGATGGCAAAGTAAGAATAGTTAAGAGAAAGAGGGGCAAGAGATACCACATAGTTAATAAAATATTTATTGGTTTATAATGCTTTATTCAAGTATTATATTTGTTATGTTTAGACCAGCTTTTCCCGTCAGTTGAGGGGAACTCATACTGACTTCTACAAAATAATCAGTGCCAGCGAGAGTCATGGAATCCCACGCTCCGCTTTGTCAGGCCCGTTCCCACTGGGCTGCCTGAATTTAATCAATCTTTTGCCGCACACAGCGATATCTGGTTCACCACCTAAGGCGAGACTCTCTGAACGAGGGCTGACAGCATCCACCCCACCGTTCTGTTCTCAGTCCAGACGTCTTCAGAGGAAGCGTTGTGCTAAAGCCCCCAGGAAACCAAGCACAACAGCTTTGAAGATGAGGCCACAAGATGCTTCATAATGAAGTCAGCCGGACGCATCGGAACAATAATCTGGAGATGCTTCTGCTCCGTCAGCGGTAACTCAGTCCGGGGCAGCCTGGGTCCAAGGCTGGGCTCAGGGAGAACCCTGCCTGCAAAGGTTCTTAAAAGCTTCGCACATTTAGCAAATTGTCTCTCGTTTCTCCCATTAAAGAAAAGCCAACCCCCAACACCGCGCATTGACCTTTTAGGGGATAAAATGAAACATCACCAAATCTCAGATTGAAACTAAGTGCAAAACTTTCAGAAGACAGAAGCTCGAAAAATATGTTTACATTAAAATAACAAGAACTTTTGTATGTAAAGACATAGAATCTCAATAATTAGCCTGGTGAAGATTTTATAATTTATTTTGAAAAGCAACTGAAGATAGGATTTTTTTTTAAAGCATTTAAGAGTAGTAGGTGTAGAACACATTTTCCACTCTGGAAAACTGGAAGTGAAATAAGTCACATAAAAATATAGTGAAGAATCAATAAATTAAATATTTCCTTTTGTGAATTCATTTTTAAGCAGCTTCTAAATTTCACTTATAGAATTTGTGCTTTCCTTGCTTATATCTTACATTTTCATTTTGAGCAGATGTGCTTCATGAGCATCAACCAGCCGGAGGTCAAGTTTATACCTTAATTCCTCAGGAAAGGCCCTCTTGTCCTTAGTGACATGTGGTTCACGATTACGGTGGACTCTCTGGATGGTGTTTCTACAAAGTTCCGGAGTCCGGAGACTGGGGACTAAACCAGGAGCTCTGTTTCCTTGGTCCCCTTGACCCTCAGTCTACCAGTTGGACACCATCATGGGAGACTCTAAGTCAGAGCTGAATTCCTGGGGGAAGGCAAGTCACGAAGTCCTCATTTGTTGGTGTTAGAAGGTGACAATGTGGCATGTATCCGTAGCCTGAAAATAGAGCTGCATTTTCTGAATTCCACAGGTGGCCTCCAGGGACTTCCAGATCCTTCCTTCAGCAGCGATGGTGGACACGTTCCAGATTTGGGCAGAAGTGGGGCATTTGGGCAGTCAGCAGCAGTGCTACCAATTCCTTGACTTACTACAGAAGAGGGCCTGGCTTTCCTCACTGTTTTGTGGTGTGTGCTTCCTTGTACCAAGTCCCTTCTTACTGAAATCCACCGGAGTGGGTCCTACTGCCAGGAGCCAGACCTTAGGCAGAGCACGAGAGAAGAGCCGGCCGAAAATGAATTCCGAGAGGCTGAAAGGGCTGCCTTTCCCGATGAGCACACGCCTGCCTTTGCACAGGGAAGGCGGATCCTGAGAAGCACAGATCTCCTTTGCGAGTGCCCCGGCCACTTCCTGAGACGTTACTATTCAGTCATTTCTCCTAGTAATCTGAGAGGGCTTCAAAGAGGAAAATAACGGCTAGGTTAACATCCCTAACGTGTTGTCCATTATTCAGTGTACCTAGAATGTGAATTCGTTGTATGACATACCAAATAGCCCTGTACAAGAATATTGATTTCTATGCAAATTTTTTAAAAAGAAATATGCTTCTAAAGAATGAAAGCCAATAACCCATGTGAAAATATCTGAGGGCAGAATTTAAATCTAAGAATTCCTCTTTCTTTGCTAAATCCATTCTATTTCTGGAGAAAATCAAGAGCACTGATGGGAAGATGGTTTAGATTTGATTTTCAGATTTTCAAGACACTTCTCGTTATTTTTTGGCAAAATAAACTAAGCTCATCGATGTGTCCATCTGGCTAATAAACAGTAAGCGTAAAACTATGACAGTAAGAAATAAACACATGATGAATCCAGCTCAACTTGACGCGAGTGGTCTGGGCTCGACTGTTAGAGAAAAGGTCACACCTTAATAATGCAATCGTAAATACCGAAGATGTGAGCCTGATGCCACAGGCCCAACTTCGTAAACTAGAAAAGCATCACCTTGCAGAAGTCACGTTATGGGAGACGTGACAGCGGCTTCGTGTGGGGGCTCATGGGGCTGTGATGGTGTGATCACATCACACTCAGCAAGCAGGTGTCTTTCAGGAATCTTCCATCACAGGGCCCACGTTTGTCCCGGCCTCCACGCACCTCAGAGCGAGCATACAGGACACGGAAGCCACCAAACTATAGTGGGCTGGGCCTGGGCCGTGTTTGTTTCAGTGGGAGAGGAAGTATAGTGAATGACGATGGCATTATACATCAGATTTCTTGTTCGTAACGATACTAGCTAACAGGTTCAATGTTCTGTGTTCGAGCGCTAACCTCTTAGGCTATATCTAACTTAATCTTCATGTTTAAGCTAATTCTGCCAGCTAGATGTGTCCAAATCAAGACTCAGACTCAGACCTGTGATTTGCCAACTTAAGCCTTTAACCACTACACGATGCCACTGTTTTCTTTACGGCTAATCATCAAAGTTCTTATAATGTGTGATATTGCCATTGTTTCAGGCAAAAAAAAAAATCAGTATTCTTGCTAAGTAATCATACCTCAGACTGCAATATTGTTTTTAATTGCTCTGTTTTCAACTTTTCCTGTAGATCTAAGAAGCTTCTGTTTATTTGTATAGTTCTACTATATTCACTGACTTTTCTAAGATTATCTGTTCCTGTTTAGGTCTTCGAAAGCCTCTTTCTATGGGGTTACACCCTGTGCTGCGGATCTTACATGGATCATTCCAGAAACCTCATTCATTCTGCATCTGTGATTGGTCTGTTTCACCGTTGTAAGAGTCGTGAAAAAACTCTGTGATTTCTCCACCTTCTTTGCATCCTGACTACATCCTCAGTCCTCGAGGGCAATCCATCATGTAGAAAAGGGTGACGGCAGCCGCCTGCCTATAATAAATGTGTTTCATCCGTAGGATCTCTATAAATATCCGTTCTCAATTCACTTAGAGTCGCTCACGCGCTGGGGCACTGAGTGTTATTTTTATCAGTCGGGCTTGAGTGTTGTGATCCACGATATTCTAAATTGAATGCCAAACAATCGCCATTCCAAAATATCGGTCTACATATTTTTATGACGGCGAGAACAAGCGACTGGAACACACCACTCTACTAGCTACTGTTTCACACATTAAAACTAGTGCTAGTTATGTCAATGGAAAGAAAATTGCTCTTGTTTAATTAGAAGATTTTTATTTCAGTTTGACAAAATATGTTAACAGGAAAAAGGGAAATTTAAAAGTTGTAGAAAATGTGTATTTATCTCTTATAGTTTCAATGCAGTATGTTATAGCCTTGATTTTGTAAATATAATCATTTTCTGAATCGGGGGCATTTAGCATCATCTCTGCTCTCTGCTCACTGGATTCCAGGAACGAGCTCCTGTGTGACAACAAAAATGTCTGCAGACATTGCCATCACTAAGTGCCCCCTGAAGGAAAAAGTTGGCAGCCACTGGTATGTACATTTTATATATGCATTTTTTGACTTTGGTATTTTTTCAGGGAGATAAAACTGTACCTGAAAATAAAAAAATAGACTTGTTATATCATTTAAGGTAAAAAAGAGAACATTCCTAAATAAAATGACTACATATATATGTATATATAAAACTACATTAATAGAGAATAGACACTCCTTGATTTAGAAATAAAACTGATTTAGTTGTTTCTGCTGTTGAACAAATTACCCTAAAACTTAGCGATGTAAACAATAACCATTTACGATCTCGGTTTCTGTGAATCGAGAATCCAAGAGGCAGCATCCCTGGCTGGGCCGTCTTGGCCCTTAGGTTTCTCCAAGGTTACGGTCAAGCTGTAGCAGGGCTCCAGCCATCTGGAGGCTCGGCTGGGCTGAAGGATTCTGTTCTGAGACACTCATGCGGGGGAAGCAAACTTCAGCTCCTCCGAGCAGCTGGACGGGGGCCTCGGCAGGCCACCAGGTGATGGCTTCCCTTGAGGCTGCTCTCACGATGTGGCGCTGGCTTCCTCTGGCATAGGCGATCTGAGAGCACCCTGGACATGGTGGCCACACGCCTTTATACCCTGATGTGGGAGGGGACGGTCCGTCACTCCTGCTATATTCCGTTGCTTCGAAGTGAACCGTATGATCTGCTCACGCTCAGAGGGAAGGGATGACATGGGGAGCATCGAAAAGGCTGCCCGCCACCGTCTCCTTCACATAAATCATCCGCTTCCTCGAGGAATGAGGACCAGACCCTCCTTTGCTTCGCTGATCACCGATTCCATAGGTTGGGACCCTGTTCTCGGCAGAGTCAGCACTCCTTGTCAGGGCCACGATCTCATGAGGGTCTCTGCAGATGAATCTCCTGCCCCATTTTTGAGTCAAAAGACCTCCTCCGCCCGTGCCAACCTTTGTCAGAACCCGTCCCTGTCGTGACCCTGAGTGGCTCAGAGGAATCGCCACCGCTGACCTGGCAGCAGGGGCGACCCTGCTTCCCATGACTGCGATGGTAGCGAAGGAGGTGGCTGTTACCTCCAGCGGAGCTCTGAGGGCCGAGGTGACAGGAAGATGCCTTTCCATCGGCATCCAGCTCCCAGTCCAACCTCCCCTTTTACTGCGCCTTTCTGAGTTCGTCTTTCTGACCTTCAGATTTTTCCTGGTGGTGGGGACTGGCAGCACCCATCTCTCTGGACTGGTCGAAATGAAATGAAGAAACATTGAAAGTTCTCAGGACAAGGGAGAATGTGTTAGATGAACATTTTCTTATATCTATCAGTTTCTCTAAAGTAGCAGTTGTCATATATAGGGCTCCGGATTTATGTCGAATTATAACCAAGTACAGTTTAGCAGTCCAGCAGTAAATCTGAGTTACTTTGGGAAAATTCTCTGAGTTCCAAAATGTCTGACTTGAGATTATCTGTTGAATAATGGCTTGTTTTAATTTGAGGATCGTCTGTGAGACTTAGATTTGCTTTCTTGTATTTCTGAATGATCTTAACTAGAATTCCTGACAGAACCATCCTTTTAGAGTGTGGGAAAGATTCCCGGAATAGAAAACAAGAAGCCCAGAATGAGGCCTTTTACCAATTATTAAGGTCATTTGGGGCAAGTGGCTTCATTTCAACTGGCCTCATTTCCTTAACTTTATAATGACTGAGGTATATGGATGAGGTAATTTCCAAGGCCATCTCTGAAAGAATTCTATGCTATTCATCTTGTTGTAAACAGTAAATGTCATGAGGAAATCTATCCAGTAAAGCAGAGAAGATTTTCTAAAATATGCCCATAATATTTTACATCATTCAGAAAGGATTGCTAGTCTCTGCATGAGGTAGGTATATAAAAATATACTTAGCTATATTATTTTGCCACTCCTTGAAAATCACAATAGAACATTATAGCAAGTAGTCTTTATTTTTAGTAGGAATGTATTGACTGTTGGAGGATGCTAGTGAGCAGCAGATTTTGAAAAAAGGTAAGTAAAAGAGAAACAGCAAACATTTATTTACTTTTTTCTAGGTGAATGATACCACTGGCTAACCAAACGGTGGATGAAGAGGTTTTGTTTGTGGAAGTATTCCAGCTAATAAATGAAGAAGGAATGATAGAACATAATCTTTTTGTAAACCCACTAACCAGACGGTCCTGTCAATGAGTATCAAAAGAGAGACAGCCAGACCCTGGAGGTCTTCAACACCACCTCTGAGCACTCTTGCCATCAAAATTGAACTTGACTATGATCAAGGTCACTTAGATTCAATTGTCTATATAAAGACAATACAGAGGACGATGCAACATGCAAATCGCAACATGTGGATACCAACATCAACATCCGTTATGTGGAGGACTCTACAGGGCAAACTGATCTTACTTCTTTTGCAGATTTATTATCAGGAAAAAATTGGTATGGAGGGAAAAGTCTACTGATGAAAAGCGATGTAGGAGGTTTATCAGTCTATTATAATGTGTGAATGGTTCGTGCATCCAAATTTAAACTAACTGTAAAAAATATAAAAAAGAACATTTGTGACATATGAGACAGAGTTTTGAATGCTGACTAGAGGTACGTGATGAAATTAATAAATTATAAGTTTTAAGATGTGATAATGATATTGTAATTATGTTAAGGAAAAGAAGCCCTTATCTTTTAGATGCACCTTGACATATTTATAGATAAGATGAGACATTTTCTTCCAAGTAATGTGGGGGTGAGAGATATTGTAAGGGAACATAGATTCAGAAATGGTATAATGTGGAGGTGGGGGAGTAAAATTAGCAGGGCATAAATGGAACTAAAATGGCTGGGAGTTGAAACAGTTGAAAGTAGGTGACAGAAAGAGGGAAGTTTATTACACAACTCTATGTATATGTTTGGAATTTTTCATGGTGAAAAAAAATAGTGAACACCAGAAATTGAAAACGGTTAGATAGAACCCTCTATCTTTAAATCCAACTCCATATTTATAAAAGTAACTAAAAATTGAAGTTATTTGGGCATGTAGTCAAAATCGGACTTACTTTACAAATATTCAACTTTATAGCCAATAATAAAATGCTCACTTTCCACCTAGCTTTAAGAGTTGGAAGGAGGCTATAAACAGTGGCAGGTTGGAGTCGGCTCATACAAGCTTGTGAGAATTGATTACTAAATTTGTCAGTTGTTAAAGATAGCAATTATTAAAATTAAATTATATAAAGTTATAATTTAATCAATTCGACATATATTAAAAGAATAAATATTCAAAACTCATTACTTATTTTACCGTATTTTTTATTATCTACGCTCTATGGTTATTTACACCTATGACATGCAGGTATGGTGGCAATGCTACATAACAGTGTGTTTAGTGCAGCTCCGTGTTCAGTTGAACTCCATGTTCAGTGACATCTCATTGATTGCTTGAAATTAGCCATGGCGGGAGTATTTACACCATGGAAATTGGCCAATACCGCAAACCAGGGTTGTTGCGTTACCCTTGGGAGCAGGTTGTGAGTCATTTACCAGCACACCATTGACATAAAAAAAAAAAAAATCATGCATTTGGTACTAGTATGAATAAACTATGGTTATAATGCTTAAAATTAATTAGATAAGTACTAGAGAAGTGAGTCTATCACTAAAGCCTCCCGTTCTTTTACACCCGTGCATGCGTACCTGTCTCCTCTTTCAGCTGGGAGCGCCTTAGCGTAGTGAGTGCATCTGCTCATCATTCGATCCCAGCACTGGCAGAGTGGCTGTACGTGAGGCTTGCTGGATGATGAATAGATGAATTTCTTCCAGTACACTTGCTGTTGTGCCAGATACTGTGAAGATTCAGCAGAAGTATAAATATTTTCTTTCCTTTCAAAGTGTTTTTAGTCTAATTGGGATCCCCTACTGGTAGGATACACAATGGTATCAATGATACACAATTCCATTAACTTACTAGACAAAAACTATGAGTTCTAAAAGAGATCAATGGACGAGAAGAGCAGGGAGGGCAGGAGTATTTAGTGAAATATTTATTAATTATCCTGGGTGGATGTTTGCCAACCTCAGTTCTTTGTTTAGTAACTTATGTACCAGATGCTACACTAAACAATTTATATATATTTCATCTAATAACCTTAACGGTAATCTGAAATAGAATTATTACCCCCATTTTATAGATGAGGAAACTGAACATGAAATAGATTCAGTAATTTTCAGTAGGATGTAAGGCTTAGATTTCATCTTATGTTGTCTACTTTCAAAGCTTAGACTCATAAGTTTTTCATGCACTGTCTTAAAGAAGAGGAAGAATAGAATTATTTCTTGAAATATTGGTATAATTTGAAAAGCAGAGAGAAAGGAAGGATATTTCAGATAATAAGGAAAGAGGCATTATCAAGGCAAAACACAGGAAGAAAGAATATTTATGAGCTAGCAAGGAGTCTGTCCTGGCCGAGCAGCTGATCCCTGAATATGACATGAATATGAGGCTGGCTAAAGAACTGATTTTCATAAACGCTTTGAAAGCCAGGCTGGGAAATTTGGTTCAGGAATAGGGAACCATCAAGATCTTTAAGCTAGAGAGGACTCTAAAAATCACTGAATTCAAAGAAGATAAGAAAATACGCCAGAGGAGTCGAAAAAGTAAGATGTTGTAATAATGCGGGTGAGAAATGCCGTCACACCGAAAGAGAGTAATAGATGCTTTCCCGGGTGTTTGGGACAGTTTTCCCTAAATTATCACTCATAACTAATGATAATGATGAAATCACAAAACAACCTGCCATAATTGGACAAGTAATGATTTTTTCCCTTAGTAACCTCAGTCCAAATCCAATACGCTCCGTCAAAGCAGATTGACTGCGAGTCTCTGGGTTCAGCATCACAAAGGCATGCTCGCTCATTTCGAATGAGAGGGTTTGTTGTGCAAGGTGTTAGCATCCTATGTGCCAGGACACCAAAATCCAGCAACAAAGCCACGTACAGCTGGTGCAGGGGTTACCTTTGATAATGACGGTCATTAGGAGACGCCCTGCTTTTTGGGAGCTGAATATCAACATCGTCGGAAACCCCTACTTTCAGATTCTGATCACTTTTCTATTTGATTAGCTGCCCTCTTCCTAGCAGCTCATCAATCACTCACTCTCCCTTTCACATAATGTATGGTGCTGACAAAGCTCAGTCTAACTGGCATCATACATAGCCAGGGTCTAAAAACATTTTTTCCCATCTAAACACCTGAGCACATATAGATTTCAGGATTACCATATGCAGCCTCCTTTGCTAACACAGATGCAGGAGTGAGCAGAGGTGCCCCAGCCACCTTGGGCAAGCATCACCGACATGTGACGCATGCTGTAGGGCAGTGGTCCCCAACCTCTGTGGCACCAGGGACCACTGTTCCTACGAGAATGTAATGCCTGAGGATCTGAGGCGGAGCTGAGGCGGTGATGCCGGCGCTGGGGAGCGGCTGCACATACGGATGAAGCTTCACTTGCTTGCTCACCGCTCACCTCCTGCCATGAGGCCCAGTTCCTAACAGGCCACAGACCCATACTGGTCTGCGACCTGGGGATTGGGGACCCCTGTTATAGGTAACTGATTTCTATGCCACCATGTACATCATTGGTGAGGAACTGACTGCTACTTGCCCTGTGACTTGCCAGGTCTCCGCGCCTCAGTCTTGACCGTGCTATTTGGGCTTATGTGGTCAGGAACTTCTTAAGAACTCCTTAAGATGCTCTCGATTATGCGCAATAACAACAACATAAAGAATTACATCTGAGCAACCGCAGGGGCAACGGAGAACGAACTAACAGTTATTAAATAGCCATATCCTTAGACAGCAACACAAATATTTGACTATCGCAAACGAGCCATTCTAGAATGTACCTGGTCGTTTTATCAGAACGGAAGCCTGGCGCAGGCAGGACTGGGTGCGTCTGGCTCATCACCTGTCTCCGGGTGGATAAGTCGCGCTCCACTGTGGGAAGCCGCGCTCTTCGTGGCTCTCAGTCCCTGTGGGCTCTCGACTCAGCCGTGTGTATGAATTCAGGGGAGTTACTTGTGCGCCTTGTGCCTTAGCCCTGGATGATACCGTTTCCTGTGTCACAAAGGCATTGCGGGGATGAGATGCGGAACCGCTCAGTACCACGTTGGCTCTTGCTGATGTGGGACTAGCACTGGAGCCGCGGAGACTTTTCTGGCATGCTTTTCCGAGGGCAGCCCACGTCGTGGGCCGTGAAGCAGCCTTTTACCCAGTGGACCGCTGTCATCGAGGTCTCTCGAACGGTCAGCATGGGTGTCCTCGCCGGTGCTCCGGCTTCCGCGAGGCTGGCCCTGTTCCACTCACAGCCATCGGCCCCTTTCTATCTGATCGCCCGTTGTGACTCATGCACATGGCACCACGATGCCACCATCTGTACCGTGGACTCTGATGGCTGCTTTCCATCTGACGGCCCTGCCTGGCCTTTGGTTTGCCTTGGCCCTGCTCCCGTGCCTTTGCCGGGGTGCTCTGCTAGCACGGAGCTTCTTGTGTCCCCAGGTTCTCAGTGCTCCTTTTATTCCTGCGCCTGCCATGTCCCCATCTGAGTTTCTCGCCAAAGCGGGTTTCACACTGTGTCACACCAGGGTGGTCATTCCCAGGGGACAGCGCTCACCCAGTAACTGCAGTACATTCTTAGCTAGCTGTCCAGTCTAAAATTAAGCTCTCTTCAGACTTAAAATAAGCAGTTCACACTAAGAGTATTGACTGCGAGCTAGTCATAACCGTCACTTTATGATTAGCACTGCCGATCTGGATGGAGCAGAGAAAAAAACGTTCCGAGTTTGAGCCTCTTTAACAAGAACGACCCTCGCCATTCTGAAGCCAAGTGCAAGAAACGCCGTGCTGTACTCCAATTCTCCCGGGCTACACGTGGGACCTGCACTTCGGGGACCAGGGAGGGGATCCTTCCAGCTGTTCCAGGTGAAGCCTAGGGCTTACCTCCGCCTTCCTGCGGCTGCTGCAACGCCCTTCATCTCCTCAACGTGACACCACGATGTCCTCATCATCCGTGCAATGCCACGCAACGTGAATCCAAAGAAGTTTTGCAAAATGGTATTAATGTTGATAGACATTCCTCCCACCAATATAACTGAACTTGTTAGTACATGAGCCAAATGTAAACCGAAGTGACAAATGTCTTCAAAGGTGACAAAAATTGTAGTAATGACTCTTAACTGATATTCATTAGTTAGAAATATTCTAAGCAATTAGGTCTGCTACTCTATGAGCATTATAGAGTATTTATAAAAAGACGATTTATCTCTAAAAGAAAAAAAATATCTTCCAAATAATGCATTCAAGGACTCACTGGTGGATTAAGACATATTTAAGTGCTCATTCTTATATAAATGATATTAATAATAGTCAATTTTGAAGCAGAGGTGACTGAGTAACCAAAAGGGGCATTTGCAAATATATCTCCTACATTAATAGCTCTAACGTTTTCTCAAAAAATTGAAATATTGTCAAATCAAATGTCACAAATGTATTTGAAAATTGATTAAATTATTTATTATTAATTTTCTTTGATTTTAGGAGTCTATAAGTTCCAGAAAAAATATTCTATGGCTAATATATGTTCTGTGATCTAACACGAGTCGATAATTCATGCTCTTCTCAGAACCCAGAAAGGTCTCAAATCTCACTCGACAACAAATCGGATACATGTACAGTTGATTGAAGAGCTGTGTAAGGAACGTAATTGAAATTCTAGAGGGTTTTAACTCGGATCCTTCTCGAAGACAGAATATCAATAATACAATTAAGTTACCTGTTCTGTGAAGTTCATTGTGCGTAGGGGACGAGGGGAGTTGATCAAAGAGTAAGTCACCGAAAGAAAAAATAAGAATAAAAATCGCATATCAGAACGTGGAAAGATGACTCCACACGCGGGCGTGGCGATCGCTGTGTTAGAAATGACATTCGCTCACCGTGGGCTGTTCTTCTCTGAAGCACTTTGTAGGCACCGACTCATTTAAACCCAGCAAGAAACAATTTTGCACAAAGAAAGCAGAAAAATGCCCAGGGATAGGACAGCGCTTTTAAAAAGAGAGACCAGGATCCGGCTAGCTACAAATAGGGGCCTTGGAAATGGAAACCAGGACGTCGTGGTGTAATAGCGAGATTCCTTGTGATGACACAGAATGACCCCGTGGGTGGCTCCATCCGCGCATTACTCCCGTCAAGTAACAGGACCGTATCTCTGAGCTCGGATGCTGAGCGATATTGTGAATCGAGATTCCACAGCTTGAAAGATTTCGGTAGTGAGATATAAATTTAAGGGAAAAAAAAGATTTTTGAGGGAGAAAATAATTTAGCCTTAAGAAAAAGAGATTGAGGAGATAGTAATATACAATTAGTATATCGTATATCTCTATCATCTATCTAATATATATACTATATACTTTATACACACAATATAGGCACATATTATATATATTTATATACTTATTTATATTATATACGTGTCTATAAATCTATATATAAAGATTAGGGGGTAAAAATCTATTTCGAGAATGACCAGATACTACATTAATACATTAAAACAGCAAATGGTAGAATCTCCTCCTTTCCACCTGTCTTTAAAATTGGGACTGATTCCTGTTATGTCATGCAGACGTGGGTATGTCCTGAGAGAGCAGGCTGGCCAGGTGACCCTTTCGCCCTCCCTTTGTCCCTCTCTGAACCTATGCTTCTGGATAAATACAAGGACTGTATAACCTATACTTCATGCATAAAAGGTTATACATTTCTTTTATTAAAACAAGTTGATAAAATTGTCCATAACCAAAAGCAGGCTTTTCCCCCTCGACTTCTTTGGCTCGATCAGGAAATATAACTCCGACATTCCTCTCGGTTCCTTCTTTGAAATTAAAAAATAATCATTATCAAGAAGAATATCTTTTGAGCAGTACAAAACACTCAAACTAATTGCGGGAGAAAAAAGACGTCCCTGGTATAAATAAGCACTGAGAATGTCGGGAAGGCCTGAGGGTTTGATGTGGACTGTAGGATTTCGCGTCCTCCATCGTCCCGGACATGCAGGCACGCAGACATCACTTCTCCGGGGTCAGATGGGGAAGGAACACGAAGCTCTCATTAGTGGAGTCAACTTGCCTACTATATCGGGAGTCTGCGGGTCTCTTTCCTGGGCCCATGCAACGAGCAGCCTCATCAGAATGTGAGAGGTGAGGCCCAGACGATGAACGAGATTGTGTGTGAGGTGCTTGCTCCTGCTCCTGCCTCGAAACTCACGCTCTCTATACCATCGCCACCCAAATCTGTGCCGTTGATTAATTACACACAGACTCTACAAAACATATGGCACCTCGATGACTAATCTGTGATTACTTTATGCTCCGGGGAAGAGCTGGCGCGTGATGACATCTAGTTGACCAGCTCACCACATCACCCCCAGTCTTTGCGGTGCATCGCTGTAAGCTGATTTCCTCTCCGAGCTATTGCCAGGTAACTGTTTATCCTCCAGATAAAGCTGCCTTCCTGTCTCCTCCAGAAAACTCCCTGATGGTCCCGGGCTCCTTCGGCAAACCTTCCTCAATTAAACCGTGCTGACCAGTCACCTGAGTCCTAGTGAAAGGAAAATTCGATGGGATGTGAAGCTGCTAATGATGCATCGATTTCAAGCTTCGGTGTCCACCTCTTTGAGAATTAACTCATTCTGTACTGAACTACAATCCTTCACAGGAACTATCAAGGTTGAAAAGATAGGCTAATCGAGAGAAAAGAATACTTAAATATAGATATCTCTCAACACTTGAGATACAAGTAAAAACATTACGAGGAGAAAAAAATCTCGAAAATATGATAACGATGAATTGTAAGTATACTGTAGATATCATTACACCAATATAATGTTAGAAATAGAAACAGTTCATTCTTTTTCTAAGATTTTTTCAATTATTATATTTTGGTTTCACCAAGATTCCATTTTACATGGTTTCCCCTTACTATTTTACCTCAATGAATTTTTTTGGTTATGCACAAAATCGATGGTAATCAGACACTTCAGTTCAAGTTAAAAAGAAGTATCTATAGAATAGGATTAATTCCAAAACCATGAATACCAGAGAAAGCAATGAAGATAATTTTTGTTTTCTATTCATTAAAAGTTGGGGTTTTAATTTCTCTCTTTAGACATTTTCTAAACCCTGTCTAGCCCTGTCTATTGTTTTGAAAAATTTGGGAGTCAATAAAAGGCAACTTTTCTTTGGAGTGGGTGGGCGTCCTTGTTAAAGTTTACCAACATACAGAAACCTGTTGTTCGCCCTTCATCCAGGTCTCCAAGCAGTGGACAGCAAGAGACAAAATAAAATGTGACTTACTGCATCTGGTACCCAACAGAGAAAGCAATGCTGTCAACATACACCCTCCCTGGTGAATGCCAGCCTCAGGATCGAGTGATGTGCAGGTGAGCACAGGTGACTTGGTTTCCTAGACAAGGAAAATCAATAAAAGTAAAGTATGGATTTAAAACCTCTAACCCATCTTGGGGGAGAAATCTGAAGGCTATGCTAGCTACTTCCTCAGAGTCTTGGCCAGGTAAATACACAGAGGAGTCGTGGAAGTCTCTAATATTTATAATTAGTGCAGGGTCAAACTGTCCAATTTTTATTCAAAATGAGGGAGAAAAGACACTGTCATAGTGTAATACAAGGCAGGAGAATCAGGAGAGAAATTTTGTTTGCAGAACGTGTTATTAAAATAATTGAAAATCTATCATGTTTCAATAATTATTGTCTCATATGACGAGTAAGACACTTCAAATTTAATTGTTGTTTATGGTTCATCCTCATCCATTTCTGAAAAGAGGTATTATTATTCTCACTTTACTGATGAGATGGCGGGGGTGTAGCTGGATCTAATCCTTGCTTGAGGTCACCCACCAGGACACGGCGGGGTCAGGACTTAGACCCAGACCCTTCGGACCAGCCTCCTACCTCCAGGAAGTGTCCTCTGGCATGTTACAGTGTTTCATCTACAGGGTGTATTTTCCAGCAATATATAACACTAAGGTTAGTAATCTCTAATTCCTTTAAACGGAAAATTCTAATATTATATCTAAAGTTCATAATTTTTTTTATTTCAGAAATACAGAATTTTTAATATTTAGGACCCAGTTGAATTCAATTTCTAGTTGAAAAATTTTTCAGTAGCATGAGGAATACCGTATATATTATAATGACAGGAATTACAAAATTACCTATAAAATACTCTGACAATATGTAATATAATATGTAGTATTATATATATGTACAGCCTTCAGAAATTATAAAACCACATCCATATATTAGTCATTAATCATATTGATAACACTTTAGAGAAGCATCTTTCTTTATTTAAGATCTAGCATATTATCACTGCTATGTGCTAACATTTGGGGATCATTTCTCACACTTTTTTTTTCATTCAGACTGGCCATTAATTTTTTAACCTTTCCTGTTAATATTCTTAATGTTATAGACATGATGCATACGATGCTTTAAAATATAACTTATTTTCGGATTAAAGTTAGCTCATTTAATTATCAATATTATGAAAAAAACGAAGCCCAAAATACAAAGAAGAATCAATCACACAAAAGCAAACGATCAAAAACACATCATCTCACATATTCGGTGAGAGCGATCCCTGTACCAAGTCTTTTTTCTGTTTCTATAAATACATGGATTTTTTTTTGTATGATGTGTATTTATTAATAAATAGACCCCCTTGGTGTCTTAAAAAGGAACGACTTTGTTTCAGTCTCATGGAACCGTCTGAAGGTGGGCGTTCTGGGTGGCCGAGGTGCTTTGTCCCACACAGACCTTCCAGGGTCTGGGCCAGCGAAAGCCGAGCCGTCAACGCACGTTTTCCCCATTTGCTCCGTGCTTGGTATTTTAGCCAAACTCACACTGAGGGGCAAGGCCTTCATCACCCTGAGAAGAAAGTGAAGAAATTGAGTAGAAGAGGCGAGACCTGAGCTTCACGCACTGTTCTAGAAGCAACACACACGCCCGAGCTCACATCCTGCTGGGGGAACGCATGGTCACGGCCATCGCGGGGGTGCTGGGCGGCGTGTCCCACCTAAAACTCTGTTTACTGTTCAGAGGGGCTGGTGGTCTGATGGATATGGACAGGGCTCCACCACGGAGACAGGATCGCATTTTCACTGGTGTGCAATGTTTCATAAATCACAAAAACAGTTCATTGCATGAAGTAGAATCCATGTAACATAAACAGAAAAATTCTTATTTTGCCAGCATTTTCTTTACCTCTCTCTGCTGTATTTTATTTTCCATACCCATACTGGCAGGTCCCTTTCCAGCTGACAGAACTTTTAAGTCACACGGTCACAAATTTCAGGCACTAACACATGGTCTCTTGCAATGTGTTGAAAAGACAAGATCGATCTAATGCAAAACAAAACTGTCGATGTCATTACATTTAAGACTCCTTGACCTTTACGCTTCTCTCTTTCCCCTTGATCACATGCAACAAAGTCTAGTCTGCTTTATTCGTCTGAAATGAAAACTTTCCTTTATTGATCAAATATACGGTTTTAATTGCCTTTCATTTTTATTAATTCCTGCTTTTGTCCTCATTAATTCTAACCATTAGCATTTTTAGTGTTATTTTATTTCTCTTTTTCATTTCTTGGCCTGAAAACATTTCTCAGATTCTTATACTTATTAGTCATTTTGTAAATATTCACAACTACGAATTTTCCTCTGAACATCACTTCGATCTCATCTCACTGTTTCAATATGTTATTTTCATTTCATTCTAGTTTTTGGTTTTCTTTTTTATGTCCGTTTTTAATCCAAAACTTATTTAGAAGTTCTATCTCAGGAAATTTGTGGGAGATATATATGTGTGTGCGTGTTTTGCTTTTAATTTCTAGTTTTATTGTACTTTGGTCAGTTAATATGGCATATGCAATATCGTTTCTCTGGAATTTATTATGGGCTGTAAACATAGCTTGTATCATATCAGTGTCTGTGAACTTCGAGGTCTCAGATATCTGAAAATGTCTATATTTCACCTTAATGCTAAACTTACAATTTGGGCATAGAATTCGAATCCAAATTATTCCTCCCTTTCAGGATAATTTTTGTCTTTTTAAATTTGTAGTTGCTTATAAGAATTCAGAGGCTGATGTGATAACTTTCGAATGATTGTATTTTGTCTTTTTTGTCTAGAAGTTGGAAGGAATTGATTCTATACTTGGTCTGAAATTTCATAAGTATCTAGGTGCTCATTTTTTTTAAACGCACTTTTTGGCAAACTCAGAGTCCTTTGGAGATCATCTGATCTTGAAAGATTCTTCCCTCCTGTTTCTTTCAATCCCTGCCATCTGCTGTGTTCTCTCCTACTCAGAGTCGTAGTGAGCTGACAGCAGAATCTCCATTCACTATGCTTCTAAATTTTTCTTTCTTACTTCGATCGTCTCCATTCTGTTGGGTTACCCGCCGGAAGAAGTCTTCATCCTAATATTCTGGTTGGCTAATGTGTCCTTCAATTGTGTCCACTTCATTATTCAGCTGATCTGCCGACATTTTTATTTGCACGAACAAGTCTGTCATTTTCATGCCCTTTTAATTCTTGCAAGACCCTCTTTCGTCTCCCTAGAGGTTCAACATACTGAACTTCCAGCGAGCTTCCATGCGATTGTTCGGTTCACTGCATTTCTTGGGGTAAACATCGTTCTTCCAGTTGGGATTGTTAGTTCTCAATTCGCCCAGTAATATATTTATTTTTTATTTTTATTTTTGCCCAGTAATTTAGAATTTCGCCATCATCTTCAGATCTGAGAAACCCTCATGTATACATTTGCAGGCTCTTTAGGGGAAGACGGGGCGTCCTGTGGTCCAGCGTTTTCTGTAAGAGCAGAGAGGTTCTCAGATGGGCCGCTCGCTATGCCATCTGGCCAACTTGCCTTCTGCCGTTCCACCCTAGGCCCTTCGGAGCATGCAGAACACTTTCCTGCTTTTGGACCCAAATTCCCACAGGATTCAGACGGTCCCTTGATAGCTGCCTGGACAGGGAGTGTGGCAGGCTTTTGAGCAGAGGCAGGACAACCGGGGTGTCCCTCCAGAGTGAGAAGGAGCAGGCAGCCCTCTGGTTTTTGGGGTCCCTCCTGCCTTCCTACTCACCACCTCCAGCCGCGGCACGTGTTTGCTGCTTTTCCCACTGTTTCGTGTGTTTTCTATTTCAAAACAATTTGTGTCTGTTTTCACACTGAAGGATTTCTCATAGTTTTTTGAGACAGTGGATCCTTTATTGTTTTCCATCATTCTTCGGATTTTTTAAATAATGTCAATTGTTTTTAGAAATTCGGGGTATAAGAAGCTCCATCGTGGGAGGCAGAGCCCCCTCTCTTTGTGTCTTTTAAAGGAAAGGAATTTTAGCAAGTGAAAGAACTGAGAGATGAAGGCAGGAAAACTTAGGGAGCACTTGCTTTGACCTTTTTTAGATTCAGATGTTTTGACCTCTGAGATAGAGCTGTCGTTCACATCAAAAGAAATGATTAAGCTTGGTCAGAGAAGATGGAAGCTTTGGTATCTCAAGTAGTTAGCAAGTTTCTGATGAGAATATTCAAAGACAGGGCGATAGAGACAAATCAGTGAGGCGGTCAAGAACGACACATCTTTGCGTGTTCACCGCGTCCCGAACAGCTGCGTAACAAATAGGAAGTGAAATGTGTGATGGCTTAATCACATGGGAAGTTTATCATACAGTCACCCAAAGGTGTTATCTCTCGGCCACAGAGACCGCCTTTCCAAAAGTTATTCAGGAAAGTAGGCTCACAAACTGTGCCATTGTCAACTCATATCCTCTAAGGCTGTCATTTTTATTTCCATTTATACCCCCAGAAGGGAAGGAGAACAGGGGAGCATGAGTGACAGGTGTCAATGGTCCGTTGCCCAGAACTCAATCTCACGATCACACGTAGCTGCAAGGGAAGCTGAGTGCTAGCCGTGTAGTCAAATGAAGACGACGTGGATTTCGATGAACAGCTAGCACTCGGTACCCGAGTTTACGCTGATGGCTACCAAACATCGCTCTGTGCCTGCTTCTTGAATCAACTCTTATTTCCCCAATGAGCACACCTCAAATTTCATTTAGTCACCGAATTCATAGCAAGCTGCAGGAACTCTGGGTTATGCCTGTTTCTCTCCAGCAGGTTGGGATGTGGCACTTTCTTTGATATTACGTTCCCGGGGTCATGGGAAGCATGACCTCCTTGGCAGATGCTGCCTTTCACAGCCTGCCTCCTGCTGGCGCAAATTTGGGGTCTTAACGGTGTCACAGAATCACAGGCGCTTTTGAGCCAAGCTAGTGGTTTCTTTGGCATCATAATCTCTAAATAATTTGATAAAATTCTTATCTATGTATTTCTAGTTTATGCCACATGCAATAAATGCATAAACCCTTCCAAAACATATTATTTTAAAAAATCTACATTATGTCTTTAATTCCTACCTCTCTGCAACTCAATGCCTGCTCCTTTGACATTACCTGGTATGAATAAGGTTAAACAACTTACTGTTTGCCTATCTTTTGAAACCTTTTTCAGACTTACATTATTTAGGCTCGAGAAACAGCTGATCCTTTAACAGTCTACATTTCTAGATTCCAGAACTTTCATCTTCTTTCAAATCAGTTCATTCTTCACTGACTTTTTCCTTTCTTCTTGAAAAGATTTGCTAAAGCAGCAGGTAGCAACCGGTACACAGGAAGATAACATATGTGTAAATCTAGCTGATCGGATCCAGAAGGAAGCTTATTGATGACCTAGCCTGAATGCCAAAAACCTCATCTTTAAGCCCATTCCAACTTTTTCAAAAAAAGCTCTCTCCTGGAAGTCATCAGGCTCCCAAGCAAATATAAGACAATGAGAAATCTGGCACATGAATCTATTAGTGTTTTCCTATTGCCATAGCAAAGTGCCACAAACTGGGTAGCTTAGAACAATAACAAAAAATGATACTAAAAAAAAGTATTCTCTCTAAGTTCTAGCGGCAAGAAATCCAATATTGAGGTGTTGCTAGTGGCGGGTTCCCTCCGAAGGCTCCAGGTGGGGGTTCTTCCTCGATGGTTCCAGCTCTGGTGGCCCAGCCGTTCCTCGGCTTGTGGCAGTGTCACCCCAGTCTCTGCAGCCATCTTCATGTGTGTCTTTGTCTTCACGTGGAATTCTGCTCTGTGTGTTTATGTGTTTAAATTTCCCTCTTCTTATAAGGACCAGTCTTATTGGTTTGGGGTTCACCCCGACAGCCTCATCTTAACTTGATTGTAAAGATGCTCTTTACAAATCAGATCTTCTTCATAGGTAGCAGAGATCAGCACTTCAAATGTTTTTTACGGGAATACAGTTCAACAGCTGACTGAGTGCCAACGAAGGAAACTCTGCTTTTTTCCCAGGCACAACTGTCAGGGATGTATGAAAGACTTTCACCTTGAACAGGTACCAACGGGTGACCTAGAATCTATGAGCTGAGTGGAAAGTAAAGCTTCGTCCGAAGATTTGTCTCCGTCGGCCTCCGTTTCGTGTCCTAGGTCTCATCGGATCGGTCTGATATTCTTGTAAAGCGTGTCCTCCCTCCCTCGCTCCTCTGCGTTATCAGGAAGTGTGAGTCCGTGAGGAGAAGCCACATGCACACCTCTTTTCCCCCAGGGATGTTCTTCCTCCCTTGGTCATTCTTATCTAATTCATCACTAGGAGACAGACAAGACCTTTGGCCCTTGACTCGGCCATGACTGACCCACCAGCTCTGTTCTCGGCTGTCCAGCAACGGCGGCCTCCGTCTCTAAATCTGCCCAAACGGCGACGCCCCCGCCCCCACTGTCTGGGTCCAGCATTCGTGGGAGCCAGGGCCTCACGGGGGAACCTAGCAGCCGCCAGAGGAAGAGCCATCGGCCAGCGTTTTATCTGCAGAGTGTCAGCTTTTCCCCTGGGCTTCATCAGATTTACCAGCTCGTCAGGCCTCACTGCTCAGCGCAGAGCCCCTTCTGGTCCAAGATGCTCTCCTCAAGCCGTGTGGTTGAAAAGGGAGAAGCCCCGTTACCTTTACAGACCCTGATATGCAGGTCCCAGCAACTGGCCAGAATGGACAGTAGGGACACGGCCAGCCCAGCTCCGGCAACGTCGTCTGCCGCGACAGAAAGCAGAAGGCGACCGTGTCTCAGTGGTCAGGGGCGTCTGAGAGCATTTAACATACTCCCTCACTTCCGTTTTAGTTACTTTTACCTTTCCTGCATTTCTATGGCGAATGATATTGGCTTTCTGTTTCGGGTGGTGACATCAAATTTCATCGAAACGCACCTCTTTTAAAGCAAAAGAGTCGATTTAAAAAACAGGACAGGGAAGTGAGTAAGAGGCATGATGTAAAGTGCCCGAGCTTGGGGAAATGCTGCCCTAGGGAGCTGCTAATAATTCAATCTCTTTCTGTCGGTCTAGTCACACTTAAAAATCTCGCTTAAGTCAGTTTCGGTAGTTTGCCCATTCCCTCAGTTAATCTAATTCGTTAGCATTCAGTGGATCATAGTTCTTCCTTCCAGATTCTTTTATTTCTGTAAGGTCGGTAACGATTTCCTCTCTTTCATCCCCGATTTTAGTATTTGAGTCTTCCTTGTTTTTTTCCTCCTGGTCAGTCTTACTAAATGCCTATCGATTTGTTGATATTTTTCCAAAGAATTGACTTTCTCTTTTATTAATTTTGTTTTTTGTGTTCTCTTTTTCACTAATTTCTACTCTAATCTTTAATATTTCTTGTCTATTGTTTGTTTTAGGCACAGTTTCTTGCTATTTTTCTCGTGTCCTAAGGTAGAATATAAGTTATTGATCTGAGATCCTTCTTTTTTAAAATATAGATGTTTCCAGCTATAAATTTCTTTCTAAGAAATGCTTTAGCAGCACTGCATGCATTTTTGTATGTTGTGTCTTCATTTTTATTCATATTAAAGTCTTTTCCAATTTATCTCATGATTTCTTCTTTGATCTATTGGTTAACTGTGTGTTGTTTAAATTTCCACAGAATTATGAATTTTCCAAATATCTTTGTTATTGATTTCTAATATCATTTAGTTGCATCTAGAGAATATACTTTGCATGAATTCACTGTTAGAAATTTATTTAGGTTGTTTTATACCTTAAAAATGGTCTAGTTACGGTCTAAAAATGGTCTAAATATACCTTGAAAAATGTATACTTTTCTGTATTTGGGTGGAATGTTCCATACACACTATTAGATGCATTTGGCTTATAGTATTGTTCTTCTATTTCCTTGCTAATCTTCTGTTTATTTTTTCCTATCCATCGGTGACGTATTGACACTTCCAACTATTATTTCTGAATTGTCTATTTCTTACTTAAATTTTTTCAGTTTTTGTTTCATGTATTTTGGCAGCTTTGCTGTTATGTGCAGATATGTTAACCCTGGTTATGTCTTCCTGATGGATTTGATTCTTCTATCATTATAAACGTCCTTTACCTCCAGTAACATTTTTTGTTGTTTTAATGTTTATTTTGTCTGATATTCCAGTTTCATTATGTGGTTTTTGTTTCCACGCTATATCTTTTTCCGTCCCTTTTACTTTCAGCTATTTGTGTCTTTGAATTAAAGTGTGTCTCCTATAGACAGCATGTACATCTTATTTTTTTCATCTAGCCTAATATTATAATTCCTGCGTTTTGATTTGATTGTTTCGGCCATTCACACTTAATTTTCTTATTGACATTGTTGGATTTATGTTTGCCAATTTACTTTTTGTGTTCAATATGTCAAGTCTTTTTTGTTCCTGTGTTTCTCTTTTGCTGTTTTCTTTTGAATTAAGTGAATGTTTTAGGGCAATAATTTAATTCAATTAAGTATTTTTTTACTATTTTGGGGGGGGGATTTATTTTCTTGGTGATTGATCTAGGGCTTATCAGAATCTACTTGAGATTTGAACTAAGTTAATTCCAGAAAGATATATATTCATACACATATATCTTCTTCCTTTGTGTGTGCTACTATTATATATATATTTGTGTGTGTATATGTATATCCTTTTTTGTATATATATATATACACATATATATACACACATATGACATCTGTAGATATTATAAACCTGATAGAACATTATAATAATTATTATTACATAATTTTCTTTTAGAGAAGAAAAGGAAAGAAAAAAGAGAAAAGACATATTTATAGACTTTTTAAGTAAATGAGCTAAAGATGACCTCTTATATTGGCCCCATGTGGTTTAGTTATTCATAGCAGACTGGGACAGTTAACTCAAAAGCCCTTTAATGTCAAACTCAAAAAGTCACAGAGATAGTAGTAAAATATAATTCGTTAAGTGTTTTTGCTAAGATAGTATTTTAATGAAATTGTATGTTACTTTCTGATTCTCTAAACCAATACAGGAATAAAGCCTAAGAGTCTTGTTATAGGTTCGAGGCGTTGTGTTTCACAGTTCTCCTAGATACTCACTTCTATTTGCTTAGTTAGACTTTTGTTAAAAGTATGTAAAATGGGCTCCTAAAGGCCAGTTCAAAATTAACCACTCTAGCATACTGAGAATGCAGAAAAATTCTTGGTAGACACTCAGGATTTTGCAGCATGGAGAGACCATTTAATCTAGAAATTTTATGGTCAGGTGTAACCAGCCAGAGGCATTAGCTTTATAAGCTATACAAACGCTTTCGTCACTCTGATAAGTGTATATTACAAATATCGATTTCTACCCCGCAGAAATGAAGTCTGTTTATAACTGCATATAATAGAATCATAGCCTAGTAGGATAGCCTGTCAGAGATGGCTATCTGAAGAATGGCACATAGGAGTTAAGTGAGCGGCAAGCCAGGCGACTCGGGACCAATAACGCGCGTGAACGTCTGGTGGCAAGAAGGAGTCACACCATTTTTGAGAAGCTGAATGAGGACCTGTGAGGCGGAAGTGCAGAGGGGAAGTCATAGGATATGATGAGGCAGAGGCGTGGGGAGAGCAGAGCGCCAGGACCTGCTGGCCGCGTGGATGTTTTCACTGATATTCCGCAGGCGCAATGAGCGGTGCACCAATTTTAAGCAGAAAGATAACATCCTATTTGCATTTGAAAATGATTATTCTGGTTTTGCGTGGGGGAACTAAATTGAAAGGGAAGCAATAATAGTAAGTTACCACTGCTCTAAAGACAAGGGGAGAATAGTATGAGCTGGGAGTGTGTGGTTACAGGTGCAAACTCCATGCAGATGGAGGAAAGGTTTGGACATTGAGAATAAAATGAGAACTGTGGGCTTGAAAGAGAGCCAGCGGGGGAAAGTAGTAACATTTGCATAAAATTAAATCTTTAAAAGTGTGTATTAGAATACTTTTACTTCAGGAAACCAAGCTGCTTTAAGCGAATGCAGTGATATATAACAGAGATGGAAAAAATTATACTCTATGTTCAAAAGCCACAGTAGTAAAGTCTTGTCGAGCCTAAACCAGAGCTTCGAGGAAAGTATTGACTTTAGTTCCCCGTCTCGTTTCCCTTTTGAATGTGGTGCTAGGTGGGGGACATGGCCCCCCAGCACCTACTCGAGGAAGAGTCCTTCAAGATGCAATTCTCTCTCTGCTGCAATCCCATAAGCTGCCTCTAGGGGCTTAACCTTCTTTTTAAAAATCCACCTTGTTTCGCCGCTACTGTTAACTACCTTCCACCCAAGTGGTATGGATCAGGGTTGACTGAACAGGTGGGAGACTGTCCAGCGGTGTTGTCTGCTCGAGACCAGCATCTGTCACAAGTTCCATGGCGTTGCACAGACATGAACAGCTCTCTCTGGATTGAACAAATTTTAATTTCACAGCTATGGACATTATGCAGAAGGCCGTTCCTGGCTTGGGTTCTGCCCTACGTGTCGTCAATGTTTAAGCAGAATTCTTGTCCTCCATCCCCTAGATGTTGTGATGCCCCTCGAGTTGTGACAATATAAAATGTCTCGTTACTGCCGAATATCCCCTGAAAATCAGAATTGTCCTTGATTGAGAATCACTGGTGTAGATTTTAAAATTAACTTTTTATTGTTTTGTTTGGGTCTTTGTTATGATTTTTATTGAAAATTTTGACAAAGGAGGCTATTTTATGTTTCATCGTTAAAAATATACTATTAACTTTCTCTAATCAACGATTTTAGTTTTGTTGCTTAAATGGAGAAACGTTTGATTCCTTAATACCAAAAAATGTAAAATTCCATAATAAAATGTGCTATGTGCACATGTACATATGATGAATTTCAAAATAGTCATTATAAATATTATAAGAAAAAGGCCTGTTGAGATGTGAAGATACTTCCAATAAATTGCAAAGAGAAGAAAAAGCTGCTATAAGTTGATATATAGAGAATGAAACCAAAAATATATATGTATCTATAACTGTTTGCCCTGTAAAGATATATATTATAATATTAAGAGAGATTACCTTTGGATGGTGGCATTGCATATGATTTCTGTCATTTGTACTTCCTTTGTGTCTCTTTGTGCTTTCTAACTTTCTTGCATTAGAGTGAATTTTTTGGCAATAAGAAGGAAAAAAACAAACCATAAATGCCATTCTTTAAAATTATCACATTTGGAGAAGTTCTTATATTTCGTACTCAATATCTACTTACTTCTAAAATCGTATGACTAAAATCACCATTATATTCCTGCAAATAACACCTTTCTGAACACACCTAATGAGACCTTCATTGTGGCAAAGATGTACATCAGCCTAATGACACCAATAAGTTGAAAGTAATAGCTTAAAGTAAAGAGAACTTTTAAACTCTTAGCTTCTATATCATGGGACTCTAATTTTCGTATGTGATTAGTGGGGGAAAGCAGTTACTAAATTGACTAGGAAAAAACCCTGCTATTGTTCTCTGCCTGTAAAAGCAATGGATAATTACAGGGGGAAAAAAAAACATGCACACATTAAAATACAAAGAGAAATGGACAAGTTTTAGCAGTATTATCTCCTAAAGATGAGACTTTACAATATATGTTATATTCTGCCTTGATATTGTTGCTTGAATGTTCTGTTCACAAACAAGATTTTATCTAAGAAGTTCAATAACAATGACATAATGGACTATTTGCTACAAAGAAAATAGCGATGCAATGACATCTCGCAAAACAGTATAACGAGAACTTATTTGAAATATTTGCAAGCTGTTCTCATTTTATAGTATTCAATTTGCATCAAAAACATATGCTATTGTTTAATAACTCTGTATATTATAGCATATTACGAACATGCCAACCCTAGTAGCCACGAAACTTATAATTAACAATATTTCATTCCCTTCTTAGAAATTTGAAGTCTATTTTAAAATGATCTGAACAGTGCTAAAGTTAAAAATATATTTAAAGAAGTTAACTGCTTGTTTCTTTTAGAACATTCCAGAATCGATGGCGAGGCACTTGGTATTAGGAATTTTCTCAAAGTATCATTAAGCGACCCTAAAGTTGGCATTTTAAAGGGATTATCCAATCTTGTCTGCTCAGTTAGGGCATTAAAGAAGATAAGATACTATTTAAGTTTTATATAAAAAGGATTTTCATTTTTTGGTTATGGAGTAGAATAACCAAATAACGGTGGCTGATCATTTTCCCCACCATGAGTACAAGAAAACATGTCTTACAAAATCATTTAAATATATCTTAAAGACATTTGTATAATAGCTTTAAGATTATATGTTTTTTAATGAATTATGTGTATATTGGGATTTCACAAAAAGAGAATGGAAGAATGGAACAGAAGCAGGATTTGAAGAGATAAAGATTGGAATTATGCAAAACAGCTGAAATTATGCAAAACAGCTGAAAGACATTAATCCACGGATTCAAAGACTCCAGAACACCCAATGAAGATGAATGCAAAAAAGACCTCACCGAGGCACATCATAAACAAACAAATGAAACTGGAAGAGACCTTGAAAGAAACCAGGGTAAGAGCCACATTACTCCCAGGGAAACAAAAATCTGAACGATGGGTGCATTTCCGACAGAAGTGGGGGAGTCCAGAATCATCTTAAGGAGTAAGAAAAAGGTTCTGCACTTCTGCACCGTGATAACATATCCTTAGATGCAAAGGCACAATAAAGACATTATCGGGTAAATCAAAACTAACAGATATGTCTATCACCTCTCTGTCCACAGCACCTTTGTTTTCCTTTGGCTACCATCTTCCTAAGATGCTTATCTAATCTTAGGGAGTCAGCTAGTTGCTATGTCTTCCCATGACCAAGGGGTGACCCATACCCTGAGCAAGGCCAGTCTTGAGCTGTATGGGGCAGAAAAATAGATACATAAATAAAATGAAGTGTGAAGTTGGGGTCCATGGGAAGACAAAAGATTAGGGAAGGAACGTAGAGAGGTTAAAAGAAGGAAAAGAAAGAGGGGAAGGATTAATGGGAGGAACAGAAGAGCTGCACGATAGGATGAATCTCATCTATTAAAATACTTCCTTCTTCCCCGATAAATCAGCTTGTTAGGACATCTGTTTTCTTTAAGGAAACATATGTCTTTGTTATCTTTAACCATTCCAAAGTTATTTCTTTGGAGTTATGCTGAACTCCAAAAAATCAGTATTTTGAGGAAGAGATGCAAGCCAGACAATAGCAAATAATCATGATTAATTTTAGAAAGTGTACTAATGAATATATGCATGTAAAAAAAAAGACAAAAAAGCTGAGAGACTGTCACCAGCCAGTCAACACTCTAAGAAATAGTAAGAGAGCCTACAGTCTGAAAGGGGCACGTGAGGCAGAAGCACAGCATCTCAGGCAGGAATGAAGAACACTGGAAAGGTAAACACGTCTTTAATAAAGAAAAGATTTATTAAAGGTACACTAATAACGACATGGGCATACCTCATTTTATTGCACTTTGTTTATTGCACTTCACAGATATTGTGTTTTGTACAAATTGAAGGTTCATGTCAACCCTGCTTCAAGCAAGTCATGATGACAATGCAGTATAATCAACCAGAAGATAGAATAACCCTATACATGCATGGAGTTTACGCATAGCTCCAAAGCATATAAGTGAATGGTCTTAGAATACAAGGATAGTAAACAGTCATAGTTAAAAAATTTAACATACTACTTACAGATGTGTTTACATATGTGTGTATGTGCGTTTGTGTGTGCGTAAAAGAACTAAACAAAAACCTATAAAGATATAGGATTTTTAAAAACAACTTTATTGACGTAACTGAGATGCATATTGACATACATGACAGGTATAATTGACATACAATAACTATACACTTTTAAAGAGTACTTCTGATAAATCTTGACACCTATGAAATCATCACTGCGGTCAATATAATGAACGTATCCTTTGCTCCAGGCTTTGTCACACCTTTTTGTAATTCCTCTCCCATGTCCTTCCTCTCCAGCCTCTGTCTACCGGCAACAACTGGTCTATTTTCTGCAGTACACCCTGGCGTCTCGGTCCATGGGGGCTGCTATAACAAAATGCCACAGACTGCATAGCTTGTAAAACAGAAATATATTCCTCCGGTGCTGGAGGCTGCAGGTCTGAGATCAGGGAACCAGCACGGCCGGCTGGATAAGGGACCTCTTCCGGGCTGCATACTTCTCACGTGACAGGAGGGGCGAAGGAGCGCTTTGTGGCTTCTTTTATAAGAGAACTAATCTCATTCACGAGGGCTCCACCCGCATGACCTCATCACCTCCCAAAAGCCCACCTCCCAATACTATCACATGGGCATGAGGTTTTCAACATATTAATTATTTTTGCAGGCAGGGATGTTGGGTGCAAACATTCAGAACACAGCAACTGGTCTGCATTCTCTAGGATTTTATACAAGTTAAATGATACACTATGTAACTTTTTGTTGACTTCTTTTTTCCGGCATAATTAATGTGCGATTCATTCATATATTACATGTATCCACAGTCCATGTTCACAATTTGATGAGTGTTATTCCATGACACGGTGAGGCGCGGTTTGTTCATATAGTCACATGTTGGTGGACATTCCGATGGTTTGCGATTTGGGGCTGTCACAAACAGAGCTGCTGCAAGCATTTTTGCACAAGTCTTTCGTGGGCGTGTACTTCGATTTCCTTGAACACATACCTAGGGGTGGAATTTCTACATCGTGCGATGGGTATGTGTTTAACATTTTTAAAGAACTGACAGTCTTTTCTAAAGTGGTTGGACCATCTCACACGACAAAAGCAACCTAAGGGGAGTTCCAGTTTCTCTGTTTCTTTAGCTAGAGTGGTCAGTCGTTGGCCATTCCAACTAATAGGTTTACACACGTATGTTGTGATTCTAATTGGCATTTCATTAATGACTAATGATGTTGAGCATCTCTTCATATACTTATTTTCCATCTGTATGTTTTCTTTGGTGAAGTGTTTATTCCATACTTTGGCCCATTTGTATTATTTATTTTATTATTGAATTTTGAGACTTCTTTATCTATTGTGGATATAAACCTTTTCCAGATATGCGATCTGCAAATATTTTCTTCCTCTCTGATTCTTATGTTTTATTTCTCTTAAGAATGTCTTTCAAAGAGAGAAATTGTTCATTCATTATTTTATTTGAATAATCATACTTTTGGTGTTGAGTATAAGAAATCTCTGCCAAACACAAGGTCACAGAGATTTTTCTCCAATGTTTTCTTCTAGAATTTTTAGAGTTTAAGTGTTTACATTTCAGGAAGGTCTATAATCCATTTTGAATTCATTTTTGTGTGTGTGGTGAGGAATGGACTGAAATCAATTGTTTTGCATACAAATATCCAGTTATCCCACCCTCATTTGTTAAAAAGTTTTTTTTTCTTTTCTCAATTATGCTTGGACATTTTTCAAAGATCAAGTATTTATATGTAATATGCATAAAAATATATTTTTGTACATATTTTCCGTATAAATCGTGCATATGCATGGGTGTATTTCTAGATTGCATTCTGTTCCATTGATCTATTTCTCAATATTTGCACAAATACCATATTGTTCTGATTATCTTAGCTTTATCACAAGACTTAAAGTCGGTGATTTCAGTCCTCTTGCTTCGTTCTTTTGCACATTTATTATGACTGTCTAGGTCCTTTGCATTTCCGTAGAATTTCATACCTACGTTGAGCCTGTTGGAGTTTCGATTGGGATTTTGCCAAATCTATAGAATAATTTGGGAGAATAGACATCTTCATCATACTGAGTCTTTATTACGCCAACAGCCAAAAACGACCTTAGGGCATTGGCCCCTAAGGTTGTTTATTTCTTCTCTACTGAGGCTGAGACTGCTTAGCTCAAAAACCCTCTAGCACCAAACTCAAATTCTACAGAGCCCATTATTTGAAAATAGCCCAAGAGAGCAAACGAGCCATTCAGAGCCTGCCTGTTTTGCATATCTGACGAAACTCCACGTCATACCTGTTGAAGCCCTGTGTTTATAAGACCCCAAGCACACAGTAACATCTCATGCTGCTGGGTGACATCCCCAGACAAGTTGGCCACCCTGCTGATCCCTCCCTCCTAGGAGTTTCTTGCCCTCCCTGTGCCTGGAGGTGGTCTCAGTAATCTTGAGCCCAGAGCCCAGGGACGGTCCCATGCTGAGAGGGACTTTCTTTCCCTCCTACGGACCCCACACGCACCACACAGTAAAGCTTATTGCTCATTACTGCCCTCTCATGGTCATATCTTTTTCCTTCATCAGCTCCCACATCCCTTGGACACCCACAGTTACTCACCAGTGTGTATGGCATAGCTCTTCTTTGATTTAGGATTTCTGTAACTCCTCTCAACAACATTTTGTAGTTTCCATTGCACAAGTCTTATGTGACTTTAGTCAAATATATCCCTAGGCATTTTCTAAAAACTACTGTAAATGGCATGTTACAGCTTATTTTAATTTATATTTTGGTAGTTAGTATATAAAAATTATGTTGATTTTTGTGTATTCATTTTTCCATCCTGCTACCTGGCTGAATTCATATAAAAATTTCTAGTACCTTCTATCTATAGATCCTACAATATTTTTCCTATTTTCTAAATGTTGGCTAGACTTCACCAGTGAAGCTATCTGGGATGGAATTTTCTTGTGGGGAAGATTTTTAAAGACAACTTCAATTTCTTCAAAAGATATAGGCCTATTCAGATTATTTCGTCTTAAGTAAACTGCACTTTATCATCCAAGAAAATACCTTGTATATTTTATCTAAGCCGATAAACTCATAAGCAAAACGTGCTTATTCTATCATTTTAACGTCTGTAGAATCTATTATGATAACAAGAACACTGCACATAAAGAAGATAACAGATTAATATCCTGTGAACAAGTGCAATAATCCTTAATAAAATATCAGCAAATCAAATTCAGAGAGAAATTAAAAGGATAATACTTCAAGGTCCAACAGGGTTTGTTCCATGAAAAGAATGCTGATTTCAAATTTGAAAGTCAATCAGTGTAATTCACCCCACGGACAGATAAAGGAGACGTATATTTATCTCAATATACACAGAAAATGAAGTTAACAGAATTGAATATCCCATCATAATAAAACGTCTCAGGGGAAAAAAAAAATGAGAATAAGGAAGGAAGTCACTCAAATCTAGAGCTAACCTCACAGTTAGTTATAAAATATTCGATAATTTCTCCTTCAGGTGTGGAAAAGAGCAAATTGTCCATCGTTGTTTCTTCAACATTATGTGGGAGAGCTTAGCCGGTACAATGAAATATTTAAAAAATGAATAAAATGTATAAACGTTAGAAAGAAAAAAGTCAAACTCCTTTTATTTTCAGATAATGTGACCGTGCACATAAAATGCACAATAATCTAAAACAAAACTAGAACTAATAAGTAAATTTAGCACGACTGTAAGATACAAGGTCAATATACAAAAATGTGTATTTTGAGGTTCAGCAATAAACAATTGAAAAACTAATAAAAATTTAAAATTTCAAATAACATTTTCAATAGTATCAAAAATTCAAAATCTTAGGAACTAATTTAACAATAATATGCCAGAGATCTTTACTGAAAACTAAAGAATATTACTGGAAGAACTAAAGGAGACCTAAATAAACAATGGAATAAATCATTACATAACAATGAAAAGGTATTTAGCACCGATACTCACTAGAGAAATGCAGGGTCACAGCTCCCGACCACCAGAAGACCGTGATTGCAAAGACAAGTGTTGGTAAGAAAATGCAGCTCACATGCTCCTTCGAGCTGTTGGAAGTAAGAAATGCATGAGCTGTTCAGAAGACACTGTCTGGGAGTTTTGTTAAAAATAATATTAAAAATTAATTGACCCAGGAATCTTACTCTTAAATATATATAAGTTAACGTAAATAGGTAAAAGTCACTTGCTGGAATGTTCACAGCAGTTTATAACAGTCAAAAAGAAGAAAAACCTCAGGTTCTCACGAACAGGTGACTAGATACAAATTAATGCACAGTGGAATATTATGCAACAATAAAAAATAAACTGTTAGTAGATGCAAAACTATGGAAAGTTCTTAAATATATTGGTTGATTGAAAAAGACCAGATGCATATTGTGATTCCATTCATACGAAATAAAAACAAAGCAGACAAAACCAACGTAAAACAAACGAAATATCAGGAGGACTTGATGTTTGTGGAAGTCACAACAGTGGTTACTTTTGTGGGTATAGAATTGAAAGATGTAAGGGAAACCCTACCAAGTACTGGAAATCTATTTCTTAAAAATTAAAATTATAGTATTATAGGTATGTCACGTATATGTATGATATGAAAACATATCATCAGATTAAAATACAAAGTAACAGTAGCCCATCTGACGCTGTGAACACAAGGAAGAGGCCGCTGTGCTGTGGGCGGCAGCCAATCTCTCTTCCCCTGAAGTCAGAGACCTCTTCAACCCAACCGCCCACCACTGTACGAAATTAAAAAGAAGCAGGCAAAATTAATATTAACGATGTATTTTATTTAACCTGATATGTCTAAAGCATTTCAACACGTAATGAAAATAAAAAGTTATTGACAGCGTACATTCTTTTATTCACACTAAGCCTTCGAAAGCTGGTGTGACTTTCACATAGGGGACATCTCAGTCTGGACACGTCAAGTGCCCAGTCGCCTTACGTGGCTAGTGATGATGGTGCAGTCTTAGACGGGCAGACGGGGGGAGTTTCCATGTGAGTTTTGTGCTTAATTTTGTTTTTCTCACAGGAGTGGGAGCGTGGGAGGAAAGCATAGAAGCATAGAGCCCAAATGCATGTCTTTATATTCACACGTGTTAATCAACAGTTTTTTCTTACCGATTTCAGCTAGTCTCCCATGAGTGTTGAACCTGTCTTTATTTCTCGATTTTGTCCACATTGTGAGAGGCTTTTAAAAATCCAGATAAGTCATGTCTATGATATTTCTTTCACATGTCAGGAGAATACCTCCTTAAGGAAAACATGGAATTTCTCTGTCGTGAGCAATTAACTGCCACACTGATAATCACATAGAATAGACTTAGTAAAACCTTCTAGGATCTATTGTGGGGAATTTTAAATTTCTGGTTACTAGTTGGGAAGAATCTGTGCTTTTCTCTCCATTAAAAAAATGGGACCACATTTATTAATCTCTCATACGCTGGGACGCTTTACATGTCCTGAAATTTCTGAAGCATTGCAGCGTTTGAGTCCCTATCTGCGTGCTGCGCTATGGCAGAGAAATGAGGTGCTTCGCCCTGTTTTCTCCCGTGCCCGGGTTTCGAGGCTCTGACCCTCGCTCCCTCTCTTTCGTTGGGCTCCTCAGTGGATGAGGTGGAAAAGTTGAACCACTGCTAAATAGTTCTACCTCTTCTCTAGTCACCTGTTCACGTTACATCTTCTGCCATAAACTGTGCGATTTCCTCCACTTTATTACCCCAAATACAGGGAGAAACTAGGCTTGTTATTTCAATGTGTTTCACAAAGCCTTTTACCATGCTGAGAACTAACCTTCCTGGAAGGCGGGTTAGGATGGCTTATCCTCGTTCTTGGTTCTACCCAGATTCTTTCATCTTTGCTGCTCATGATACAGAAATAGGAGCCGGGCAGAGGTCTCTTGGCGAAGCCTCGTTCCTCTCATAGAATCAACAAGTCTGTGCTCAATAACATGGCAGATTCGTTTCTTTCTTTCTTTTTTTTTTTTTAATCTAACGGCTTGCACTTCTACAAGTGGAATATCAACCTGGCCTCATAGTCCTGCCTTTATTATCATTGTAATTCTTATGGAAAATACTACGTTTACTAGGTCATCCACTGTAGCATAGTTCTAACCCACGCTGAGAGTCTGTTCTCAGTGTTGGAAAAATGAACCCCCTCAGTTTGGTGAGAGGAAGTCTGGACAGGCTGGGGCAGGTTTGTTGAAATCAAATTCTAAGCAGTAAAGCCATTCTGGAGACTTTATTTTAAAAGATGAATTCTAATATATATATTAGAAGAACACAATTCTTTTCTGTGTCCGAAATTCTTTTCTGGCAGAGACGTCTGTCAAAACTGCAGTGTCTTACTGTCACTGTGAATCCTCCGGGCACCTTGATTTTCCTTATAAGGTAAAAATAGTTAAGCTAATAACCACAAAAAAACCCAGTTCTGCACATAATTACTTCGTAAGACAAGGTTTATAAAAGCCCATTTTGGAGATCTGGACATCAGAGTTTTAATTTATCTCTTATAGAATTACAGTATTTAATCTCTTAAAGCTTTTTATCAGAATTGGTCACCATGGATACCGATATTCAAATTGATGTCTTTAACTCTGAAGGGGCCACTTCTTCTGTTAGACCAGGGAGTCTGGTGGCTTTCTTAGCTTAAAGCGACGTGCGCATAAAGCTCATTCCGTCCACTTGGCTGGAGCTGAGCAGCAGAGGGGACGGAGGGGGCTGTGCGGTCTCTGTCACGGGTTTCCTTCCTCCATGGCAGGTCGCTAGCCTGGGGCCTTTTCTCCTGGTGGTGGATTCTTCAGGTTAAAAACAATCTTGGCGAATTGTTTTTTTTCTTGTTCCTTCTTGGACAATTATTTTTCCATGGATGTGAATATTGGATGAGACACAAGTCCTTCCTTTAATTACTGAATCATCCACTGACCAGCTGTGGGGAGAGATGGTTTCTCAGTGACTAAGAATCTGAATAGAAGGCTAACAAGGTCTTTAAGAGCAAAACCATCACGATCTCAGTTTCGGTCATTCTCCTTCTGAGGACAGTCCCGTCCGTCTGCACCTCACCCCCTCCAGTATTCCCACGAGGCTGACGCTTCATCCCACTGGGAGAGGCCATCGGTTAATTCTATCGCCGTGCGCACTGTCTTTCGTTGTGACTGATAGTGGCGAGTAGCAAAGAACAATGACCTAGACTTGTGCAGAGGGGAAGGGCCCACGACACCCTCTTTTGATGGCTTATTGACTTTCTCAATCCTGACAAATGAAAATGTCCATTATAGGACTAAACAATAAGTTCTAAATAGCCGGAATTTTCTCTTAGCTGGTGGTCTCTTCATTTCTTTTTATTATTTCATGTGACCCATTAGCCAACATTACTTTGGGAGATGCCATTTTTCTTATACCCTCGGGAAACCATTGAAGCACCAAAAGGGTTATAGCATGGGTCTGTGTTTATTTTTAAAATAAAAATACAAGTTTTTTTTGGAACATACAGGACGCCATTATTTCTAAGCTCATAAGCTCATTTTGTATGTAAATAAAAATTTAGAAAAATCCGTGAGATTTATACTAAGGAAATTACAAAATATAAAAAAAAAAAAATCCTTTTAATTTGGGGTCCCAAAATTAAAATCAGTAACTGACTGATTCTTCTCCTTGTCTCCTTTGAATGTTCCGTGAGCGAATGCCCAACAGTCGTCACATGAGACGGTTTCATTTCATTTAATTAACAGAGCTGGGTCTTGAGGGAATCTTCACATTAAATCAGAGAAGTTCCGTAAACCGGGAAGTACTTTCCAGGGAGGAGGCCGACATAACCACTCACGGACACTTTTATGGAAATCATTTCATGCTGAACAGAGAGCCCCCAGGTCACGTTAGAGCGGTTTTAATCATCGCTTCTAATTATGAACGATAAGTCACTTCCACAATTTCTCGTAGCTTAAATATAATACAGGGAGTAACGAACAGTCAGCATCATTCTCAGGCTGGTAGCGTCACACAGCCGGAGACTCTGAATCTGGTCGCTCAAGAAAGCAGAGCACATGGTCGCATAGCTCTCGACCCGGATTATCATTAAAGACCATTTGCCAAAGAGCAGGTCTGCCTAGAAGGGCCAGGTCCGGTCTTACCCGCCAACCACTGGGAGGTTAAGGCTCGTGGACGATGTGCTGCAGCGCTGTGATCAGTGAGTGTTGGTTTAGGATTACAATGTGGATTGCAAACCGCCCCAAGGAATGTCCCTGGGGCTGAAGTGTACGTGAAGCTAACGCCACCAAATGTGCTTAGTGGCGATACCCAGAGCATCCCTGGTTCCCGTCGAGTGTGTTCATTTTCTTCTTTATACCTTTATTATTATCCAGCTCCTTCATGATAAGTAGGTATTCCTTCTAGAACCAGAAAACAGGGAGTTTGTATCAAGAACCCTGAGAGGCTCCCAGCCTTTTCCGCATCCTTGAGCTGCGTTTCCTGCAGATTTTGCCATTCTGTCGGATTTTCAAATGAGCCCGCTCTCCGGGCCCCGGCCCTAGACGGTCAGCCTCACACAGGCGCCCTCGCCTCCTGGCTTGTGCCCTTCACCTTGGCCTTCAGCACTGACAGAGCCGTCTGTCAAAACTGCAGTGTCTTACTGTCGCTGTGAATCCTCCGGCACCTTGATTTTCCTTATAAGGTAAAAATAGTTAAGCTCCTAACCCATCCCACCCTCCCGCTGATCTGGCTCTGGGTTACCTCGCCCACCACGCCACTTCTTCCTGGAGGGGACTTCACGGTCCAAGGACACCGAACACGTGACGGTTCCCTGCACGCTTCACACTGTGTCTGCTCGATGCGGCTACTTGCATCCCTCTTCTCGACACCCACTGAATGGGTGGTGAACTTCACTCGTCCTGTACAACTGTCGGCTCAGGAAGTGTGTCCTCGGAGAAGCCCTCGCTGGCTCTCCCTGCTCCCACCCCGCACCCACATCACTACTTCTCTGCATGCCCCCAAATCACGTGCACTGCCATTTAACGTCATGATCACGATAACTGTATGTGGCTGTCACTCCCACAGTTAGATGCGTTGCTTCAGGGCAGCAGTTGGGCCCGTTAGCTTACTTGGCTTGTTTGTTGAATGAATGAATGAATGAGTGATTGAACAAATGGTGCTGATGAGCCTGCCAGCAGTATTTTAGGTTTCTTTCTTTGAACAGTTTTGGTGGTAAACGTTACTTAAAGGAACGTCTCCAAGTATTTTTAGGATCACATGCCAGAGAAATAAAGCAGAGGTATCGAAGATGCACTGTAACACCTACTGTAACATCTCATTATGAGACCGCGATATAATCGACGCTTCGCGTGTGGTATAAGCCGTAATATCATGTTGTGATATGACAGCTCACTGGGGACGACAGGCCACCACCACAGTGACATATGACAGCGTAAGACCTCACTGCGTTAGATTCCACAGAGCAGCATCACTGTCACGTGTGACAGAACCTGCAGGACCAAAGCACGCTGCACGGGGCACGGTGGGGTAGGCAAGCCAGCAGCGACAGGCTCGGGAATGTCCATCACATCGCTCGGTTTGGCCCTGGCTGTTTCGGCGACGGTCAGGCGGCGCCCTCCCGCTTCCCCTGCTCCTTTGTCATCATGGGTTTCTTGACTTCCAGCCACGGAAATAGCGACAGAGAAGAGGGTTGCTGGGAGTGGGTGGCGCTGGGCCACCCCCTCGGCTGGTTTCTATGCAGATTCTGTTGTCCAGAAGCCCAGCGCACCGGGCTCCAGCCCGGCTACTGGAACTGCGCTTCCAGGAGGAGAAAATGGTGGCGACCGAAACGCAATCTCGCCGGACGCTGCAGCGTGAGGTCGGAGAGCCAGCTGCGGATCCCTGCCGGTGGGGGTTCGGTCCCCAGCCTATCACACGGGGACGCCATTATTCCCCCTGGAAGCTCCATATCTGGCTCACCTAAGTCTGCAAGCCCTAAGTTACATTAGATATTTTATTCCCAGTATTTCAAATAGCATCTCTGTCCTCCACTCTGCCATAATTATGCTTATTGAGAGTTGATTTTTTTTTCTCCTTCTTCTGTGGGGGTAAAGACAGGACAGTGCAAGTCTAATAGAAATTGCTCACACAATGGCACCGTACTTCTGCTGAATGAAAGTATCGCCATATGCAAAGGGCTGCTTATTAGAAATAGGGTCAAACCTTTATAGCAGAGCAAGTTTCATGCCACTAACACCCAGACTCGGCTTCAAGGAGACAGCAAGCACCCACCTTTGCCCAATCTTTCTGGCATCATCTACTCTCTTCTCTTAAGGCCATCTAGAATATATTCTCCAAAATACTGACTCACAGGCGTGTGTGAGTGAGTGTCTGTGTGTGAGAGAGAGAGAGCATATCACTCTATGTAGCAATTAATCCTCACTATAAGAAAACTTATCATCGAGGCAGACTACAGACCTAACTTAGTGTTTGCGTCTTATCAGTCATGAATCCTTGTAGCTTTTAAAAACAATTGTCAGACTTATTTCACTTATCAGAAATGCCCTTTAGGTCCAAACTGTCCCTTCAAAAATGAAAGAAAGAAAAAATAAAAACAATTGTCAGAGTATCTTAAATTCTCCTTAAAATGAAATTTCGGTTTGAATTTACCTGAACGCTCTTGTTTGATAATATAAAATGCTACATGTTTGTGTAGTATATATATGTAAATAGATGCACGTCGCAGTGAAAAACTTTAATAGCCTGCAGGGTCCCCTCACGTGAGGCGGAAAACAGAGGCTAGTCGTCAAAACTACGGAGAGCCGGGCAGCGGGCAGCGGGACAGTGGAGCCTCGGAGCAGCGAGGGGCGGGGCATCTTCTGTCCCTGTCCCCTCAGACGGCCCCTCCCCCCGGAGGGGCTCGTGGACACACCCCCAAGCGCTCATCGCCTGTGATGGTTCGCTCCCTCCTGTTGCCGGTCGCAGACTGGACACCTGCGCAGGACAGAGGGCCGGGCTGGCGGAAGTCCACCCGAGGCATCCGCACGGGGAAGTGCAGCTCAGGCGAGCTCTAGGGCCGCGGGAAGCTGCCCGTCGGTGCTGTCCACGCATCTTCAAGCTCTTTCCGTCAGTGCGAGCGGGGCCAGATTTATTCCCACGCCTGGGTGGGGACTGGAGGAAGGGGGGACATGGGACTCGGGGCGGACATGGGACTCCGCGCGGCCAGTGGAGCAGCACTTTCTCTCCGCTACCTTTGCTGAAAGAGAGAAGCTCGACAGCCCGATGGGAGGAAATGAGATTCCTTCTCGATTTCTGTGGAACGGACTCTAGTCTCACGTTGAGATCACAAGCAGACAGAATGACACAGAGTCATCAACTTGGAGCTCCTAGGGGTGCACATGTGGGGGCTGAGGACCCGGAGCTAAGGGGTACAGAAGTGAGGCCAGGCTCTGATGGTCGGGTGCAGGCCCAGGCCAGTCCAGGCCGGCTCTGGTTCCGCAGTTGCCCGGTTTTGACTGATTATTTTGCTTTGTGTTTTGTTTAGTTTTGGGTTCTGACCAGAGGGAGTTGGGCTGCTATTTCCATGTCACCAAAAGAACAAATGAATGCCGACCGATTTAATGTCTATCACCTTGCTTGAACAGGATAAGAAACGAAAAAGAATCATAGACCTTGAATCTGCAGTTAGAAAAGATTTTGTGCTTGAAGAATTTGTGACAAGCATTCCATGACAGAATGACCGAACCAGGCCCACCTTTATAGAAAGCAATAGAATTCTTTGTGGGTCATGATAGCTCATGGATTTTGTTATTTGATCATATGTTGCATTTGAATTGATAGCTGAACTCTTGTTCATTAAAATACATTAAATTCCAACGTTGGCCAAGTTGTCGTGTTTCACCAGCAATTCGGAAGGTGAGTAATTCTGGGCTTTTAAATGGAGCTTCTTTAAACATATTCTCGTCCTAAGTATATTTGCAAATGTGCTACATCCACGCAGCCAGCTTCTGGTTCTGAATAGGAATCGTCAAAACGCTATTCCGATGACGCCACCTACTATTGTGACCCTGACATGTCTTCGTGTGAACAGGGGCCCCCAGGGAGCCTGCGAGCGGATTTCCTGAGATCCCGTGCACAGGGGTGTGTGTCTGTGCACGTGTGCATGCGCACACTTAACCGCACGCCTCCGCGGAGACTGTACATGGAATTTGATCCCATCTAAGAGTCCGATCGAGTCGACCTCTCCAGTTCCATGTCCCACACAGGTCCCAGGGTTATCGCCTCTCACACCCGGATGGCCTGGCTCCTCCACTCCCTGGCGGCGAGGTTCCAGGCTGTAGTCACTACGTCTCAGTATTTTCTTCCGTAGCGTGGAGGTGGCAGTGAGGTTGTAGGAAGATAATGCTCGTGGAGCGCTTAGAACCGTCCTGACAGGCAGGTCCTAACCGATATGCTGGCTATTTCCAGTATCGTTATTTCTCTCTCCTCCTGCCCCCAAATGCTCCTTTTCCAGGCTTTTCTTCCTCAGCAAATGGCATCGTCAGCTGCTCAGGTCCTCCACCTGAAACCGCCCCTCCCCACTCATGTACAGTACTAAGAACTGCCAATTGTCTCCAAAATACACCTCCAATACATCCAGTCGCAAGCCTGCCCTCTGCTGTCTCCCGTAGCGCCCGACGGCTAGGGGCAGAACAGCATGCTCCCTTTCTCCAGTCCGTTTCCAGTGGCTGGCATGTTAGTGGATGCTCAAGGAACATATGTTGAAGCAAAAATAGAAAACCTTCGCTACCGCGTTAATTTTGACCACTCCTTGGTGAGAAGAATCTGGTCGCTTTCTATTATTGCCCTTCTTCATGGCTTCGAGCCAGTTCTCCTGGCTTGTGGGCCTCTGACGACTTTGTTTCAGCCGGAGTCATTAAAAGATTTTTTTCTTTAATCCTTCCATCCAGTAGTTCCAAGGCTTATTGTTTTATCTTTCAAAATACATTCAAAATTAGGTAAAAATGCCACTTCCTCCATCAAGCTCTTCCTGACCCTCATCTGTCGTGTGTGTATGTCTGTCTGACTCCAATGACTGCTCATTTCTAACACTTTCTGCCGGCTCT
>NW_006440135.1:901905-918525 GCF_000325575.1 Pteropus alecto
GGGGGATGGGGGAGGTAGATAGGGTAAAGGGGGTCAAATATGTGGGGACAGAAAGAAATCTAACTATGGGAGGTGAACACACAGTGTAAAAATATATGTGCCTTACTGTTAAAGTGTACAGCTGAAACTTATTGGATTTCGTTAACAAATGTCACCGTACATTAATCAATTAATTATTTAATCAATTAAAAAAGAAAAAAGAACTAGAGACAAGTCCAAGTGGAATGCCTAAATATTAAAGAAGTGCTAATTATAAAATAATATTTTCGAGTTAGAAGCCATGTAAATATTCTTGAGTTCTCGGGGGAATACAATGCTCTATATATGTCCCGGTTTAATATAGTCTAGCTCTGAACCTGGAAACAACAACAACCACACACACACACACACACAGACCACACACAGAGTGTATTTTGAGCAACTATATTTTTTCAGAACTTCATTCATTTTCTAAAGTATCAGGAAGTTTAGGAGAAGTGGCTGAGATAACAGAAAGTTAAATAATTCATTTTAAATTTAAATTTATTTTAAACCTTAAAAATCACATCCTGTCTAGCACTGGCCACACAGTGGTTGTAGAAACACATATCTTCTGGCATATGGCATTATCATGAATTATAAAGACAGCATTGAAATAAAATGAATAAGACTATTTTTTATCTTGGATGATAAAAAATTTACTCTGCAAAACGATTGCTTCCAGACTTTTTTATTATACTTTTTCTTCCTCTCGATTCCATTGGATATTAATTAACCTATTTTGCTCTCTCCCGTCCTTCTGCAGCAAATCGCCAGGCGCGGCGCGTGTCGTGGGTCTTTGGGGACAGGATCGTGTCTTTTGTTTCGTAACATCCCTGACAGGACTCAAGAAATCAAGACCATCAGGAACAGACTCTATAATACAAAAAGAAAAAAAAATCAGTTTCTATTATTTTTAATTATGTTTATGCTATAGATTCTTACCTGAATGGGTCACTGATTGACTGAAGCCTCTGTGAACATTGAAATATTCGAATTAAAAATGTCATTTCTACCATGGTCATAATCACAAACATGACAGAAATTTTATATCGTGAGTCAGGTCTTCCTATGAACTCAAAGAGCATAAACATTGACTTCGCTAAGGTCCCTGCTGTCGAAATGTGGAGGTGGATGACCTTTAGCTTCCAATTAAGTGTGTGTTTTTGAAGAACGTGCATAATAATAATTCAGATGAGGCCCAAAGAAGAGAAAGCAGGATAATGACAGAGAAGATGAGTAAACAGCCTGTAAATTACATCGACATTCATCCAGAGCTGCTGATTCCAGCGCTTTAAAGGTTAAAGTTAAAATTGGTCGTTATATAGATGGATGGGTGGAGATAAACATGCAGATAGATGGTAGTAGACACAGATACAGAACTCATAGCTCAAAATTACCTGAATTTACAGGCCAAGCCCTAGTACCAAGAACAAGTACTAATAACTGAACATTCAGGGCAGAGTATCATATTCTGTTATAGTTTTAAGAACTTTAGAATTGATAGAGGTTTAATGTAACTATTTCTAACAAGTTACTAACTTTGTTTCATTAAGAAAGAAAATGTATATATATGTATATGTGTATATATGTGTGGTATATATATAAAGGTGGTATATATACATGTATATGTATATGAAATATATATATGTCAATAGAAGATTATTCAGCCATGAGAAGGAATGAAATCTTGTCATGTGCAACAATATGGACAGACCTGGAAAACCAAGCTCATGAACACAGAGAATAGAGGTGGGAGTTGGCGGGGGTGGGGCTGGGGTGAAATGGGTGAAGGGGGTCAAAGGTGCAGACTTCTCAAGTCAGGGGGTGCAATATACAACTTGGTGACTATAGTTAATGTATTGCATATTTGGAAGTTTTAAGAGAGTCGATCTTAAGAGTTCTCACTACAAGAAAAAATATGTTTTGTAACTGTGTATGGGGACAGATGTTAACTCGACTTATCGTAGTGATCATTTTGCAATGTGTACAAATATTGAATCATCACGTTGCTCATCTCAAACTAATATAATGTTATTGATCAACTAAACCTCAATAAAAAGTAAAAATAAAAATAATAACTAGTAAGATAAATACTTCGACACGTCCGGGATCTACACGTTGAAAATTACAAAATACTGTTGAAACGAAAGCAGGCTTAAATAAGTCTAGAGATGTATTGTGTTCTGGATAGGAAGATCCAAGATAATAAAAGTTTCAGTTCTCCTAAAACTGATCTATAGGTTTCATAAAATCCCAACAGGTTTTTAAGTAAATACTATCAAGCTTGTTTTAAATGTTATCCAGAAAGGCAAGCCCCTAAAATAGCTCAAATAATTTTGAAAAAGCAAAACAGAGTCGGAAGCATTATTTTAGCCGGCACCCAGGCTTGCTATGTAGCTATGGTAAACGAGACCGTGTGACGTCAGTGGCAGAGTAAATACACAGACCAATGGAACAGAACTGAGAAATAGATGCAGATGAATATGCCCATGTGAGTTTTCTCAAATGTGCAAAACCTATTGATAGAGGAAGGATAGCCTTTTCAATAAATGGTGCTGGACAAGCGGACATCCACCAAGGCCAAGGACAAATCCATGGTTCTGATCACAGCAGGGCTCCGCCCAGTGATTGAATGTTTCCCGGTGGCTCCTATGCTTGTCCCCACCCCGGAGGGAACTGAGTCTGACAGACGGCCCGTCTCTTCATGGAAGCGCATCTGAGCTTCTCTCCTGCTTGCTCTGTTTCTCTGCTAGCCGAGGGGGATGTGGCCTTATCTATTTGCAAAGCCTGTGCTCAGCTTCTGTTCCTTTCTGCTCAGACTAGGGGTTATCCGCGACCTTCCTCTCGCCTCCAAGCCCCGCTTTATCTTACACAGCAAGTTCAAAGAGAGCCCACCTCTCCTCAGCCTGTCTTCTGAGTCCCGATCTACTTTTCTACCCTTGGTCTTTGCTCTGCGTCCCACTTCCTTAAAGGCGTCCTTCCGACCTTCCCATCGTCACCTCCTCCGCGGGGACTCTGCCTTCTGCCCTCACCACCCACCGGAAGAGCTTCAGCAATGTCACCTCTCCGTGTCAGATCCAGCGACCTTGCTTCCTGAATTCTTATCCCGTTTGACCCTGCTTCTGCTTCTTTTCTTCATGTAGATATCCAGTTCTTCCTGCACCGCTTGTTCAAAGGACATTCGTTTTCTCATTAAGTTGCTTGATAACTTTGTTAGAAATCAATCATATAAATGAAACTCTATCTCTGGATCTTTTATTTACTTTCATGACCCTTCTTTCCTGACGCTGACATCACGCTCTTGGTCACTACAGCATTTTAGCAACTCGTAAAGTCGGCAATTATAAATCTTCCAACTTTGTTCTTTTACGAGATTATTTTGGCTATTCTAAGTTGTATTTCCATGTAAACTTCAGAGTCAGCATCAATTTTCAAAGAAAGTCCTCTGGTGATCATGATTAGGCTTGCCTTGAATCTATAATCAATTTGGGGAGAATTGACATGTTTACAATACTGAGTTTTCCGGTCCACTAACAAGGTGTATCTATTATTTGCATCTTTGATCTTTAAAACCAGGCATGGTAGCATTGTTACCCACTGTTACCAGACCCTGGGTTGCCCAGCTGGTCCTGTTTGGTTACTGACTTCTTTCAACATCACTTTTGTAACCAAATATCTATATTATGAAATGTTTGAAAAAAAAAAAAAAAACTATGTCCTCGCTGGATTCTGAATGGCCCACTCCGAAATCTTCTCTTACTCTCTCTTCCTGCAAATATGCAGTCAGATACTTTCAAATCTGGGAGTCCAATGTACCTCACTGCTCAAATACCTGATAGGTAATAGCAAATCAATACCCAGGAGCTGATTTCACTCATGCCCAATCCTGATTTTAGAATAAAAATATTAGTAGAAAATGGAGAAATCACATACACATACATGATGCTGAAAATAAGCACGACCTAAAAAAAGCCCTAGCCTGAGAGGACATCACAAAGCGATCTTCTGTAAGAGGAAGGTCCACGGAGCCCTCTGTCCTGGCCACTTTGTCAGCCATGCCTCCTGCTGTCCCTCCCCAGTGGAATCTCATAATCCTGGGAGCCTGCGGGCTGTGCCTGCAGAAACCCTGCTCTGCCAGTACCCACCCACACACGAGTCTGACTTTCCACAAGCAGTGCTTAAAAGCGAATTTCCATTTTCATCTTTTCCTTTTGGGAAACTATCTTGATATCGAAAATACAATACTATAAGAAGCTGAGAAGGTGACAGGTTTGCCAGACTCACTCTTCCTCTTGAAGCAGCAGACAAAGGCCCCCGTGTCCAGCACCAGTTGAAAGTGATGTACAGCACAGGGTGGCATAGCAACTACGTATAGTGACAGATGATAACTGGACTTAGCACGGTGATCACTTCATAAGGAATATAAATATCTGATCACTACTCTGTATGCCTGAAACTAATATAATGTTATGCGTCGACTCTAATTAAAAAGTAGATTTTAAGTGGCGATTATGGATTTTGTTTCTATTTATGTCATTTGTACGTCTGTTGTTTTCATTTTAGATTTCACGTGTGCATGAAATCATTTTCATTTGTCTTTCTCCATCCGATCACTTTGTAGTCTATACAGATGTTGAATTATCACGCTGTGCACCTGAAACTTCCGTAATAAAAAAGTGATCATGGAGAGCACAGATGTCATTGTGTGTGTTTGACAGCCATTGAATTAAGCATATGCCCCTATGAGGCGTGAGGAAGCGGGGGAGGAGGGGGCCGTTCGAAACCTTAATTACATAAAAGCTACTAGTATGGAACACTCAGACATCTCATTTTTAAGTTTTCTTTTTTCCTGATTGTGAAAGTGAAACATGCTGACTTTGAAAAGTTTAGAATATACAGGAACGAGAAGGGGAAAATTAAAGGTATATATACTCTCATTACCCAAAAGTAATAACCAACATTTTATTTTTTCTAACCACTAATTTCTAAAAAACTTTTTTTTAAAGTTGATGTTCGTCAAATTTTGAAACTTTTCTACCATTTAATATTATAGCGATATTATTGTTGATATTCTCAGTATTTACAAAAGTTATTTGAAATTTCATTTTTTCTATTATATTTATAATATTTAACTGAAAAGGCAATATCGCTAAGACCATCTTTATCAAGAGACTGAGATATTTTCTTAACTATTGTCTTACACATTGTGTCTTCAGGAATTAAAATTACTGATTCAAAGAAAAAACATTTTAGGGGTTCTTGCCACATATTTCCAAGTAATTCTACAAAAAGTAAACACCAAGTCCCACTGCCCAGATCTGTGCCTCCAACTCCAGCTCTGCCAGGACTAAGCATGACCCGTATTAATCTATGTGTTAGATGCTCTCTAATGTTCATCTTATTATCTGTTTTAACAATTCATTTTTATTGAGGTATAATTGACAAATAATTTTGTAAGATACTTCAAGTATATTCGTGAGGATTTGATATATACATACGTGAATAGAAAAGATTCCTTCCATCTATTAATGAACACATCCACTACCTCACATATTTATCTTTCGTGTGCGTGTGAGAGAACATTTAAGTTCTACACTCTGAGCAAATTTTAACTATACAACATATAGCGTTATAGACTATAGTCACCGTGTTTCTCACTAGATCTTAGACCTTATTCGTCTGAAAGTTTGTCCACTTTGACCAACCTCCCCTTACTTCCCTGATCCCCTCCCCTGATAATAATTTTCTACTCTTTGTTTATATGAGTTTGATTTTGTTTTAAATTTTAGATTCCACATAAAAATGATCCCTTACAGTGTTTATCTTTTTTGTCTGTCTTATTTTACTTGGCATAATGCCTTCAAGATTCGTCCGTGTTGTCTCCAATGACAGGATGTCCTTTATTTTTCATGGTTGAGTAATAGTGTATTATGTATGCATGTTTGTGTGTGTGTGTGTGTGTGTGTGTGTATTGTTTCCATATCTTCTTGCCTATTGTGAATCATTCTGCAGTGAACATAGAGGTGCAGGTACCTCCTCAATGTCCTGTTTTCATTTCCTTTGGATACGTACCCAGAAATGAGATTGCTGGACCATAAGGTAGATACTACAATTATCTTGAATTGTACGTCTCTGTTCGTTAGTGTGAGAAACATTTTAAGCTTTCTTTAGTAATGACCTTTTCATGGTTTTGTTGTCTTTTTACTTTCTTTGCTTTCCCCCTTCAAATGGATTCTGAATAAATTTTTAATTGTAACCTTTAAATAGTTAGCATGACAATTTTTTGTCATATTTTCCTAGATAGTCTTACCATGTTTTGATGTAGCTTAGGCTATATTGAAAAAAATGACGTTTTAAACTTTTATGAAGGTAAAATAACAATTTCTTTTGTAACTTAGACATTTTAAAAACAAAGCTGATGTAATGTTCCAAAGTATGTATTCTTTATGAAAATATCTTACTTCAATGTTACAATATCTTATAATTTTACTCTATAAGATTCTGGGGATTCTCTCAAAAATATTTCTTCTTTTAATCATAAAGTTTTAACATAAAAATAAAGCCTTATTTTTATAAAATGTCCAAGAGATTTTGTTGCTTTTCGTTTTCTCTTCTTTCCCAGTTGACCTCTATGGCCATAAACTCCTGAGCTCTGGCCCATAAACTGGATCTGTTGCCTAGGCTGAGATTTAAATCTATGTGAAATTGCATGAAAATTATAATTATAGGTATATTTTTAAAGTAAAATTTGTAAGATATATTCTTTAAAAAACTACCTTTTTAATACAGAAAATAAATTCCTTAACATACATACATACATACATACATACATTCTTTTATTTAAAAAGTGAGACATGTCACCTGACCAGACTCTACTCCAATCAACTCTATTCCCATAAAATCAAGGTACCCAGCAGTTTTTTTTTTTTAAATAAGGGACTTCTCTGAGATACTGATATAAGTTACAAGACCCCATTCCAGAACTTTCCGCTTACAATGAATTTTGTCTATAATTTTGTAGGTTTTACAGAACGCTACCCAAGGATCTCTATTTATAGTTTTATCTCCCCACAGAATTAAATTACAACTTAACTATAATAATCTTATATTATTAACATAATATAACAAACATGTATGAACATGTATTTAATTAAATTATAACATACTTATGTATTCACACTTAATTACATTATATATAATTTCACACAACTGCATATAATTTGATTACATTACAATATTCGACAAGATTATTTTCAGTCATATATGTATGAATCACTGAATTGATGCATTTATCTCTGCTTCCTCCTCACTCAAACTCTACAATTGTCAGTAAAAGACACACACACAACACACACGCACGAAAGGGGAAGAGATGACACAGGGTGAGAGGCCCGCCTGATGCCGAGAGACAGAAATCCTTGACCGCACGGGAACAGACTCCCAGAAGCGTCCGCTGATCCACGAGCCAGTTCCTAGGGTCACCGTGTGAGACCGTGAGATTTAAAAAAATGTGGAGGATTGTTTAAAAGTCATAGGGTTGTTCAACTCCTTAAACTGACTTTTAAAATGATCCTTTGATGACTCTTCCTAACGGACAGGGAATCTGGGCACAGGAGTGTTAACAATATTAACTAAAATCCTATGACAAGTAGGTGGGCGGCTGAGATGCAGACCCCAGCTCTCTCGCTCAGGAGCGCATGCTCCTAGGTGCTTCATCGTCTCCCAAACAGAAGACCCAGGAGCTTTCAGGCGGGAGATGCCTCAGTCGAAACTCTGACTTCCACGACCTGAAGCTAGATCTCGGTGGAGACGTTAACGGGTTGTTAATGGGGTCGTTGATGCAGCTGTTGTAAAAAAGAATTTCTCAAACTGAGAATTTCTTTTTCTCATGTACAGTCTGGGTAAGTAGCCCAGACAGGTACGGAACCCGTGCACCCATCAGGGACTCAAACTCCCATTCTCCAATTCTCCGCCTCTCTCGGCCCATGGCTTCCGGGGCCCGGACACACACGGCTGCAACACACACGGTCAACCTCTGCTTCCGCAGGGACAAAGGGAGGCAGATGGCAGGGCGGCCTCTTCTCCCCAAGGACACGCTCCTCCTCTCACACCCCACGTGTAGCTCGTGCAAGGGAAGCAGAAAAGCAGTCTGAGTTCTGAGCCCCCTGGGACTCCACCCCGATTATTAAAGAGAGAAATGGCGAGTGAACATTGGTGGGCAGGCAGCTTTGGGGCACTTGTGGTCCCTAAAACGTCAGTTTGCCTCGAACGCCCTCTTCGCGCGTTTGTGAATGATGCGCTCCACCCAAGACAGACGGAAAGGGTAGGACACGGGACTGAGAAGCAGGTGATCCGGTGGGGGCAGGGGGTGGAGAAGATTCCCAGGAAGCTGGAGAAGCGGGGCAGGGAGCTTAGGGACCAACAGCGCCTGCGAGAGCAATGAAGACGCTTGAGTCGCCAAGAAGAAAGATGGCAGCCGATGATGTGATGCTCTGGGCTGAACAGAGAGTGAATTCTGCCAGAGGATTCAGCACAAATAACAGGCACCCAGACCATCAAGTACACGGACCACGCAGATAACTATCAAGTCTGGGTGGGAGGGTGGGGAGAGGTTTAATCATAGTGCACAGTATGAGATCAACCTGTGAACTATATTACAGAATTATAAAATAAACAGCAAATATCGGTGTTGTAGTTTGAATTCTGTTCCCTTGAAATTCACACATTAAAGTCCTGTAACCTTGTTTGGACACGGGGTCTCTGTGGTGGTAATCGAGTCAAGATGAGGTCATCACAATGGGCCCTGATCCAACATGACGAATGTCTTTATAAGAAGACGATGTTTGGACACAGACACTCACACAGGGAGAAGCCCCTGTGAATAGGAAGGCAGAGATTGGGGTGACGCTTCTACAAGCCAAGGAATGCCAAAGATGGCCAAGAAAGCACCAGGAGCCAGGGCGAGCATGGGGCAGACCCCCGCACAGCCTCACGCGTACCCGACTCAGCCTTTGGCATCCAGGGCTGAGACAGTAGATGTCTGTTGTTTAAGGCGCCTGTCTGTGGTGGTTGCTACAGCAGCCCCGGCAGATTGATACAACTGGTTTAAGCAAAATTCTCATACAAATTTGATGGCAGAAAGGGTATTGAGGGTAAGTGTAGAAAGTAAGTTTTCATTGGCCATTGAAAAAAATGAAGATTCCTCAGTAAGCAGGTGAGGCACACTCAGGGAAGTCAGTCGCAGGAGAAACAGCCGAAAGTGATGAGCTGCCTCCCTTGGGGGAGCATGAAGAAGCAGGGAGAACGGGACCACCGCCGCCTTGCCGACCTCCTAAAACGTGTGCGTGAAGCACACCCTTGCGTTATGTCAATGAAACAAAGAGGAGATGCTGTGGCACACACGCGCCCACCCAGGCGCTGGCGGCTCTGCATGGGCCTCTCCGCCCTGCGGCCTCAGCCCTGCCCCTGCCTCCCAGTCCTTCCATCACTGCCACTCCTGACACCTGAGAACCTCCTGGACCAGGCGCCACGAGCCATGACTGCAGCCACCTCGTGCGATGGCACGAATCTGAAGAGTTAGGTTTAACTGGCATCAAGTTCCATCTCCACCCGCAGCTGCAGACTCTCCCAGGTCTCTTCAAATGATCAAAGCCCATCAGTGTGAGAAAGTCAGGGCCTCACCCTCACCCACAATTCTGAACTACTCAGTGCCTAGGTTACCTCTGCTGAGCGTCGGCTCGACGGTTTGCACACCAAACGTCGACTTGGGTGATGTTTCAAATACAACTGACATATTTAGATCTGTTTAATAGCCATCGCTCTGCAGCGTCCTAAAGGTGAAGTCTTCATAACTGCGCACCACAGAAAGGAGGTTCTTGTCGTTGTCATCTTTGAGGTTCACGACTCAGGTTCTTAGACTCTGAGAACCTTCCCTAGACACTCTCTGACACAGGCAGATTTAGGATGTGATGTTCCCGCCATCGTTCCCGCCATCGTCCCCGCCTGGGTCACACCCCACCCTGCTGACGCACCATCCACCCAGAGCCTACCTGGACCTCTCTTCCTCCAAGGCCTCCCTCCCAGGTGCGCACCCTTCTGGCTGTCTCCTGATGCCCCGAGGCCTGAGCCTGTCTCCTGCCTGGGGAGGCCCCCAAGACATCCTAGGGATGGCCTGTCACCCACTGTGAAGTCCACTTGTGTTTACTTTCACGTTCCCTGGATCTGGTCTTTCGGAGGGCCAGGGGACTGGACGACAGTGAGCATGTCAGCCAGGATCTGTAAGCACCTGCCAAGACCTGCTCGGGACCACATGTGCTCGGCTAACGCCACCCAGTGCGATGTCGAAATTCTTTCTTCGGCATACACGATGGCTCAGAGACGGAGGACGATGCTCTGGGTTTGTGGGTGAGGCATTGTGACAGGTCCGAGACTTTCTCGGGACATTCTGCTCCTCTGTACCTTTCGTGTTCTCCCTGTGCACGAGGCCACCACAGGCAAGAAGCCATGGTGTGACAGTCTGCAGCACCAGCTGCCCTTTCCCACGTGTTCCAACACCACTGAGAGGTGTGACAATTAGTGTCTTGGTGACTTCGAGAGCATCACTTCTCAGTAACTACCACTGTCACTGGTAATCAGGGCACCGCTTCGTCCCCAGGCCCTTAATCTATAAATGGGAAAGCCAGACAGGAAAGCCAGAGCTACCTCACTGTGGAAGGAAGTAAACAATTTTCTTTGGTAAGAAATATATTAAGAAATATAGACCGAAAATGGCAGTGGCTTAAAAAATAAGCTGACACTTGTGAAAAAAGGTAATAAAAGATGCGAGTCTGCAAGTCAATTAATAAGAATCTATATCAGGTAGTACTTCGTCTCTTCCTGTCTGCACCATGCGTTTCGTAAGACCAGGCGAGCGACCGGTGCTCCCTCTGGCCCAGAAGAGAAGAGACGAGAAGAAAGAGCGACCCCAGGGCTGCCGAAGGCTTCCTGCGCGTCGTGAGGACGCAGGACCGGAGCCGCACTGCTGACCAGTCCGGGTTCTCCCCAAGCCTGCACCCCCTCCAAGGCCACTCAGCCTCAGGCAGCACAGGTGCAGCTAGGCCTGCACTTGGGGGGAGGGCGGGAAGAGGAGGGGTGGCCCAGAGAAAGCCCCCACCAGGCGGAGGCCGCTCTTTGAGTGTATGCGGGATGTCTGCGGGATGTCTGCAGGATGTCTGCGGGATGTCGCCAATTCCTACTTCCGCGGGGAGGAGATTGGGAAGCGAAGCGGGGATCATACTGAGTTGTGTGCAGGGTGCAGTAGATGTAACTTCAGAATCGTGCCATCAAATTTATACACAACCGCAAGGAAGCGGGGGCGGAGCGAAGTTGCCGCAGTTGTGGCTCGAGGCGCCTGGTCCAGGAGATTCTCGGGTGTTGGAAGCGCCTGTTTTGGAAGGACTGGGGAGCGAGACAGAGGCAGGGGGCAGAGCTGAGGCCACAGGGCGGAGAGGCCCATGCAGAGCCGCTAGCATCACCCTCTCCGAATCTAAATAATGATCTTCAAAGTGACGCGTGTGTTTCTACTATTTAATAGAGGCCGAGTTTCCAGGGAAGAACGGCAGATTCTCAGGCCCAGAAACACGGGTGGCGGAGGCGCAGGAGCAGCGGTCCTCAGGCCGCACGTGGGCATTGAAGGAGCAGGCAGATGCGAAGCCCGTGCATAACACGGCAATGATGCTCATGGACCTGAGCGTGTTTGCTCAGCGAAATGAGTCAGGCGGAGAAAGACAAACACCAAATGGTTTCACTGACATGCGGAACCTAAAAAACAAACAAACAAATGAACAAACGAAAGAAAGAGTAGACTCATAAACTCAGAGACCAAAGGTATGGTCACGGGGTGGGAGGTGGGGAGCAGGTGGGGAGAAGTGTGAAAATGATAAAAGGGAGAGTGGTCAATAACGGACCAATACGTTTGCAGTTCGATCATTCTGACAGGTGATGACGAGAATGAGTGGAGTGATCGCATTGTAAGGTATAAAACTGTCGAATCGCTATATCGTACACTTGAAACTAATATAACTAATATAATGCTATATACCAACCATATCTAAATAAACAAGTAATGAAAACCAGCGACTCCGAGAGGACCACAAACCCCGAGGAAGCCAGACTGATACACTCTGCCCCTCGGGATGAGGAGCTCGGGTCAGCCTTGCTTCTGGGAAAACATCTCCTGGGAGAAATGAAGGCTCCAGGAGAGAATTTCACTGGAGTTAGGAATCCAAATTTGCTGGACACATGAGGTGTGAGAAAACCTAATTAAAAGAATGAATATAAAAATTGGTCCTAGTCCAGTCATATCGCCAAGCCATCTAGAAGAATTAAGTGGCACGCAAAAGAGGAGGAATACTCATATTCCATCAGAATGAGGCAGAGTAAAATTTTTAGGGGCACGTGGAACATTTATCAGGATAGACCACTCTGGGCCATAAACAAACTTTAACAAATTTAAAAGAAGAAAAAACATACAAAGCATGTTCTTAGCTCTTGAATTAAAACTAGAAATCAGTAACAGAAAGATATATGGAAAATCCGCAGGAGTTTGGAAATAAGACAGTAAAATTCATAATAACCCATGAGTCAAAGGGGAAATGCGAAGCAAAATTGAAAATAAAATCGAACCGAATGAAAATTACGAAAATACCACATATCAAAATTGATGGGATGCAGCTAAAGCAGTGGTGAGAGGAAATCTCATAGTAAAAATTACTTATATTAGAAAAAAAGAAAGATCTTGGACCTGCAATCTAAGAAACTAACAACAACAACAAAAATTAAATACTTTGCTCCAGTTAGTAATTTGGTTCCTAACCTGGCTATTGGTGAGCAATTCTTAAGCAAACAAACAAAATCAAATTAAAGGACTTTCTCTAAAAACAAAATAGACCCACTTGATGCCGAAGTATCAAGTTCGTAAAAGACAAGGACGGGCTGAGAATCTGTGAAAGGTTGAAGGAGACTAAGGAGATGCGATGATTAAATGTGACATGGATCCCTGCATTGGATCCCAGAATGCAAAAAAGAGAAATTTTAAAAACTGATGAAATCCAGATGAAGTCTGTCGAGACATCTCTGATGAAACGTGTTGCTTTAGATTTTTCATTCTTTTCTTCTATTTGGTATTCTGTTGTTACATACTTCATAAATTATCAGGTGTCATGAAGAGAAATGTTTTTAAATTCTAGACTATCTTAATATAGATAGGAATATATATGTGTGCATGTAATCGTATGTGCATATCATATATAATAATATTTACATATCATATATAATAAAAACATGCATGCCAATGATATGTCACAACCCCAGGAGAGTAATTCCATATGGGAAGGAAGAGAGTGAGTTTCAGTGAGTCTTTTAGCATTTAATTTCCTTTAAGAAAACTCGTAGAGCTCTAAAACTGGTTTTCAAAATTTTAATGCCTATTAAATCTGAGTATCTGGGTTTGCAGGCGACTATCACATTCTGTACTTGAAACGTTTCACAGTTTAAAAAGTTAGACATCACTTGCAGCGGCATGGTCGGTAGACTGGACCGAAGTTACAAGGGATGGGCCATTCAGAAAATGATCTCACTAACGAGGCTGAGGGGTGCTTTTGACATTTTCATGTTGTATGCTGTGCTAGTATTTGAGAGGGCATCAACCCTGGGTGTTAAAATTAGGTTTCCTTTTTTTCAGTCTTGTTTCATGCAAGGGAACATCGGTCTATGCATGGGGAAGAAATCTCTGGTCCCAGCCCAGCCAAATAAAGAAATAGAATGAAAATCTGAGAGTTAAAAAAGGTTTCTTATTAAATTATCCAACTTTTTTATAGAAAGCGTATGGGCAGTTATTCCACGGGAAGCCAACAACAAAGAGATTGTGCTTTCTGTCTCTCGATGCTTGTCTTTCTGTGCCTCCAGACCCGTGTTGATTTAGATGGTCAATTACAGTGGAGGGGACATTCTTCCCAGAGATACATTATGGTGTCCTAGCCTACAACACACAAAAGTAAGACAACAAAAGGGTCCCCAGGATGTCTTTGGTCTTTTGCCTAAGAAAATTGCACTCAAATATTTTAAGCTCTCTTTGTACGAGACTCCCACGGGCATGTTAAAAATTCCAGCATTGTAACTCAGATTAAACTACCAGCTAAATGCTATTTATATACAAATTCCACGAGTAGACGGAACTGGGCTTAGTAGCACGTGAGGCTGTGAAAGAGCCCAGGGTATATTCACGGGTGTTCAGCTCGTCCTTGCAGAGCATGACACAGAAGTGAGGTCTCCTTCTTCCAAGTCCTTTTTGGCCCTACAATTTCTGAACCTCACACATCGGCAGTCTAGTTGTGACCATTGCCACGTGCCTGCAAGAAGCTCCTTGCTCACCTGGCATCCTTGGGTCCCCTGCCGTCCCTGGATTTCGGCTTCTATTGAGAGAAAGGAAGCAGTGTGACCCTTGAAAGGCTTCTGGTGTTTTATAGAACAGGTCACGTCAGCAGTGCTCTCGTGGTCCCACTGCTTCCACGCAGCCATCATGAGTAGGGACGAGCTTAGTCACTAGACCCCAAGGATGCCCAACTGATTCATCACCTACTCAGCACTCGTCGAGCGTTCAGCATGTTCCAGAGAGTCTGCTGTGTGCTGAATGTGACGCCCCCCCACCAACCATGAGCACGCTCAGATCACTAGAAGTCACAGACAAGTCACAGACAGCGTTTCGGGAGCCAGGAGAGAGGAGAGGCCATTGGAGCATGAAGGAGGGTTTCCACCTCAGTGAGTAAGTATGGGGGAGGCCACGTGGAGGACATGGAGGCTGGCCCAGGTCTCCGAGGCTATGGAGGGGGCAGGAGATTGCAAAGAAGGGGGAGGAAATCATTTCAGGCCGAGGAGAGGGCTAAAGCACAGAAGGGATAAAGAACCTTGTGTCCCAAGCCCTCGATGATCAGAACCTTGGATCAGGGCTGGGGAGAGGTCTGTGTAGGAAGCGTGGGCAACGTGACATGCTGCAGAAGAATACAGGGGCCATCACGCTGGACAGTATGCATTTCAAGGTGCAGCCGTGGTACGGTCAGGACAAGATTCATCTTTAACAGTGATCTGCCTGGATCTTCTCGGGTCTGCCAGTCTTGTGTCTCAATGCTGCATCCCTCTCCTGGCCTCTGCCATGCAAAAGGGATGAAGCACAGAAGTGAACACGCTTCGTTGATTTGGGGGCTCCTGGATTATCTGCTCTGCAGGCTGACACTCAGACCTTGTGGCACTCGTGTTTATAACAGAGTCAAGGGGCATTGCTTTGATCTTTTCTTTTGGTCATTAGAATTTGAAAGGTTTACTGCTGTATTGTCTTCTTCTCTTGAAAGAATTTTATTAGAGGATAGACTATTTTAAGCCCCTTAAATGCAGAGGGATTCTTTTCCAAAGAGTTTTATACAAATTCCTGTTTCTGAAACAAAAATAACTTAAAAACAATAGGTTAGTGAACTTTATAGATATATTTAGGAGCTGGTTTATTGGGGGGAAAAAAATCCTGATGCCCTAGCTTACCTAATCAGAACATGGAACATATCCGCACACGAGTTTAAGAATGAAGCGGGAAACATCATCGCTAAGGCATAAGGGATACTAAGTGCTTAAGCGAACCATGTGGTCACTACCACTGGTATCCCCAGCGTCTACTCCATCCCGCCACCATTGTCCATGGCCCCCCACTCTCCTAGAGCTGGCTCCTGATTGAACTCAGCCAACGGGCATATTTCCTTCCTCTTACACCTAAAATAAATGTAAGTTCAAAATATTTGGGATGGAATAGAAGAAGCGGGAAACGCGAGTCTTGGAGCTAGTGCTAACGTGGTTTGTGACACGGGGTGAGTCCCCTTTCTGATTTTCTGCAACGATTCACCGTTACCAAGATTACTATAAAGAAATCCACAAGCCCTTGCTTGGTCTTTAAGTGCTATTATCAATTGAATCGTGTCTCCTAAAATGTCTATGTGGAAGCTCTAACCCCCAATGTGACCGTATTTGGAGACGGGGACTTTAAGGAGGTAATATAGGCTAAGTGAGATCACAAGTCCGGGGCCCTAATCCAATAGGACTGGTGTCCTCATAAGAAGAAGAGATACCAAGGATCCACACACAAGGGGAAGGCCACAGAGACAAGGTGGCCATCTGCAAGCCAAAGAGAGAGTCCTCTGTTGGCACCTTAATTTGGGACTAACAGCTTTTAAAACTCAGAGCCGTAAATTTCTGTTGTTAAAGCCACCAAGGCCGTGGCACTTCATTATAGCAGCCCAAGCAAACTAATACAAGAGCTGAATCTTCCTAATAAGGCTTCACGGAATTGTCTGTTTCCTCTCTACTGGATCCTCTAATATTATGTCTTATGTTTTAATGAGAAAAGATCAATGAACCCAGATTGAAATATTTAGTTTGGAGAAATAAGATTGGAATCAATTTGAAATATGTTTTATTAACATGAAGGATATCCAAAGTAAATGTCCTAATGGCAAGTAAAAAAGGGAATAGGCTGGAAATATATGCCTTTAGCTAATGAATTTATGGAAATCTTAAAACGAT
>NW_006440135.1:918555-927305 GCF_000325575.1 Pteropus alecto
AAGAAAAAGGGAAGACAAAATGAGCTTATGGAATGATCACCACGTAGGGGCAATGCCAGGGATGCTGGTGGGGGCTTCGAATGAGCCGCCGCAAAGGCAGAGATCGTGTGGTGTTCTGGAGGAGAAGAGAAAATGAGGAGCTCTGGAAAAGAAAATGTTTTTGAGTCAGAAGAAAAGGCTGAAAAAGGCTAGCTGATGATGTAATAATGATGATGGTTGTGATGGTGATGATGATGGTGATCATGGTGATGATCATGATGATGGTGGTGATGGTGGTGATGGTGGTGATGGTGATGGTGATGATGATGGTGATGGTGGTGGTAATGGTGGTGGTGATAGTGGTCGAGATGGTGATGGTGATGGCGATGATGATGATGGTGGTGATGGTGATGATGATGGTGATGATGGTGATGATGATGATGGTGGTGGTAATGGTGGTGGTGATAGTGGTCGAGATGGTGATGGTGATGGCGATGATGATGATGGTGGTGATGGTGATGATGATGGTGATGATGGTGATGATGATGATGGTGGTGGTAATGGTGGTGGTGATAGTGGTCGAGATGGTGATGGTGATGGCGATGATGATGATGGTGGTGATGGTGATGATGATGGTGATGATGGTGATGATGATGATGGTGGTGGTAATGGTGGTGGTGATAGTGGTCGAGATGGTGATGGTGATGGCGATGATGATGATGGTGGTGATGGTGATGATGATGATGGTGATGGTGATGGTGATGATGATGATGGTGGTGATGGTGATGGTGATGGTGATGGTGATGATTGTGATGATGATGGTGATGGTGGTGGTGATGGTGGTGATGATGGTGGTGGTGGTAATGGTGGTGGTGATAGTAGTGGAGATGGTGATGGTAGTGATGATGATGGTGATAGTGATGATGATGGCGATGGTGATGGTGATGGCAATGGTAATAGTGATGGTGATGGTGAAGGTGGTCGTGATGGTGGTGGTGATGATGGTGGTGGTGATGATGAAGATGTTGATAATATTTAGAGAGTAGTTACTCTGATCCAGGATATGATTTTCACAACCACTTTGTGAAGTAAATACAGTTTTTTCCACATTATACAGATGAAAAAAGCAAGATGAACTTGTAATTGGGATTTTGTAGGAGGTATTTTTCCAAGAATCTTTGTCTTTTCTGATCTCAGTATTCTTCAGCAGAAACAACTCATGAGCATGATCTGAGCATGACTATAAATAGCCCCTAAGCCATTTAAGGCTTTGAAGCCATTTTCAAATGAAAAGGGAAAAATAATATGTTTTCCCCCAAAGTACTAAAGAACATAGGCCTGATAACCCAAGCCTCCTAGAAGTGATGCATTTTTGAAGCTGAGAATACCTCCAGCACTAAAATTAGAAGCAGCTTTTGCTTCCGGAAAGGTAGCTACATTTATCTTGCCAACTCATATATTAATTACCTCTGCAGTTATCAAAGGAATTATAGTGACAGTCAGCTTGTTCTGTGCTCAGCCTATGAGTGTGGAGAACTTCAAGTCACAGAGCTATTTTATGGTAGAGCAAGATTTAAACACAGAGACCCTGGTACCAGAGCTTGTAAATTTAGCTGTATACCAAATTCTGCATCTCGTCAGCATCCCATTGGAAAGCATCGAAGGACTGAGAGGCTTAAAAGGCTTTAGTGGACCTCAATTAGTGTCTTAAATAGTGTTTTCTCATTCAAGTTCACCTAAGTCATTCTCTCGGTAGAAATATTCACATTCAAAAACATCTGGAAATAAGCGAGGTGTCTAACTTTTGGGAAGAGGTGAAGAAATGGAAAGTGTATTAAAGTGTCACCACAACAAAACAAATGAAAGACTAAAACCAAAAGGATAGTGAGAGGAAAAAAAGACCTAATTACAAGAGTATTTGATAGCAGAAGTTAAAAGATCCTAAAATTATGAAAACGAAAAGTCTTTGTTTTTAACAGCTTTGTTGAGGTACAATTTATATACAAAAAAGGGTGTTTATTGTATTTCCAATAAACAGGAACCGTTTCCAGTTGTCCCTAGCAAACACTACCAAAGAAACCAAGGTTTGTGCCAGTGAGTGGTGAGCGGCTCAGTGTGTGGAAATTTGCCCTGCAGCAATAAGAAATGAATACACTGCTGACCCAGAAGACAGTTTAACTACCGCATCTCATTTTACTTTCTACTCTTAAATAACTTTTTGGGATTTGTGTCTTGATATGTCTAAGTCAGCCCTGGAGAGAACTTAAGAAACATCAGTGCTGCCAAGGTCATCAGCCTACAAATGTGGCAAGGGTCCTGCTTCGTCAGTCACGTGCTCCGGGGCCTCGCCACATCCTCCTCATCCCATCCGCACAGATTCACTTCTCATGGGTTCTCTGACCTGCACATATTCTCCAAATAGAGACTTAGGAGGCAGTCTCCTGATTCTGCCTGGTTAATGGATGGAACTGGACTATGAATTATTTGAAGTCAATCAAATTCTAAATTCTAGAATTCTAAATCTGATCTGCTTTATTTGATGACAGAGACGTTGTCTTATTTCCTTTATGCCTTGTGCCTAAGAGTACCTAGAACAGAGGAAAAACCGAATTAAAGCCTTGTGAGTGAGTGAATTAAATAAACAATGAACAGGCTCTGCCTTCAGAGCACTCACTTTGCCTGCTAATTTCATAATCTAACATTTATTTCCATACTTCCAAGAATAATATGTCCCCTACATTCTTTTCATCTTGAGGTCCCAGATCAAATTCATGTGAAGGCTTCCTCGGTACTTCCTCATTCTGCTGACATTATAAAACTTCTTGCTTATCTTATTGAATTCGACACATGGTGTTTCATGACTAGTTTATAAGCCATGACTGTGAATCTTGTAGGAATTATTCTGGATCTTTTTCCTCTTCGTGTTTCTAACTAATCTCAGTATATCCATCTGGCAGTAGGTGCTCAAGAAATATTTTAATATGGTACCACGTCTCTTTTCTATGGTACTGTATTGATTTGCGTTACGTTTAAGAATAACCCAAATGCTTTCCAGAAATCTTTTACATCTAAGCGTATCTGTTAAAAAATTAAGCTGCCAAATGGTATTTGAGAAAGCCAGACGCTTGGTCGGCACGCTAGGGTGGGGGGAGGCTTCCGAGACAATGACACCGTTAAAAAGATTCTCTAAAACTCCAGCTTTCCTGGCCAGCAGGGGTCGAACTTGGATGTGGCTTCTGCAACTAACTGGCTGTAAAACCTTGTGAAACTCACCACCCCTGCCCCCCACCCCCGACATCAGCTTTCTCAACTGCGACAGAGGATCTGGGTCAATGTCACTAAGCTCTTTTTATTCTTAAGATCGTATGATTCTGGTATTAAATACCTTTGATTAAGATTTTTAAAAATTTTATAAAGATATTCATAGTGACTAGATCTTGAGGGGTTATCGAAACAGTGGCTTAGCTACTGAATTTCTTTAAAATCTTATTTTTAGGGAGTACCTTCTCATAGTAAAACAAGGAATGACAAACTTTCGATTCGTTATTGCTAGAACACAGTTTGAACACGATGTATCTTTTGAAAGTGTTAGTAGCATATCACAGATCACAGGGGTTGGATTGTCACAAAACCCACCTGCAGGTTTGTAACCTGATAATGACATCCACACTCAGGAGAGACCTGTCCAGTAAGCCAGAGGAACTGCACAGAGGTGCAGAAAAACATACTGTACCGCTAAAAACACAACAGCAGGTCATCACACCTTAATAACGATGAAAATGTCAAATCGTATACTCCTTAAGCTAAGCAGAAAACAAGCAATAAGTATTTCATAGGTATTTGTAAAATATACCTGCTTGGGGAGTATTTGGGGGATTTTAAGAAAGATTAAATTATAGAAATTTACAGTGTTATAGTGGTTTGAAATTCTCCCGAAATTCACATCCACCTGGAACCTCGGAATGTGGCTTTATTTGGAAGTGGGGTCTTCACGGGCGTAATTAGTGAGGTGAGGGTGAGGTTGTACTGCATTAATTGGGCCCGAAACCTAATAACTGGTGTCCTTCTAAAAAGAGGAGAAGGCACACGAGGGAAGGTCAAGGGAACAGGGGGCAGAGGTTGGAGTGATACAGCTACAAGCCAAGGAAGGCCAAGGGTGGCCGGCAGCACCCGAAGCCAGAGGGGACAGGGTCTTCGGGGAGAGCATGGCTCTGCCCATACCTTGCTTCTGCGCGTTTAGCCTCCCGGACTGTGCGAAGCAAGAGTATGTAGAAAATGGAACCGCATGGTAAATATCGACAGAGGCCGAGGTGTTCTGTATATTCCAAAATGTGCCCATTTTGACCTGCGAAATGCCTGCACTAACCAGTCCTCTGGTGGGCTGGCACTGTGGGTATCACAGCGATGAATACGATTGTCCTCGCAACTTTGTAATGTCATGCGGAAGATAAGTTACATGTAGACACAGACGACTCATTTATTATCACACCCCCGCCCCCGCCATCATGCATAGGGGTGTTGACTCACCGTCTGATCTCAGATGGAGCAGCTCTGTGACTTCATCGTGTCTTTTCTAGGTTTACTGGAAAGCAATGCCTGTGCATCATGTGGATGGTCCTGAAGTTGCCCTTTTGAATGCATGGCTCACTTTATAAAATAGGTAGCCCCTCAAAAATTTACCAATGCAGTACACATCTATGTGTTTTCTACTCAATTCCCTAATTAAATGAGAATACTAGAGTAGTAAGATTAAATACGGTTACTTTTCAAAGTTGTGCATCTTGGTCCCGTTATCAAAAAAGAAAGCAGCTTCCTATAATGTTAATTCTATTTAATATGCGGTCACACAGTTGCTAAGGGAAGCAGCTCCTTCATCTCCTCAGAGAGCTGGTGGACCCTTCACTTTTCCTTGTTCCTACATCTTTGTATTTGGGTTTCGTGTCTCGTCATCTCTGAACACCAGAGCTCAGGTCTCTGAATTTCTGCAGTTAGTTCTGGGCACTGACCAGTGTTTATTAACCACGCCCACTCGACCTCATTGAAACATTAACCACAGCTGGGTAAGGATGATGGAAAAAGCAAAGGATCCACAGACAGACATATACTGAAGGCCAAGTCGCATCACCTGATCCTAACCGTATCTTTATTCGAAAGGTGAATTTTATACTATTCCAGCTGATTTCCCGCTAAAATTATTTTGGAAACTGGATGTATTTATAACTTCTAAAATCAATGAAAACTACTTATGGTCCCCGAGAAAAAAACTCACTCGTATGTCTAAGAGGAGAGAGTTAATAAAATATTCCAGAAAATGGCGATTAGTTCCTCAGCTCTGTCTGCTGATGGAGTAATTCTGCAATTTCAGCCACTCCACTTACTGCTTATTAAATGTGCCCCCCACCGATCCAAGTGGCTGATAATGACGTAAATGACGGTAGCGTAGGCTCCGAAGGGGGGTGGGGAGAGAGAAATCACTGCTCGGTTCCAGCTCACTGGTCAAAGCCAATTTTAAGTAATTTATTTTGTATAAGAAATGGCAGTTCCATGCAGTGAGTGAAGATCAAATAGCTTCGTGCGTGTCAGGAAAAGGACACTTAGTCCCAGAAGTTCCATCTGGAACAGGAAGCCAATCCGCCTCTGCAGAGATCTGTCAGCCACTGTCAGACCCAGGTGCGGTCCGGGGGGCAGGGAACGGCCCGAAGAGGGGCGGAGGGAAGCCCCTGAACCCCGACACGGGCCCCTTAACAAGTAACCGACATCTGAAAATAGATCCAGGGAGAAGAGCAGAGCTTCGGCTCTGTTTTTCACTCTCTTTCTCTCCCTGCTCTCATTCGGGTATCTATTCGTGTAAATCGCCCTGCTGTCCCCTGACAAGCACGCTTCCTCTGCTCCGTAGGAGGAAAAACAGAGCTTCGGCTCTGTTTTTCCCTCCCTTTCTCTCCCTGCTCTCATTCAGGTATCTATTCGTGTAAATCGCCCTACTGTCCCCTTGACAAGCACGCTTCCTCTGCTCCGTAGGAGGAAAATGTAGTGGGGTCGGATGCCAAGTGTGCCCCAGGGTTGAGGACTGGTGGCTGTGGCAAGATGGCACACACAAAGGCCCCCGCCACCCAGGACACAGGGGGTGCAGGAGCATCCACGGTCCGACCACCTGTTGTGGCTGGTCCTACTCTCTCCATCAGAGCGATGAGAGCGACCACAGTGGTCCAGGATGAGCCGGCCAGCGAAACCTGGGCAGGTGGAAGTGAGCTGCGTCGGCGCACAGCCTAGGGAGCTCGGCAGGGAAGGCTGTGAATTACACCAGGGTTTTGAACAGGTTTTTTTGTGTGTGTGCTTTCTTTGGAGACAAAGAGACCTGAGCTGAAATACCTGCCACTCAGTACCCGTGTGGCCTGGGGACACGTTACTGCTTGAGGCTTCCGTTTCCTCATGAAAGTGACTGATTCCTGACGCTCGAGGATGCTGTGAAGATCAAATATTAAAACATTCTTGTCTAGTGCGGTGTATGCTGAAGAAAGAAATGCAAATTCCCCTTGAATTTCATTTGAAGATGAGGGGGGACTATTGAAGAGACAAAAAGAAAGATGGAAACTCAGAGCCTTAATCTATTACATTTATCTCAAGGGTGAGAATTTCTGGTTTATTAGTAGACTAAAAAAGAAAAGGTCATTGAGAGACAAAGACACCCCTCAAACAGACGGAGCTCTTTACAGCACATGACATTTTCGTGAGCACCCATCTCCGTACATGGGTGCTCAGTGAAATAATCTCTGAAAATCAAACAACCGCCATCGCACCCCGCCAAGAGTTACAGACATCTTTCTCATCGGCAGGTATTTGAGCTTCATCGGGACAAGGGTGTGAGGGACCTCAGGCTCTGGAAAGTTCGGTACCTGTTAGCTGCTGAATTCTAAATGCTTTGGTTTAAATAGAGCCAGAAATGGATCCTTAGACCTGAGTTTACCCTGAGTATAATTGCCTGGTGACATTGGGAAAGTCAAGGGAAGTGATATCTCATTAGAACACAATCCTGATCATTGTCTGGTGACAACATGCAACCTTAAGATAGCATAAAACAAAAAGACAGCAAAAAAGCAAAAAGACAAGACTATTCATGGCAAAATATGTTATAAAAATTTGATTATTATAACCCCTGATTTTAGAGAATAAATAATAAACAGCCAACTTTTTTTTTTTTTTACTTCTATCTCATACCCTCCTCTTCATTAAATTCTAACTTAGAATTTAATGGACACTAAAGTAAGGATTCAAGCTGGCCTCCTGGGTCCACAGAATTAGTACGTTCCTTATTCTATACTTTGACCCAGTCCGCAATAGGGGGCTCCCCAGAGCACCTCAAGTTCTTGGTAAACTTTTCCACCCACTGCCATTACCACTGCTCCCCAAGACATGCCCACACCTGCCACTGCAAACAGACTAATGCTTAACAATATATGATGCCAAGAGCTTCGAAAGCAAACATCTTTGGCGAGGGTTCAGGGGGCAGGTGACACACATACCCCAATAGCAAACCTGGTTGTTATGGTGACAGAGAAAGGCTAAAATTCAGAAAGAATCACAAAACATTGTAATGAGAGAAGGATTTTTTAATTTCCTTGTGAGTTATATGTTTTTTCTCAAAATGCACCACTTTGAAACAAGTCTGCTATTTTCCTAGTCCTGTGGATCAAAAACCGGAATACCCACAGGAATTCTAAAGAAGACAGATTAACCAAAAAAAGACATTCTTCTGCTAGTAACAGTAATCATCTCTCAGACCTGTTTAGCCTGATTAATGATGTGTCATTGGATAAGTGCCCATCTGTATGCAACTTGGAACTTTGGAAAATGAAAGATTTAATTTAAGAATATAAATGGTGGTTCATTTTTTTCTTAAAATATCCCAAATTCCAAGAAAAATGCTTTTGAAATTTATTTTTACTTAAATGAAAAGCCAGTCTCCTGAAATTGGGAGCCAAGGAAACATTGTCACTGAATATTAGTGCCGGTAGAAACATGACCCGGGAGAGATGAGGCAAGCGACATCTGTGGTCTTGCTCTACTTTTCAGAAATAAAGCAACAGCAGAAAATGAATTTCCGTTGATGTTTTCCAGGGACGTATATGCATCTGTGGTTTGCCTGTCCTTGCCTCTTTCCTCTTAAACATAGTTAAGAAACATCATGCTAGGACTATTTGGAAAATTCAGAAGACATGGCGTTATTTATTTGTTCCATGCTAAGCATCTCTTACCTCTAACTTTCTCAACAATAAAGTCATGATTTATTCAGCATCTACCATATCATAGACACTCTCGTGAGCACAGAGGATACAGGAGAGAAGACAGACCAGGTCTCTGATCTCATAGACCTTCAATGGTATCAGCTGCTTCGGCAAGGCAAGTATGCCGGGATGAACGGTGCCCTCCCAAAATTCATGCGTGGAAGCCCCAACCCCCAGCACCTCTGAAGGTGACTGTACGGTATTTGGAAATAAGGTCTTCAAAGAGGTGACTCAAATCAAATGAGGTCATTCGGGTGGGTCCTGATCCAATATGACGTGTTCTTGTAAGAAGAGGTTATGACACGGACGTGCACAGAGGAAAGACCATGTGAAGACACAAGGAGAAGACGATCGTCTCCAAGCTGTGTAGAGAGACCTCAGGGGAAGCCAACCCTGCCGACACCCTGATCTCAGACTTCTGGTCTCCAGACCTGTGAGACAGTAAATGTCTGTTTAAGCCACCTGGTCTGTGGTACTTTGCTATGGCAG
>NW_006440135.1:927330-943231 GCF_000325575.1 Pteropus alecto
AGCAAAGTCCCAACTTCTTTGGTAGAATGCAGATAAGTGAAAGGCTCCTTATTCTTCAGAGCATCTTGATGGGTTAGTGTGTGCACGTTTGGAATGAGGAGCTCACTCTGCGTAAGCAGGAGAAATGAAAAAGATGCTCATAGATTCATCTTGCAAGGAGAGCTGAGGAGCTGAGAGAGGTAAATGAGGGAGAAGGAGAAGGCAGAAAGGCTGCGAAAAGCCACCACAGGTGCAGTGTGAGCCTCTTCCAAGGTTCAACAGACCCGCTGAAGTCAACCAGACTCATGGGGTCAACGGCGAGAGTGGTTTCCTACGAGAACTGATGAAGGCACTGCCACTCGATCCAGGACAAAATGGACAGCGACAAAATGGACAGTGACAACTACCAGGAGCAGAGTGATTCCTGAGACTGGACCCAGCGGCTTCGGTGCACATGGTGGAGAGGACTGTGAATTACCCAGCAAGGGAAGTGAGGATGCGACCAAGTTTAATTAGGGTTTTACTCCCCTCCCCCATATAACATTTAATTACATTTAGAAGGACATAAAAAGAGCAATAAGGGTAATTAAACCCAACACATTTTAGGGTTTTAAATCATTTACTTAAGTTAGTGTGTGAGTGCGCGTGTGTGTATGTGTGCGTGTGCGTGTGCGTGTGTGTGCGCGCGCGTGCGTGTGTGTGTGTGACTACAAATGAAGTAAAGGGGACATCCCATGTCTGACTGCGTTACACCCATATCCACAGTGGGGGCTACTCTGATGGATGAGCTGTCATCGGGGTGGGAGCGGACAGGAGGAAGAAAACCAAACAGCAAGTCTATGCTCTGAGAAAGGAAGCCACGTTCATTCATTCTTGATGAACCCAAAACAGTCAAACTAAGCACAACCTTTTATCGTCCCCTTAATGGCAATAATATTTGGCAAAAATCTGAACATATAGGGAGCTCTGAAGAACAGCAGGGGTGACTGGGTAGTGTCTCAAAAGGAACAACTTTGAACTCCAGCTGCCATCCAGGAAATACAGAGGAGTGTGACATTTACAATCATTTATAAGAACATCAGGATGAAGCTTACAAAGAAGGTTTTAGAGCTTTTTGGCACCAGATCAAAGAAACCATTTTGAAATTTCTGGAATGATTATGTGACACTGAATCTTTCTCCTGAATCTCAAGAGAGCAAATGTCCTTCTTGATGCCAGGTTTTTAATGCACTTGAGTATTAAACAAGAGCATCTTGTTTTATGAAGTTCATTACACATGATTGCACTGCCTATTAAAATTTGCATGATGTTTCCAAGTGTGCTTGGGGACATCACAGAAACCTGGATATCTGGAGACCAGATATATCACAGCTCAGTTGCTACCGGGCACAAAACTTTGTCAGAGTTGCGTGGGTGGGAGCTGCCTTCACCGAAGCCTGTCGATTCTGTTTTGGTGGTAGTCAGATTTATAGCCACTTGTATTCCATACAAGACTGTAAAGCTAGCTTAATAATATTCTTCAACCCTACTGGAATGTAGGACCAACCAACATGTTATTCTAAGCAAGCAGAAAATGGCAAATATGATTTTATGGATAACGAGCTGATGTGGGTTGGATTGTCGTCTCAGGCATGAAGGATTTTGATTCCTCAAAGCCTTGGCTAGCTGTCAAGTATCCAAACATCTTCCATCATACTTTTAAGTGGGTCAGAGAACAGATACTCAGCTGATGAAATGCTAACAGAAGTTTTGTTTTGCTTTCAAAAAAAAAAGAAAGAAGAAGAAGAAAAAAACTGAAAACAGCTAAATGCCAAAACTCTGTACACAGAGTTATCCGGGCTCTGGGGAAGGACGACACATGTTCTATTTAAGGCAGGTCAGTTGGGTTTGCAGACTGTGACGTTGCAACCTCTGAGAAAAACTCTGGAGCCACATTCGTGTCACTGGCGGGGCCCTTGGATGAAGTGCCGAGCTGCGCTGTGTGGTTTCCCAAGGAGCATCCCCTATCCTTAGCTCGCCCCCTTTGATCAGGCGCCCCTTCCTCCCCAGGGTGGGGAGGAAGAGCTGCCGTGGGAAGGACTGCCTCTCCGACGGCTTCGCTCGGGTCTGCTTGTGTGACCCTGGGCGCATCGCCGCCCTTTGCCTCCAGGTCTTCGTCTTAAAACCGGGCTAACTTCCGTGCCTGGCACACGTGATTTTCAAGATGATTACATAAAACCTTGCTTGGCAAGCACATGGCACAAGCCTAGATACAGTACATTTTTTGTGTGTATTTTATGCCTTATTGCAATTATTCATTATTATCATTCATATTGTCGTCTCCTTTATAGTCCAAATCAATTTGGCAAACATTGATTGAAAGCCAGCTTCTTACCATTTAGCAGGTTGGCCTTTGTTTCTTAGTGTATGTGACACCTGTCCACTTAATTTCTTTTTTAAGTTCTAGCCATTAATCCATAGAGCCCTACAAACCCTCAGGATTGGCAGCATATAAATCCATCGCCACATTTTCATAGCATGCATTTCATCTTTATCCTTACCAACACTCATCTCTGGAGATCTGGAATCCAGACTGCAGGTGTCAGTGCTCAAAAGTCAGGACTTGCTTTGGACTGGGGACAGTTGAACCTTAAGACCGCTTTCAGTCAGTAACCACCCATTGAAGTTCAACGGCCTCAAAGGCGTATCGTAAGAAAGGGGAAACGAAAGGTCTTGAAAGCTGGGTGTGCGTTGGGTTGGTAAGAGCTGTGAGGTATTAACTTATGTTTATTTCCATGCAGGTATCATTGCCCTGGTGTATTTGAAAGAAAAGAGCTCACGACTGCCCATGTCCCCTTACTTAAGCTCTATCTGAAGTGATCCAAGCTACAAGAGTTCCTTGTGCATCGTGCGTCTCTCTCCTATGTTTTACGTAGGTCCCTGAAAGAACTCATGTAGCCTCCTAAATGATCGTAGTATGAGCGTCGGGGCAAAGCGGAGTCACTCAGTTCAAGCTTTATATTTCAGGGATGAACAGGCTACGTGAAAAACAGCCAATACAAATTGAGGAACATTCTAGAAATACCTGACCAGTACCGACAAGGTCATCAACTCAAGGAAAGTCTGAGAAACTGTCATAACCAAGAGGACTCTAAGGAGACATAACGATTAAACTTAATATGTCCTGGATCGGGTCCCAGAACAGAAAACAGACATCAGGGAAAAACTAAAAATCTGAACAGAGTGTGGACTTTAGTTAATAATAACGTATCAGTACTGGTTTATTAGTCGTGACAAGTCTACCTCACTCATGGTAGATGTTGCTAGCAGAGGAATCGAAGTGTATGATATATTATAATTCTCTGTGCTACCTGCAGAGTTTTCCTATAAATCTAAAGTTCTTCTGAAAGAAAATTTTATTTAAAAAAAAAAAAAAAGCTCTGTGGTTAAATGTAAACAAGTGGATTGGTTTGAGGAATTAAAGAAAAACACATCCGTGATCACTTTTGACCTAACGCCCACGTGACTGCGTGAAAGTCGGGGAGTCCCACGGCTTACAACGCCAGCGTCGTGGTCGGGGCACTGGAAAGGGTGTGTGTTTGCTCTCATAGTTGTGCTTAGATGGTACAAACTCGGTCAACTACTCCCAATGAGTTTTCCTACGCCACACACGAGTGACCCGTAAGAGACGACTTCTCTAATGCTCGGAGCCCGCTGATTTTTAATCAGCTGTGGCTGAGAGAATGAAAAGCCAGCACGTGAATTGGCACTGGTGAGTCGGTGATTACGTGGACGTGGGACCTAGTTTTGGATAACTCCCAGGCTTCTGGCTCAGGTCCCTGAGACGATGCTCGTGGATGCACCCACAGGGCAACAGAAGAGGAGGAGCAGGTGAGAAGGGGAATGATGGAGATCGTGGCTTCAAACGGGAAGGTGCTGACTCGAAACACCGGTGCACTGTCCAAGACACAACTGAACCTAAGACCAAGAAGAAAGCAGGAATCCTCAACAAGAGCTGGTGACAGCAATAAACCCCATTAGGACTGGGGGGTAGTGAAAGAATATCATGAGAGGTGTTGGCAGCATGAAGCTTAAGTATAATGGAGCGTTTGCTTTTTATAAATAAAAAAAGAAATAAAATAAATTTTGATAAACCATTGGCTTTAAGAATTAACACAAAGTAGATCAAAAACACATGGTTTAAGGAAAGATCAAGGAGCAGAAGGGGCATCACCAGGGTAGAGGTGGTGCTTGGAGCCACGGGTAGAAATTAGTTTGCTCACAGAAAATACTTCAGGTTAATGGGAAAATAATTACTTTGTGTCTTCGTCCTGGTGCTTTGCCATGCCTCTGAAAACAGGTAGGACTGATTTTCTGAGAATTTGCTTCAAACCAAAGAGCAAAGCCATGACGCAGAAACCAGGCTGAAAAGATGCCAAGACATCAGGATTCCTCATCTTTATTTTTGATAATCCACCCACCCCCGGCCCGAAGATGCTGTGCCCTGGGTGTTGACAGTGGGTGACAAGAAACAGGACACTCAGAGGTTTCCTTCTGAAGCTCCACCAGGCAATGCAGCTGAGCGACTGGTTTCTTAGGGCATTATCGATGCCGATTATGAGCAAGAGAGACACCTCGTACAGTTCATTTGCAGAAAACGCAAAACTAAGAATGTAGAGATAAAATAAAATGCTGTGCTAACTCTTTTGTTGTTGGATCACTTTATATATATATTCTGGAAAGGTGTGTTTATTAATAAGCATGACAAGCCATTTACATCCATAAGGATTCCTTTTGATGGCAAGTGACAGAAAACCCAAAATAATAGCAGCTTATTCAAAATATGGGTTTATTCATTTCGGGTGTGACGAAGTCTGAGTTAGGCGCTCTGGGGTGGGTGCAGGTGGTTGTGAGGACCCCAGATCCCATCTATGTGGTCGCTCTACCACCCTGGACACGTAGCTTCTGTGTCCTGACCTCTGCGTCACAGCCGTCTCACACACATCCCAGTCCGCAGGAGGAGGTAGATGCACCTGCTCGAAGTTGGACAGGAGAGTCCCTTTCACACACCGGTCAGAGTCCGGCCACACGGCCAGGCCCAGCTGTCAGGGAGCAAGAGACACTCAGTCTTCCTTCTAAATGGCTGTGTGCCCAGAAAAAAATTAAGGGTCTCATTACCAGAGAGGAATGGGGAAAATGGTTACTAGGGGCGATGGTGAGTCTCTTCCACACCGTCCCCTTTAAGATTAGGGTGATCAGAGTTGGAAAGTATGTATATTTACTCCATTCAAATAGTACACATTCAGCCCCTATCGTGTACCAGAAAAAACATCCCTGTCTTCACAGGCTTAAATTCTAACGAGAGAGTTCTACGTGTTCACCGTCAGGATTAGGTCAGCATTTCATCAGACCTGACACAAGGGTGCACCGTCTACGTTCTGTCGCGGTTGAACAAAGGGATGAGGTACAGTGCCTTGGGTTAATGACCTCGGAGCCAATGAAAATACCTTGTCCTCTGACACATGCGGAAGAATACTGTCATTTAAAAAACAGGAAAGATGGTCTTCTCTAATCCCAGCAACGAAGGCCTTCAAATTCCATACCTGATGAACTCTCAGCAAGAACACGAAGAGATGGTAGGGTTAAGAGCCTCCCTCGGGTTCCCCTCCACACGATACTAGAGACCATACGTCACGTCGTGGGGGTCCTCGCTCCTGATCGCCATGAAGGCGTTCAGACCGGAATGACGCCTTTGGGCTCTCCACGTAACGCAGGGCCGTCATCTCGTGCCACTTCTCTGCTCGTGATGGGGAGGGCATGATGCAACACTGTTCTCCTCTGGACAGAAGAGGGAGGGGTCAAGCTTGCGACACAGCATCAGGAGCCCATCTGTGCCTCTTGTGTTTCTTACTACTTAGAAGTCCGTGAAGTAGCCACTCTGTGGCATAATGGAAACCGCAGTGTACCCCTTCGGCGACATGTTTGTGAGTCAGTTATACATTGCTTGAACCACAAGTTTGTCATCTATAATAAAATAAGAAAAATAATATTACTTATCTCCAGATGCTGTTTTAAGAGCGAATAAGGTTTTGTAAATACGCACGCACGCACACACACAGACAGACACACGCACACGTGTACTTTCTAATCTGTAAAACATCTGTAATAAAAATGTCATGAGTATATGAATATTATTGTTGAAACGTGCATTCCTTAGGTAAGATTATTAAGTAGGCTGAGATATGTTATAATTAACACGTGCTTTGATTTATTATTTTTTAGAAAAGAAAATCGTTCAAAAAAATTTACACATAGCAGTTGTTTCGATAAGCTTAGTTAACCTTTCCCCGAGTCTTGATAACGAGTGAGTGAAATGGGGTATATCCCGCGAGACCACCACAGGGTGTACCTTACTGCCTCCATACGACAAACAGGACCCCCAACTGAGAAAGCGGTTCAAGTCCGTCGTGGGTGTCAGTCCAGTGCTCGGCCAAACGAGTGGCCCCTGACTTCGCCGCGGATGCTTTGACGTTCTACCAGTGACAGCGCTGAGTTTGCTTTCACTGGAGACATTTCATATTTCTCTGGAACAAAGTTTACTTTTGAAGTGGGTTTTCCAAAATCATCAGGTCGGGCTGTCCCTTAAAATTTGCGGACCATTGGAGTCACTGTCACGGTTGCGTAGAAGCGGGCTGTGTCTTTGTGGAGGCGGCTGACTCTTGCCGCTTCGTGAGGGTGGGATGAGGATTGAGGTGGATGCGGCAGAGAGGAGGGGTCTGGAGGAGCTTGAAGAAACAACGGGGAGCTGCCTGAGCCTGGAGAGGCAGCGACCCAGACCGCTGTCTGGGGCCCAGTGCTGCCCTCGCTCGGTTGCTTCGCTGGTATTGCCTTTTAAAAGGGTGACATCATCTCCTCATAGGACACGGACGGAAGTTCTGTTTATCCAGTCATATTATACTGATCTCTTCTCCAAGGAAAATCAAAAATTGGGTTGGGCAAAATGGCTTTAGAAAATGTCTCACTGGTTATGGTGTCACCAAAAGATCAAAGACCTAGAAATCTCAAGAACAAGCCCTAGGAGACGGACGAGTTGTAAGCTGAGAGAGAAAGAATTTAGAAATGTCTGCTCTGGAAAGGTACTGGACGGGCCTGACTTCCTGAACGTCCGTAGTGTGAGGTTCCAGGGCCCCGGGAAAGGTGTCCCAGGGAGACAGCTGGGCCACGAGAGTCAGGAGGGGACACTGGGACCTCCTGCAGATGATTCAGGCACTCTAGAAGCGTGTCCCCTTCACACACGGGTTGGGGTCCCTCCCAGGTTGTCGGCCTGGCCCCCATCGGCACTCCAGTCACTCTGGAGAAGCCCCCGATGGCTCTGGGACTGACGCCTGGTGCCGAGTGGCCCTTCTGGGGAGTCTACGGGGGCAGCCCCTCGGTCTTCTGTTATTTGAGGTCCCACCCCTCAGGGCCCCAGAGCAACCCTCACTGGACGTAGAGGGAGAGCGCACACTGGTGACTCTGGCCCTGGAGCACCACCCACAGGGCTCCGTCCTGCCCCGCCATATCTAGCTGTCTGCGTTGGGTAGAGATTCTGCCACCTTCCCTTAGACTGCAATGCTCCGAGCCTGAGGAGCTCCCTGAGCCCGCCGCACTGTCATCAAGGAGGAGACTCCACCCAGAGATAAACTCATGGACAAGGATGATCCGTAGCGTTGGGTGCCTCGAGCGCTAACGTAAGCTCCTAGGCTGGATGGGTTTTAAGCGGTGCAGAGTCTCCTGTCCCTCCTTTTAAGGGTCAGTCCTCGGTAACTGAGTGTCAGATGGTTCTCCTAAGACTCTCGCCACAGGCCCCGGAAGCCCCTGCATGGTCATCATTCGGTGTTTTGTCATGCTTTGTTTTTTTCGTACCAAATATTGTCAATGAGACTGTGACCCCAGGTTCGCCATCCCTGCATGACAGAGTTCTGGCCCCCGAGGGTCATCCTACTTGGAGTCAGCTCACGCCACAAGCTAAGTAAGCTGTTTTCTCCAAATCTGTGGAAAAGTTAATTAATAAGAGAGAGAACACGTATTTAAGTAGTTTTTAAAACACATTTAATGTGTTTTTATTAAATTAACCCGGCCTTTAAAATTCAGGGTTATGGCTAGATTTAAATCGATGTATTCCTACTAAATATTACTATGAATATTTTACGTAAAATATTAAATATTAACTAAAAACTTAAAATATTCATAGTAGTATTAAGTAGGAATCTCTGTAATTTAGTGATTCCTATTTTAAGAAATGGGGCAGGTTTAAATGTGGGGAAGTCAGGGGAGGCGGGGTGGTACGAGATGCAGTGGGGGCACCTTGAGTTTTTATTGCCTCACCAAATGAGATACGCCCAGAAGAGCATCCAGTGCTGCCAACACTCCAGTCATTGGGGTGTGAGAGATAGAGAGAGGTTCACGTTCAGATGCTTCAGAGGCCAGGTGTAGCTTTCCTGTGCTCGTCCCGAGCTTGCAGTCTTAATGAGCTGTGACCAATACTGGCCCAAAGTAGTGATTTTCCCATCTCCCACTTTTATCAGCCACTCATTGGAAGATAGTTGCTGCAGGTGCCTGTCACAGAAACAGCCCATGACATGTAGCAGGTGAGTTTGTTTCTTGTCCGTTCCGTATGACAGGAGGACCCGTAGCTTACCTTTGTCTTCTCAGAGCCTGACATCTTTCTGGTGTCTGAGCAAGGTTTAGATTCGTGTGATGATCACATGCCTCTCCATGACAGGGATACGACCTGAGAAATGCGACTTTGGATGATTTCGTCGTGTGAACGCTTATACAGTTGTGGACGGTACACCTCATGCCTTTAATTTTAGGCGCTATACTCTTACAGGACCGGCCTCACTGTAGGTTTGTGTACACCAGCGTCACCACAAACACGTGAATCACTTGTTGGCTTATGACATTACCACGGGGACACCAGGCGATAGGAATTGTTCAGCTCCATTATAGTCTTCCGGGACCTCCCTCATCCATGCTCTTGCTGACTTCCACGTTGTTACGGGGCGCACAACTGCACATGTAAGAGATCTGAGATGAACTCTTCCTTATTAGTTTCAGGATATTCAGGTAGAGTCTCATCATTTTCTCCCCCTACAGCATTTACCAATGACCCGTAGGGGCCAGTTGGGCAAACTAAAGCAGCTAATGGAATATTCGCATGTTGAGGCAGAAAACAATCTTCGTAGGCAAACGTGTTTCCTCTTCGTGCATAGTTCTTGTTGGGGACCAGCCGTGCGGTGGCACGTGACTGCACTGTGCTCTTCCGTCTTCTATTGACTTGCTATATTTATAAGACAGAAGAAGGAACTAAAAGTCAGTGATGAGAACTTCATGTCCCATTTGCTTTAGATCCGCATAATCATGGTCAACAACAAGAAAATGGGTAATGAGATGAATATCATTTTTGATCTGCTGATAGGATAACATAATTAGCTAAATTATATAATGCCATAAAAGATAAAAATTTAGACTGAAAGTCAGGAAATGGTTCCTGATAATAGGAAATATTCGATTAATAGAAAGGCTTTCAGGAGGATGGATGGAAGTTCTACCACTCAGAACATTTCAAATTAGATCAAAGCCAGAAAAATGGAAGCTGAGCTTTTATGTCTGCCCTCCTCTCAGGTTTTCCTTGTCCAGATCGCCCAATAAACCAGTGAGAATGTTCTATTTTAACGCTGGACAACACTCTATGGCAAGCGAGCTGCTGATGGCAATGTCCTTTCAATATTAATTGCCCTTTCCAATTTCTAAACAAAAGTCTTCATTGCAACGCAATTCAAAAGAAAAGGTTTTACTCAATTTGGAAAAAATGTAAGACTGACAAACAACTCTGTAGTTTAAGGTTTCTTATGTATTTACAGCTATTCTTCATGGCTTTGAAGTTTACCTGTGACAAGCTTTCTTCTTTTCAGTAAAGACTTTTAGTCAGCTCCTGGGAGTGTCCGAGGTTTACGACTAGTACATAAACCAGGTTTTGCAAATTTCCATTACTCTGATAAGACCCCTCGTGCCTACTTACAGCTCATCGCCACTCCCGCCTCCACCTCCAAGCAACCCCAGTGCACTTTCTACCTCTGCAGAGTCACCTTTCTGGACATTTCATTTAAACGTAATCATCTAGTGTGTGGTATTTTGTGTCTGTCTTCTTTTATCTGGTGGAATGCTTTTTTGGGTTTATCCATGTCATAGCATCTGTGAGTATCTTGTTCTGAATCTTATTACTGAATACTTATTACTGAACATTTATTACTGAATATTATTCCAATTCATGGATAAACTCATCATGATTTATCTACTCATCAGTTGATGGACTGCTTTTCCATATTTTGCTTGTTTTGAATGATGTCGTTACGAACGTTAGCTTGTGGGACTTTGTGTGGACATATGTTTTCATCGCTCTTGGGTAGATAGACATGTAGCGAAAGAACAAGGTCATGGAGTAAATCTGTTTAACGTCTAAGGTACAACCACACTATTTCCCAAAGGGCTATACGGACTGACATGTCCACGAACAACGTGTAAGAGTTTCATTGCATTGATTTTCTAAATAATTCATTTTCACTTTAGAGATGACAAAAATTAAGGCTTGAAGAAGTTGAGTGAGGGAGAGGTTGGTAAAAGGCTACCAACTTTCAGCTCTAAGATGAATAAGGTCTGAGGATGTAAGGTATAACTTCACGATAGCTGGCAACATCGAATCGTATAATCGAGATTTGTGAAGAGATAGTATTTAGCCTTTCTGTCCAAAAAAAAAAAAAAAAAGAAGTTGAATGACTTTCCTACGTTCCCAGCCTGACAATGGCAAAGTTAAAAATCACTGAGACCTTTCTGACTCCAAACCTCCAATTCTTACTTATGGTAAAATCAGTGTGTTCCGGATAATTATCAACTATTCTCTTGGTGGCAAATTAATGTTTCTAATTATTTGGGTTTTTTTCTTTAAAGAATTCTTAAATTATAAAGAAGTTGAATGACTTTCCTACGTTCCCAGCCTGACAATGGCAAAGTTAAAAATCACTGAGACCTTTCTGACTCCAAACCTCCAATTCTTACTTATGGTAAAATCAGTGTGTTCCGGATAATTATCAACTATTCTCTTGGTGGCAAATTAATGTTTCTAATTATTTGGGTTTTTTTCTTTAAAGAATTCTTAAATTATATATGTATAAAGCAGTTAACATTTTTTTTTAGTTAGTAGAAGAAAGACAAGACGTTAGAAGGAAAGAGAAAATGAGAAAAGACATTGGTGGGAAGAAGCCATGCAGTGAGGCCAGGCCGGACACTCTCCCTCGAGGCCCTGCTGACCCGCTGCCTGAATCATCATTTTCCCACTTTCCTCCTCTTATATAGAGAAGTCATATTTTTCCCCTCCAGACTTAGCCCATGAACAAAAGGATGGCACAATAACTGAATAACCGATCGCTCATCTATCATTGGCGTGAACTGGGTTTGAACTCTCTGGGTGATGTTATATAAACTAAAATCCAAGAACAAAATTCTCTGTTCTTTACCTTGGAACATTGCTCCTGACACAGCTGTCATCCACTGGCCACTGGCCAAATGCTCTCCCACCCATCACAGTAACATGCCCTGGCCACGGGGATGCCAGGGAATGTTCCAGGCCACTCTGGATGCTGTCATCCCTGTAACTCTGCATATCCCGGGGGTCTGTACACACGATCGATCTCCTAAGTGACAACAGCAGAGATGTCCCTTTGCCATAGAAAATGATGTGCAAGTCTAACAAATTGAATAAGGGAGCCAGTGAGACGGTCCCCGCCAGGGGACCCTCTTCTGTTGCTAAGGCTTACCCAGCTTATTTGCTCTCTCAGAGAGAAAACAGACAAATTCTGCTCATCGCACTAAAAATAGACCCGACTTTATCCCAACATTTCCAACACGCTCTTATATTCCCCCTCTTTAGAAGCTACAGAATAGTTAGATCAATTCAAAAACAAACTGACATAAACTCAAAATGAAGTATTACTTTATATATATTAAGTGGAACCACATTAGATCATTGCTATATAAGGCAAAAACAGGTAAACGGCAGAAATTTCATACGGTCCAACCTAATACTTGAACTCATCATCCTAACCCACTTGTAATTTTAGGTCTATCATATATTCTGTTCGGATCCAATATTGATATGAAATTATCTCTCCAGGTCCCAGAAATATCCAACATAATTAACAATTTTCCAAATCCATAAAATAATGCAAATATTCCCAAATTCTATCAAACTTTAGCTTAAAGTTTGAAATCTACTCATAACATAATGCCATCCCGAGCCTGTAGCAGGCTGTGCCGACGTAGCATGGTAGAATAACTAAGCCGGGAAACACAGTAAGTCTTTTTCTAAACAGCAAAAACGTTTGGTCCATCTGATTATCCTAGGCATTTATTCATGAACATCTCTGGGTCAAACATCAACTTCACAGTTCCCAGAAGACTTGCCTTCCTTCAAGCAGGTTTAGAAGAATCCGTATGTGCAAATACATACAGGGAGAGAATAAAATGGATTTGCTAACAGTGACACAAATAAAGTACTTAAACGCTGACTCTTGGCCAAAACGATTTTCAGCCTGCTTATTAAAAATATATATCACTTTTCTCTGAATCCCTTGGAATTTTAACAAAATGCCGAAGATAACCTCAAGAAAAATACACGTCTGGCACAGAAGAGCTAAAAGGAGACAGATGGCTTTGAAACGGAATGGCTCCACATCTCTGTTCCTTAGACGTTTGCAAAAAAAGAAAAAAGAAAAAAACTAATGATGTTAAATAAACCAAATGGACAGCCAAGAAGAAACCAGAGAAGACAGTTGGAGATGTACTTGGCATTTTTCTGCCAGTTTCCAAGTTCCACTGGTGAAACAATATGTAGCTATTGGAAGACAGCTGAGCCCGGCTGTTTCCGACATGGTTTTGACGATGTTCTCCTTGGCTCCTACCTGACATTCCTTGGTGAAATTTTAGGGAATTGCTTCTTTTCAGTCATCTATATTTCATCCGTATTTGGACACTAAATATGTTCTGGTGAAAAACTCATTTTCATCTCAAAAAGTAACTTGTTTTCCCTTACTAAAAAGTGGGCATTAGAAAGACACATTCCTTAGAAAAGAATTTTTAAACAGAAGGTTCAGGAGTGATTCTATAACGATGCCATAGTTCATTCTTTTCATGGGTTTGGGGCTGATGGAAATAGTTCCTAAAATGTTTTAAAAACCTTTTTAAACGTGTACCCATTGTAATTAATATTAACTTGCAAAATTCATTAGAATTCCATTAGGTTTTGTATAAAATGTTGAATTAACTTATGATAAAAATAGAAGTCTTAAAATACTTGAGACTTAACAGCCAGTAGTTTTACAAGTAAACATACTGAAGGAGTTTGTCATACTCCATCCTATCCTCAAAATGTTGTGTATGTTTTTGTTATTTTAAAAGACGATCTATGAGCATCTTTTGAACAGCCCAAGTAATTCTCTTTGCAGAAGCCCCCTTCATGGAAGACAGATCATTGACACGGAAATAGAACCAAATGCATGATTTGGGAGAAAATGGTATGTAAGTGGGTTAGGAGCTTAAAAACCTTCCAGAGGAAAATCAGGAGTTGAATGTGGCAGAATCTGAATGGTGACAATATGCGTCTTACACCTGGACTCATCAGCTTCCTTTCTAAAGGTCACCTGTTACTCTCCAAAGCCTCGAAAGTTCTGCAAAATATCCACCACCGCTGTCCGCAGCAAACACCCAGCTGGAACCAGAGTACACAATTAAAGTGCATGAAGAAATATGTACACGCATGTGCCTACACAGATAAACATACACACACAAACATGTTGTTTACATAGGCAAAGAAATGTATTTACATTTTTAAACTCAGGACTTTCACCCTTTAGCGTGTCATAAGCCACCACTAGTTTCAAGAGCTTTAACCTCACTCTCCAAGTCCATGCAGAGGAAGTGGGTTCATAACGTCTTGGGTCAACACTCCCTCCGACCTGCCACAGCTGAGAAGAGAAGGAACCTAACTTTTGAGCTCCATTCCCTTCTCTCTCCTTCCTAATCCACGCCTCCCTCTTTTTTAATTTCTCCTTAAGCAGACAATGTCTTCAGGCTCTTTGGACACTTTCTGCCATAAATCGAGGGATGAAAATAACTCATGCTGAAGTGCTGGCAATCTAGTGAGCTAATCATCCCAGAACTTGTATTTTAAAAGCATGGAACGGGGAATTACATCATTTAATGAAATCAGTGCTTAATGGTCATAATTCTGCCACTGTGATTCTTAGATGAGGAAAAGAGAGAGACAGAGGGAGGGAGCGAAGGAGAGAAGGAAGGAAGAAGGAATGAGGGAGGGAGGGAAGGAAGGGGACAGAGGAGAGAGAGCGTGCTTGGGAGCAGCTTTTATTACCGTGCTGGAAACCACAGGACGCAGCGCAGCAGTCTCCAGAAGTTATTTATAGTGCCTCATGGAAACTCCATACCCTTCGATCTACTGCACACAGCACAGCGCCTGCAGCTAACGGTACTATATCCTACAGTTAAAATCTGCTACGCAGGTAGATCTTATGTTGCTTACTATATGCACACAAAATATTCTAACAGGGGGGTGGGAGGAAACTTCAGGAGGAGATGGCTATGTTTTTGATCTGGATAGTGGTGTCGGTTTCATGGGTTTATACCTAACCGTAAACCCATTGAGAGTTTTTTTACATGTCCATTATACCTCAATAAAATGTTTTTTTTTTAAAAAGTCACGACTGCTTTCTGCACAATGCACAATGAAAGGACAAATAATAAGAAAACTCTTGACCCAATTGTATCAAGCCTGTGAAGCCACGTGTTTGCTGAATGCTGTACGCTGGTGTTGAAGACTCCATCTTAACCACTGTCACCCCAGAGCTGACATCAGTCAGAGATTGTCCAACCCGGGAAGACCTTGGATATGAGTTGTCTGTTCACTGGTCCCTTGTTTGGTGCTGCCCTCCAAGATCTAACACAGCGCATGCGCGATGCATTCGCCAAATGAATGCATTCCATAGATGGAGGTGCACAGAATGGATTCAATATTGGGCAAAAAAAAAAAAAAAATGCCATTATATGCAGCAGCAGAAGACTATTGGGATTTCTAGTCTGATCTCTCAGCTCAAATTTAGACTTTTCCAAACATTTACATTAAGTGTAACTTCAAAGAGCTACGAAGACATTCTGTCTGAATCCTAAAAAGACATCCATGGAATATTTACTTTGTCTTTGTTCATAAAGGTAGTTAGCTTAAAGAGAAAAGTATATAAAAAATGGTTTCCTAGAGGTTTATAGTGTTTCTCCAACAGTTTCTAGCATATTATTTGCAAGTAGTTTATAGTTTATTCCATAAAAAGCATAGGTAGGTCTAGATCTGTGTAGAGTCAACTGTCTCCGAAAGCTAGTTCTCTGTCTTGTAAATTCTGGTCATCTGCAGTTCCCTTGCAACCATCCACACCTTTCGAATTCAGCATATCTCGTCTTTAGCTTTGTGCGATGTGCAAACATGACTGAGCCGGTCCCTTCCTTAAAGAGCTTATGCTTTATTTGGGATGAAATGTAGGACAAGAGAACATAAATAACGACGTAAAATATAGCAAAAGAGAAATTACGTGGCGGAGGCGGGCCACACTCTGGAATTGGGAATTGAGAAGTTGGTTTTTCGTTTTTTGCTTTTGTTTTAAACTTTCTGAGCTGACAGCTGCAGCACGTGGGTGTCTCGGGGCGGGAGGGCTGTTCTGCACACTGAGGGTAGCACTCAAGAGTTTGGTTTGCTCTGCTCAGCATTGAATTAAAATCACTCTTAACAAAATCTGTCACCGCCTTCTGAAAATGGCAAAGTAAAGACATTCCTTATAGCCTTTTC
>NW_006440135.1:944584-950705 GCF_000325575.1 Pteropus alecto
ACACAGCACCTGCCCCATACCTCTCCACACCGGGGCCAGAGGGAGGGACCTGGGTGACAGCATCTGCACAGAACCTTCCCGGACAAGTGCTGGGTTTTCCCTCACAGTGGAAGAAGGCAGAGTTGCAAAGTCAACAGCTGTTAAAACACTGATCCCCAGGAGCACCTCATAGGCAAACGTCTTGCTCCCGTTTTCCATCCTTGATTTTTTTTTTTTCCTTTTACAAACTCACTTTCACAAGTCATGTACGGGCTAACTAAGTACCGTTAGGATCACACCACCTATATCCTGATAAAGGTTAAAAATATACATCCCCGTTGACTTTAGCTTAGAAGAGTTCGGTTCACTGTCGTATTTATGGCACCTGATTGAGGCCCGACGCGCTCACCTCATGTGCCGCATCCTCCTTACCCCTCTGTCCTGAGAAAGGAGGCTGAGCTGCTTCTTTCGCTCTTCCATTTCTTTCTCTTGCTCTAGAGTCTTCATCTGTAAGGTGAGATTAACGCTTTCAGAGTTTCGGAAAAGTTCGCTTGGTGGCAGCTGCGAAGCAGACGGCTCTGGGACCGAAATAGCTACACCTCGTTTGGACCGTCTTTCCTTCCTTTGCGTTTGTTCCCCAACTTCTCTTCATGGGTTTCCCGGCTCCCGGTTGCCCTGGGGACAAGAACCGGGTGTCCTGCCTCAACCTCCCTCCCTGTTCGGCCTTCCACAGCGCTGAGCGGATGCCAGGTCTGTGCAGAGTGGTGCGTGTGGATGAAAGCATGGATAACTGAGAGAGCGGATGAGAGGGTCCGGATGGCGAATCACCTGGAAAGAGCTTGGGCTTCGTAATAATGGAAATCTGTGTTCTGGCCCATCGTCTTCTTTCTCTCTGTGTGATTTAAGTCAAGTCACACAGCCTCTCTGAGACTTTCTGCATGGTTTGTTATCGTAATAATAAGAATATAAGTGGTCTATGGGAAGCAATTACTCCAATATAAATTCTTAAAAGATGGAAGATTTTATTTCGTAAATGGGGTTTTTTATGCGTTTGTTTTGTATTGGAGAAAGGAAAACCAAGATAGTTTTGTTTTTCCGAGTGTATTATAAAATAATGGTTCTTGATGCTTGAGCAACTAAAACATTTAAGCATGGTCCACAAGAATTTCCTGGCAATGCCTTCTGTAGGCCTGGGTGGGACACTGAGCTATGAAGAAAGACAGCTGCCACTCCTCTTGGCGTGAAATTGGGGACATTCCTCTGGGGGTCAGGACAGGAGAGCTCCATCTGAGAAACTGTCCTTAGCATCAGGTGAACGTGACAAACCTGTGGCCCTGTTTTACAGAACTCTAGAGCAACAGTGCTGGAAACAGACATATTTTTCCTGACGACGTCTTGAAACAGGCAGGCCAGCCCTCCTGTGGCTGCCGCAGATTTCTGGTTCCGGTCAGGTTGGAACAGTCTCATCAGACGTGATAAAGTTAATTAAATCTAAACGAAAGTTTCTTATTCAGCATGAGGGTGGGGGTAGGGTGGGGCATCCTCTAAACCAGGAGAACAAAAGGTGTTCAGACCTTCTAGAACTTTCCTTGCTTTATCTCCTTTCCTTTTCGGTCCTACCTTTGGGGTCTGCAATAAGGGGAGTAAGGACTCGAGAAGAAAAACCAAAACCAGCAGTTTGGTTCAGCTGTTGCTGCTTTTTAAAAGGTTTTCTTGGCTCTAAAATTGACTCTGCCTCTCAGTGCTTCTGTGGTGCTGTGGAGTCACCCCTCCAAGAGTCACGGCCCCGGCCAGGTGTCTGACCAGGCGATGTCCCCTTAGCAGGCCTCTCGTGCCCTCTGAGCAGCCGTTTGCTGAGGGTCGTGCCACACAGGCTCCTGGCAGGGTCCTGTCTCAGTCCCTCGGCTGCCTCCAGACCCAAGGCGCAGACGAAAGGGGGACTCCCACTGCAGCCCCCTCATCTGGTCCCTCTGCCGTGGCTGTGCCACCTGCAGACTCGTCCAGGCAAGGGTCAGGATGCGGTCTCCATGCTCCCCCCACCCCCGAGCTTGCAGGTGGGCACGAGCCCAGCTCCCTGACTTGTTTCCTCCTGCCGCATTTGAATAGCACCACCTGAGTATAACGTTCACGGACACAGGCTGGCCATCCCCCGGGAGAACCCGGTGGGGACTCATCCATGCCACTCTTTACAATGTGGGACAACACCGCTCACTGTTATCAGCTTCAAGACTTTGGCCAAAATTCAGGACAGCAGGGAACCCCTCATTCTACCTGTGATCACATCATACAGGTACATTTTCCCATCCCGGACGCTGGAAAGCACAGAGATTCTGCACCCACAAGAAGGGATGGTGGGGGGCTTACTGCTCAAGGCCGAACCTCGCTCGCTTGGCCATGCTCTTCCTGCTGCCTAAGCTCTTCACTTACATGTTTTCATCTGTCCCATCATAATCTTGGGTTAAGACAAGGTAGGATTTAAATAAATACACAAACACGATGACTAAATGGCGGTCCCCGACTTCGTAAAGCGTAAGTGAAGAACACTGCTTCTCCGTTTTCAGGTGGAGAACTGGAGGTCAAATCAGGTGAAGTGAGTCGTTCGGGGCCACCGAGTGTGACGACTGGCATTGCTGGCTCTGGAGTCCATGCCTTGGGCACGGCGTTGTAGTCACAGTGTAAAAGCAGTAATAACTGCGGCCCATCCTCGACGACGGGCCTGACCAGCTGGGGCAGCGACGGCCACACGAGGCGTCTTTGTGGCACATTTCAGAGACTCTTAGAAACGCTTAAAAGCATGGTGGCTTCAGCTCGACTCCTGTGTCCTCTCACAAACTCCTCCAGGGACATAAGGGGACCTGCGAGCGGTCTCCCTGGGAATCCGTGTCCCTCGTAAAGAGGCCAGGATTCCCTGGCACCGCTTACCGAGTTCGATGTCCCAAGTCTCAGGACACACGTGGGCTGGCCCCGGGCGGCCTGTGGGACACCGTGTGGCAAATGTGAGCAAAGTGCTCTTTATCGTGGCAGGATCTGCGATGGAGAGAGGCAGCTCCCAGCCATGCTCCCTTCCTGCAAAACCGCCCGCTCTTACACGTAGATGGCGGAAGTCGAAAACAGGTAAAATAGAATGTGCTTGGGGTCCCGTCATTGCGGCAAGAAGGTAAGACCCCGCCCCCTGAGGTTGCTCCTTTCCACACTGTCGTCTGCAAAAAGAGAACAAGCTTCTACGTGAGAAAAAAAGAATTAAAAGCCAGCGCCAGCCTGTCAGTAACAGTGACCCAGGTTACACAAAATAAAATTTTAAAAATAGACATGCGCGTTTTCTGACTGGGAGGGCAGATCGAACAGCAGGGAATGTTGGTTTTAATACGGTTCCTTCCACCGATAGACGATGCCTCTTACTCGCTGGCTTTGAGACTGAACCTCTCATCTGTGAACTAGGGGAGAAGGACCAGGTCAAAGATGCTTAACTTTCTTTAAAGTGTTTTAATTTGCAAAATCCCACCTGCAAGAAAAGTCGCAGCAGCGGCTCTATGAGCTCCCGAGTCCCGTCCACCCATTCACTGACTGCATCTCACATGTTGACGATGATGTTGGTGATGATGTTGATGATGACGCACAATTGCTAGTATTTGACAAATCATTTGAAAGTGAGTTGAGGAGATTGAGTCCTTTTAGGCCTACATACTTCTGTGGACAACCTCTTCCGAAACCACAATGCGATGATCGAAGTCAAAAAATTTACACTGACACCGCGGTACTATATAATCCACAATCCATCTTCAAATTTCTCCGAATGTCACAATAATGTACATCATAGCAATTTTTTTCTGATCTGACGTCCAGTCCCGGGTTGCACTTCGGTTTGACTCGACCTACCTTGGGGGTGAGGTTGTGTCTTGGTTCATTACTTCCGAAGCAGTGAGACCACCTTGTCCTGTTGGTGACATCCACTTTAATAACGTGCTTGAAGAGGTGCCCCGGGTCCGGGCACTGCCATGACCACGTTTCCCTCTGTGTGAGCAGGGAGCAGTCTCTGCGGAGCTCCTTTAAGGCCGAGCACACATCTTCAACGACTTTCACTTCCTCTGCCGACGGCACCTGAAGCGCTCAGCACCATGGTGGCCACGACGTGCCATTTCCTCTCCCTTTTTCTACCTTTACACGTTGGCTTCTGCTGCAGAAAGAGGTTCATCCTGCCCCATTTGTTGGCTCTTTACTGTCTGTTTATGTTTTGTCACCACAGACTTGCAGCTGAAACACTTTTTGACCCAGACTCGAAGAAAACAACATCGATGAAGCATCTCCCTAGGAAGAAGACGCACATCCCTCCAGACACCTGCCAGAGTACAGATATTTTCCAGATGTTAATGGATCCTTGAAGTCCATTCACAGCCCAAAGCCTAAGATAATTATGGAACTTAGTATAACGATACTTCCGGCTCTAAAATGCAGTGATGCTTCTGCACCTGTTGAAATGATTTGCAAGGAAGCAGATGGTAGGCTTCTTAAAGTGAGTGTGACAGGTGCATGCGTACCTCCTCAATTAGCAAATAGCTTTTTGGAAAGCAAATTATTTTGGTTTCTCTTATGAATATCCATGCACGAGTGTTTTCAATCACACCCTTAAAAGCCGTACAGTTTCCCCTGAATACTCAGAAACTTAGAGAATCCTCCCTTCCGCTCCACCTCCGACCTTTCTGACCCTGCTGCTCAGAGAGTGACACAGGTTCTGTTGAGTCCACGAAGCCCGCTGTGCAGATCTGTGTGGCTTCAGGTCACATGCAATTCCCAGGCTGTTTACTGGAGGGAATGGAAGGAGGACCACCCCCCAAATGCGTGTGCCTTGCAATCATGTCTGTATCCTAAAGCAGGGAAATATTGTCAATGCCTGGAACTAATTGCTTCGTGTTTCAGACTCTGAGATGAATAGACCAGGGCTCCTGAGCCACATCTGCTACCTCGGCCTGAGTGCCTCACTCAACAGCCCAAAATCTCAGTTCCTCACATGCACAGTGGGGACTGTGATCATGTCACCATGTCAGGTGGAAGCAAGTAGCAGGTTGTCTGTGAACGAGTTTCCAAGAAGCTGGGGCCTCCCGCCCCGGCTGGGGCCTCCTGCCCCGGCTGGAACTGTGCACACGGTATCTCGGCCGCTAGGCCAGGCCTTGCTCATTAGGAAAAGTTGACCTGGCCTGTGCTCCTGGTCCATTTTCTCTGTCACTACCCAGGTCACTCTGGGCTCACACAGTCAGTGAGCCAAGATCTGGGCCTCAGCCCTTCGAATTCGGTGCCTCTCAGCTTTGCAAAGTGGCGAGGAGCTAATCTGAAGGAAGCGTGTAAACAAATCCATGTTCACCTGGCAGGTGAGCCACGACCTCCGCCCTGTCCAGAGGCCTGGTTTCTTACATAAAGAAAAAAAATATCAACTATTTTATTGATATGAGTCTATCATAATGATTTCTTTGAGGAAAGCTACTTGAAGCCTTACCTACATCAAGCGTTATGGGACTATAATTTCTAGAAATGCCTATTGGCTCAAATACTATCTATTGCTCAGGTTGTTTATATCTGCTTCTCTAGTCCTCATTTTTCTCCAGCGAAGATATTTTGGATAATCACCTTATTATCTTTATTATTACAATATCTTTATTATTTGAGGATACTGAGCGGGTATTTCTGCTGCCCTCATTTCCTTTCATTGCTGGAAATCCCCAGGTTTCCTGACAAAGTAAAATGAGAAAAAAAAAATGGAAAGACTCCAGATAGATGTGAGCAGAGCAGGCGAGGATGGATGGCAAAATGAGCGCCAGGATGCCTCTAGAAATGAGTGACTCATCCAGGGTATATCCTTATGTAACGAATAAGACACTAGGTGTCTAATTTACCCAGGCTATACACGAATTAAAGACTAGTGCCGTAACCTTTATCACAGCTTAGAAACAGGGAAGAACAATTTAAAATTTATTCTCCCCTCAGCAATAGTTTATTTTCATTTTTCCCAATTTCTTCAATCCTCGAAATGTTAAAAAAATAAATATCATTATGTCTGAATAAATTCAGAATCAGATCGAGCTCGTGTCCTGTTCTCTGAGATCTGATTTGATAGTATATGGAAAGAAAGGAGCTTTTGTTGGAAGAAGTG
>NW_006440135.1:950965-1026093 GCF_000325575.1 Pteropus alecto
CGTGAGTGAGCCTCTAGCTTTGTTTTTTGTTTGTTTATTTGTTTGTTTGCTTTTTTTTTTTTTACGCCTACAGCACCTGGTCTTCCTAGGTGGCCTCCCATCCAAGCACTAACCAGGCCCGACGCTGCTTAGCTTCCCAGATCAGACAGGAACGGGCTCGTTCAGGGTGGCGTGGCCATAGACAGCATCTGGCTTTGTGTAGCAGCATAGCCTTAAATGCAGATGAAAGGTCTTGTGTCTTTTATTATGCAGGATAGTTGTAAAAAATCAAATGAGGTCATGCAGACCATTTATATAAACTGTAATGTGATGGACAAATATAGCATATGTTAGGAAGGATTTCTAAACTTGAGCGGAAGCCCACATGATCCCCCTAGGATGTTAACATCAGCCGTGTGATATGTGAGAGCAAGGGAGATTCAAACAACATTCCCTGCAAACACTTCCCCGTGAATCGGTTTCCTGTTCTGGAAAGCTTGCCATGTTAAAATGTTTTCTCTACACAATTGAATAAAACCAGCATTTATGCAGGTTTTACCCATCAGCAGGTATCGATTGAATTCCCACTGTGTGCTCAAGTGACAGGTGGGGTCTCAGGAATTCAGAGACAACAGGGTGGGCTTGGAACCGGAGACTTTGAGTCTTGGGGGAAAGATGGGTAGTAACGAATGGTCGTGTCTTGGGGAGGGGACAGGCAGTAGGGGACAGTACCAGCATGACGAGGGGGTGGAGGTGCGGGGCTGCAGGAAGGTTTCCCGTGGAAGTGGGACTGGAAGGAAGACAGTATTTGCCAGAAGAGAGAGAGCGAGGGCAAGCGAGGAGGGTGGGGAGAGAGAGAGAGGGGAAGGACACATTGGGGTTGTGGGTAGAGGACGGGGACGGAGAGCGGGGCTTTGATCGCAGGTGGGAGAAGCACGACGTGCACGGACTGAAGCAGCCTTCATTCTGTCCTCGGCTTGATCAAGCTCTGGGCAGGCTTCTTCCTGACTCCAGCCCCTGGCTTCCCTGTCCCTAGAACACCTACTTGAGAAAACTGGCTGTTCTGAACCCTTTTCCCGCCCCTTTGAGATGTAGATCTTATTCTACTCTCTTGCCAGTTCTACAACCCAGAAAATGTCTTTTGCAGGGACCTATAGGGCCCATGCCTTTGAAATGTGATTATCAAGGAGGACAGAGCGCCCCCATCTCTCAGTCTCTATGGGAGGCGGGAGCCTAGCTCCGGTAAACACCGATTAGCACACCCAGGTGGCCTACCCGCACTGGCCAACCACCTCACAGTACCCTGCAGTACTTTCCGACTAGCTCGCCCCCATTCCCCACGCTTAAAAACCATCTTCTGTTTCAGTGGAATCGAGTTCAGTCTCTCTCCCTATTGTAATAGACTCTCTCCCTTACCACAATTGCCTTGAATAAAGTCTTCCTTCCCTGTTTAAATCCTCCAGTGCAACTTTTTAATTACAAGACAAAAGCAAAGGAACAAAAACAGAGGTGAACAGAGAATTAGAACCGAGATGGGTGAACCATGGCTTCTGTGATCTCTGGAGCTGTTTAGATATAGAACTGCCTTCCAGCTCCATGTCCCGGGGTCCAGGCCTCGTGAGCTGTTGGGGATGCCAGGTTGTTCCAGCTGTGTCTGCCTTGTTGAATAGAATACCTACCACATGATTTGGCCATTCACAAGAAACAACTACCCTGAACTAAGGAACCATAACTTACCAGTGCACGATTCAGAGAGCTGGAGGAGGAAGCTTTTCCAGTGAGGACCAGTAGCATCGGCGTTGAAGAAAAATGCCTTCGTTTTTCAACGCTGATGAATGGGGACCTTTGTGCTCTGGAGCCTGTGTGAGGTGCCTTAATGGAGTGGCGAGGGCAGTCAGAAGAACTGGTAGGTAGAACAGAGTGCGTGTCACAAGGGAAGGATTATGTGTCGATCTCATCAGCCATTTCTGCATCCCTGTGCCCCTAGGGTATCCCTGGGCGAAGTAGCTAAAATTCCCATGTGCCCAGCAGCAGTTAGCCTAGTTGCCTTGCTAATGGCTGGCACGTCAACCTGATCTTACCAATCACCAGGTTCCAAACCACCAGTGCCTCACAATGGAGTTTTCCCTGACTAGACAGAGAGGGACACTAACTAGCACTGATGTTCCCAGGTGACTCTGATGGGCAGCCGTGTAACCAGAATTGAGTTGTTTTGACAGGCTTCCTCCAACAACGCATTTTTCTCAGGATATTGAGAGTCATTGGCCCTCATTGATTTTATCTGCTCGTTGGTACGCACTGGTGGTTTTAAAACCGTGTGATCTTCGTCAGGATGTGGGTATGGAGAAGTTCAACACATAGACCCAGAGGCTTTATCATAAATAAAGTTTATCATAAATAAGTCCCAGTTGGGACTGCAGGCAGATTTTTGTTCCCACTATTGGTTTCATTTTTGTTCTTTCGGATGGGAAATTGAAGGAATAATAAAATAGCTCACAATTATTTATATTTAGATTTTATTTTTCTGATGTAGCTTCTAATGCCATGTATCTTCTGAATCTCTCCTTTCTGACTACCTCCAAGTGATTTTCTATGTTCACAGCTATAAATCACAGTTTCTCCCCAGTCATTACTTGAAAGCTTGTGGGCACTTGGAAGGAAGGAAAGGTTCTCTATGGCTGGGGGGCCCTCGGCAGAGCAGCAACGCACGAACTCAGTCCTTAATGGCTCCCCTGGACCCCAAATCTACTAAGAAAACCAATGAGCCGATGCAAAAAATAAAAATAAAAAAGAACTTTATTCAAATATGACATCCATGCATCCCAGAATTCTCTCTGTAAGTTTTCCTACATAGGAAAAAGCTGGTTACATACGAGCCAGACTTATAGAGGCTGTGAGTTTAATATCAACCTACCACTGAATTGTTGTGTAATCGAAGACAAATGATTGAGTCTGTAGATGTACATATATATTTTTAACTTGGGGTCTAACTTGATTTTTCAACACTCAAGCAATAGGAGTAAAAATCAGCTATTTTTTTTAAATGCAAATATCTTGACAAAATTCAGCTCTCCCTTGTTTCATTTAATGGATTCGAACACCTTGAAGGAGCGTCCATGTCACTGAACTAATTATGATGTCCATGAAAGTTTTTCTGAAACATTAAATCCTAAGGTAAAGAGTAGTCATAAACCAGTTGATCAATGACTTCACGGAAACATTAAATAAAAATATTAAATTTGACGTCATCTAATATGTAAGTCGCCGAGGAGAAAATAAACTTAAGGAATCAAATGGTCAAGCCCCCGCTCTGCAAGCAGGTGTTTGAATCCCAGGAGTAAGGGGAGTTGGTCGTTTCATCTTCCAGCCCCCAACCCCTCCCTACCAAGGTGGTTTTCAGGAAACCCTCCGTAGCTCATTCTAGTATTTGGTTAGTCTAATTGTCAGAAAGTTCTTTCTTATGTCTAATCCCTATTCCTTCTATTTTAATTTAGACATTATCTGGACTTATTTTAGCTGATAAATACATGAGACATCTGTCTTAGCCTGCTTGGGATGCCATTACAAAACATCATCGTCTGAGTGGTTTGAATAATGAAAATAACAGAAACTTATTTTCTCACAGTTCTGGAACTGGGTGTCAGCATGGTCAGCGTCCGGTGAGGACTCTCCTCCTGACTTGCATACGGCAGCCTTCTTGCCGTGTGTTCATATGGCTTTGGTGCAGAGAATGAATGGGTAGAGAGGGACCAAACTCGTTGGTGTCTCTTTTTATAAAGGCATTAATCCCATCATATCACGGGCCTGACCTCAGGACATCATCTAGCTCTAATTATCTCCCAAGGGCCCCATATCCACATGTCATCACACTGGGGGTGGGGCTTCAATGCATGAGTTGGGGGAGGGACACAAACATTCAGTTCGTAACAACAGCCTATCTCACACTTTCCTTTCTTTGGGCTTTATCATTCTGAAATTCTAAATATTTCATAAGACATGTTATTTTAAAAAATAATGCATCTCTCTTAGCCCTGTGCAGTTCCTTACCTTCATAAACATGCGATGCTATGAAACTATGTGTAATACACATATGTGTTGTATCTATTTAGCCTCTGGGAAAAATAATAAACTTAGATGCATACTTTACTGCTTACATCAAAATAAACCCCAGATGAAAATAAGAATGAAATGTTAAAATTTGGACCTTAAATATATTAAAAGAGGACTTGGAAATTTAACAAATAGCCTCAGAGTAGGAGAGACACTTGAAACAAAGTCCCAAACTTAAATTACACTGACAAATATGATATTTGACTACATAAAAAAATATAAAATTTACTGTATGGCAAAATAAATACCAGCAATAAAGTAAAAGCAAATATATAAACTAGGAAAATATTTATAACACATGTCACAGACAAAGAGGTAATATCTTTAAGACATACACGGCTCTCACAAATTAGCAAAAACAAATTTAAAAAAAACAACCTAATAAAAAAATTAGGCAATAACTGTGAAAAATACTTTCAAATACATTTAAAAAGTCAATGTTACTTATTTAAAAAATACAATAAAAACTAAATGCCACACCATTTTCAATTATTAGATTATCAAAAAATTTAAGGAACTTGATAAACGTTGGCAGTAGTGTGGAGAACTCACTCTTACGCGTTGCTGTTCGAAGCATTCTTCAATATCACTGTTTTGAAGAGTAACATGGAGATATTCCCCAAATGTAAAAAGCACATAGCCTTCGACTTGGCGATGCTCTGACGGGAGCTCACAGGTAAGGGAAACAGCGCGTACCCGAGGGTGTGCCTAGCCGCGTTGTTTGGAGCGATGAAAGACCAACATCAGTACCTACCTCGTGCAGTGGATCACATTTATTCAATGAAATACCATGCAATTTTCTAATAATAAGGGAAGCTCACCGTTTCCAAAAAAATTACATTTCACTATATTCTGATAGGTTTTGCTTTCATTACTCACCCTGTGGAAGCATTGCCTTAAAAATAACCACAATAACGGCCCTCATGTTATTTTGGGAGGAAAATTTCCATCTAACAAGGTGACCAGTAGAAAGCATCCAGTTAAGCACTTCTCAAAATTGTGAATGCCAGCTGACTTTAATTAGCACTGGCTTATTGTCTCCGGCCCACTGGGTGATATGTATTACATTGCTGAATGGATTGCAAAGATGCGATCTTTATTACCAGGTATCTATTATATATCTTTTCTTTTGCGTTTTTCATTGAAAGCTACGTTTGCAGAATACCCACTCTGTGCCAGGCCTTTGCTGGGCCTATGACTCTAACATTAAAGCAAAAAAAAAAAAAAAATGGGGGACCTCATGACAGTCCAGTCGACAGCAATTCCTCAATGTGAAACCAAGTTCTCCAATAAGTAAGAAATTAAAAGGACTTCCCCGGAAACGGTACTGAATCTTGGTTCGGGGTGATATGAAATTCTTTTTCTAAGATTTGTATGGGCTCCTTTGTTTTTCTTTTTTCTTTTTCTTTTTCTTTTTCTTTTTCTTTGTGGAAAGTGCAGCCAAGCACAACTAGGTCAAAATGGTTAAAAAGAAAACCATTTTTAGCCACTTATCTTAGCCAGAAAATCTGTTGAAAGTGAATTCACTGCTGTCTAAAAAAAAAAAGAAAAGAAAAGAAAGGAAAAAAAAGCTATGTGACACTAGTTTTTAAAAGTACGTGGTATTTTGAATTCGATTTTCCGGAACAAAGTCCAGAAGCGAGAGAAGTCCCTGCTGCCTTCTATGTTACATTATTCTGTTTGACTCATCTGCTTTCAAATACTGTCACTTTATTAATGTAGAACCATCTATACTTGGATTATATTAATGTGAATACTGTGCATTGAGAGTAACTCTTGATCAGAGTTATTCATCAGAAAGTAATTCATCCACAAAAAAAGACTTAATCAATATCTATTGTAAACTGCATTATCATATCACTATTTTCATAAAAAAAATGTTAAATTCGAAAGAAACATATTTGAAAAGAAATGACAAAATTCGCAACCCGGAAGCTTCCAGATCATATAGTTCTTTGTGGCTGTGCTCTTGGAGATGCGAACATCTAGACACATTTTTCAATAAAAAATGTAATTAGGAAACATCACAAAATCATTATGTATTTGAGCTGACTGGAAGCAATTCTTTGTTCATTTTCTCTCTGACACTCTGGGATATTAACTTTCAGAATATTTCCCAGCAGACCAAAGTCATTACTTTTTTAGAAAAGGCCAATTCAGCTAAGCCAGGCAGTACTGTTCTATATTTAGATGCAGTAGATGCAGGCTCTGGGTGGGGCCGGGAGGTGCAGAGGTGGATCAAACACTCTCAAGTCTGGTTTAGCATCGATGGCCCTTTCCCAGAGTGCCGTGTCCAGGAGCACCCCAAAGCTCACGTGGCCTCCCCGTGCTGAACGGGAAAAGCAAGGATGGGCTGGACAGCAGGGTGGTGCAGCATGTGAAAGTCCAGGAGGTCAGGAAGACCATGATGCTTTCAGGAAATGCCACGCTCCCTGAAGAGCAATGAAGTGGACGGGTTACTCACCGAGATGGGGTATTAACAGAGATCAAGACAAAGGTGGACTGAGGCCGTCAGATCACGGGCCTTTAGACTCTTGGAAAGGCTGGTGTTATCAACTTCGGATTTTTTAAATACACTCGAAGGCACAAAGAAAGACTCCAAACAACAACAGTAAACAAGTCAGTGACCATTACAACAAATCACTCCTAAGGTACAAAATCGTCTCATTGTCATCAATCACGTTTATACGTATCCTGATTCGCACTAGAGTTTTTCATCATTTTCGTCATCAGTAAGTAGATCCGGGGTTGCCCCGACGATGTTTTCTGATGTATCCAGGCTTCCTCCCGTGTTCTGGGAAGCTCGTGATCTGTGCACGCTGCAGCTTACGACCTACCAAGCTCAAGATCACCTGGGCAGCATCTACTTTTCGACGTGCTCACAGCCCAGACAGTCCAGAGGTTTGTCTTGCTCTAATCTCCATCCTTGGGGATGTTTGCACGGCCGTACCTCGCTGCTGGCTCTACTGGATGCACACTTCCACCCTGTGGTTCCCAGCCCTAGATTGTCCGGACTCTTTCACACACGATGACCACCAGGAACCCCGGGCCAGAGACCCCTTGACTGAATCCAGTGATGTAAATATTGGGGAGGCCACACCTGATTTTACCTTATTGCCTCTCTAGAATCGCTGTGAGTCTACAGAGGATCCTCTTGCGTTTCATGAAGACAGAGGTTATAGAGACGGAATCGTAACATGGGAAGAGAAACTTGGAAACATAGACCGTGTCCCAGTGACCCTGGTGCTTTGCTGGCTGTCGCTGTGTCTGCCTCTAAGAGAAAACACTTCCCTCCAAACCTGCACGGGACATATAGCCTCACCCCCCACACAGTCCAGGAACAAAGAAATCCTTAACAGAAACTTCTTCCCGTGGAGTGGGTTGCCTTGCATCCCTCGTAACAGAAGCAGAGATTGCAGCCACACTGCCATGTGTCACGGAAAGCCGAGAGTCACCCCAGAAGCTGGGAGAGGCAAGGAAGGGTTCTCTAATACTTCAGAGAGAGTGTCGTCCTGCTGACATGTTTTGGCCTCAGACTTTTGGCCTCTAAAAGTATAAGAGAATAAATTTCTGTTGTTTTCAGCCACCAATTTTGTGGTAATTTGTTTGATAGCCCTAGGGAGCTAAAACACCCCCAATTTGTGTTGTTACTCTGAGTCAGGCTAACACTGAGGGGATGAGGAAAGTGGGGGGAAGGCGTGGAAGTGCCCGAGGTGTCAAGGAATCAGGTCTGGGGTCAGCATGGAGCACCTCTCTTTGGAGACGTCGGACTGAATCAGATCTGATCGCATCGTTTTTTAGTCAAAGACCTCCCTTTCTGCCTGATTTTTTCCTACCTACTCTCTTTCTCTCAACAAAGATGTCATGAGCAACCACTTTACACCAATCCTCATTCTGTTCTCTGCCCAGAGTGCGGTGGTCACCGAGGCACAGCAGCTTCTGCTCCACGGAGCTGGGAGCAGTGGGTCAGTGGGTGAGAAATACCGCAGAGACAGAGAAGGCGAGGCGGGGAGACTTGGCTTGAACGGGGGGTCACGACACTTCCCGCTTTAGCAAAGAACACGTGAAGCCCCAATATTTAACTTACAATATCTTCAGAGTTGAGGCTCTGTCTCTGTTATCTTAACTCACATCTAAATGGGGGGAGAGGGGTCACGACACTTCCTGCTTTAGCAAAGAACACGCGAAGCCCCAATATTTAACTTAAATATCTTCAGAGTTGAGGCTCTATCTCTGTTATCTTAACTCACATCTAAATGGGGGGAGAAGAAAGTTCTCAATGAAAGATACTTTCGTCATGTTTCCTCTTGATAATATCTCACTGGGATGATACAAGAATAAGAAAAAATGCTCATAAAATGGGGAGGAAAATGACAGAAAGACTAAAAAGCATTGCCACTCGAATAAGTAGAGTCAAGAAAAATTCTCATTCATCTCTGAGAGTGGACCAAACTGAAATTCAAACTTAGTATGAAGAAACCAATAGACTGATACGGAACTAAACTAAAATAAAATAAAATAAAAAATGGCAAATGGAGAAATGGAAAAACTTTGAGAGTTTAAAGAGGGAAAAGAAACAATTTTTATAATACCGGAGCAACTTGACAATTTGGAAAAAAGATGCAGGAAAAATGTAGAAGTATAGACAGTCCTCCAGTCAACAGATCTACCGGCAAAGAGACACCATCATCCACGTGGGAAGTCACTCTGTGAGGTTTTCCTTGAGTACTTGGCTGAGCCTCTCAATCTGAGTGACAGGAAGATGCAATTGGAATGAGCAGGGAAGAGCCTGAGCTTAGAGACAGCTGGTGGCTAACGTGGTTGCTACGGTCTTTTGCATCACGTGATCTCATCTTTTGTATGGAAATGTCTTAACGCACGAAGGCTGAGTTTTCATGTGTTTATTTATTTAGTTTTTTACTACGGTTTGGAATTTCACTGTCTCCATATTGTCAGTTAAACTTACGTGTCTTCCAGAGTTGGAAGGGCGATGCCGTTAATACGAATCTCTCATTAAATTATCACAAACACGAGAGTGATTTTTAAAACATATTGTTTGAATCAAAGGAAATTCCCTTGAACTTAAAGTCTCTCAAAATACTTGCAATATTCCCCACAAAGCGAATCTCCTAAACTCTAAATCAGAGGAAACTAACAGATGAAAACCTGTAGGCAGTCGGGAGAGTTCAACGAATGTTAGGAAAACTGTGTTATGAGCATATTGCTGTGGAATTGTAGAATACTTTTCAGATTGCCAAAGACAAAGAGAGACACCTTGTGTATATTATATAACTAACTTGTGAATTTCATGGCGATCCAAATAAAACTAGAAGGATGATCTACATGCATCTTAAAAACCAACATTTCCATTTAGTTCTCAATTAATATTTCTTAGACGATTTGTATAGACCGTATTTTTAGAGCAGTTTTGGGTTCACAGCAAAACCGAGCAGAAGGCACAGAGAATTCCCATTTTCCCCCCACACACAGCCTCTCGTTATCAAGAACACCCACCGGAGTGGCACACTCATAACAACCGGGGAACCGACATTGACTCATCATCGTCACCCGAGTCCATTAGGGTTCACTCTCAGTACTATGCATTGTCTGAGTTTGAACAGACGTACAATGACATGTGTCCACCATCATGGTATCATGCAGAGTGTTTTCACTGCCCCCAAACTCCTGTGTCCCACCCATTTACCCCTCCGACTCCCTTAACGCCTGACAAACACTGATCTCTGTGCTGCCTCCATAGTTTCTCCTTTTCCAGAATGTCATATAGTCGGACTCATACAGTACTTCTCAGATCAGCTTCTTTCACTTAGTCACATGCATGTAATGTTCCTCCACGTCTTTCATGGCTTCGTAGCTCATTTAATTTTAGTGCTGAGAAATATTCTATTGTCTGGATGGACCATGGTTTATTTACCCGTTACCCTACTGGGGGACATCTTGGTTGTTTCCAAGATTTGGCAATTATGAGTAAACCCGCTATCAACATCTGCATGCAGGTTTTTAGATGGACGTAAGTTTTCTACTCTTTTAGCTAAGACTTTTTAAAAAATAATAAGTATAATAGGAACTGACCTTCTTCCCTGGGCTGTTGGGAGCTTTGCACGGATTCATGCATGCTAAACTCGGAGCCTGGTTTCTAACAGGAGGTGAGGAGATGTCAGTTTAATATGACTATTCGTATTCCTTGCCTTGTTAAGAAATGCCCCAGAGGCGTGTACTTCTCCTACGGTCAGTATTTCTGTGGAGCAGGCTTCCTTTTGTCGAGTGGTCATCAGCAGTGGGGCCTCGGAGACACACAGCAATGGAAAAGCATCGTGTGGTGTGGCGGAGGGCGGTCGCTAGTGTCGGGTCTGCCTTGGGAGGGGGACTCCTTGCAGAAAGGCTTAGCCTGGGCTTCTGCGAAGGAGTGATCAAAAGGACAGAGGTGTTGGAAAGAAAGTTAGCACTTCCGCATCAAAAGGACAGAGGTGTTGGAAAGAAAGTTAGCACTTCCGCCGAAGGTTGTAGAAGGTGGGACTTTACATTCCAAGAGAGCTTCGCTAGAACTGCAGACCAGGAGTAAAGTCTTAAAAACTGTATTAGTTACTTTAAACTTTAAAAAAGATCTTCCATCTACTTCTTCTCTGTAATTAACAATTAAAGGCCCTCGAGCTAAACCGGCCTCCCTGGAGTTGGGCACAGGGCTGAGCAACAACATCTGGGTCTGGAGATGCCAGATCCACTCCCCAAAGGAGGCCAGGTGGTGACTTGCAAAAGTCAGAAACGCAGGTGCTCCCCGGAGGCCTGCCACTGGAAAGTCAAGAGGCACCAGGGCCCTTACGATGCACTGGGCCAGGCATAAACTTTTGAGTCTGATTTTCAAGAACATCTATAGTTTGGCTCAGGCCTTTCCTCAAAGCCATTGATCATTTTATTGCCATGTTCTCTCTATTGCTCCCTTGGACTGTGCTTCGGATGACCTGCCGATTTTCTGTAAGCTCACTTACGCTGGCATCTGCCCGGGTAAGGCCTCCCGCTCCTGGAATGTCAGCCCTCTGATTATTCAGCCCCTGCCCATTGTTGGGGGCCAATTTTTCCAGAAAGTCCCCGGTTTCTGAGTTGTCACTTGCTCTTCTAATGTGTTGACGAGGTAGCCGACGAGGTAGACGAGTGACAGCTGGGTGTCCTAACAGCGCTGGCAGAGGTGGAGTGATGCGTATTGGCTGGTAAATCCCACTTTGCAAATGAGGAAGGTAAATCAACAATGGCCCAATGAGAGATCACAACCACAAAGGTGAATTTGTCCTAGAAGTGACATGCGAGACACACTTTCCAACGGACGTTGTTTAAAAGGAGTCTGGGTAACCCTCAATCACGCACCTTGCTGGGGTTGCATTGCTTGTCTGCATCCATCACCACGAAAGAGGTTCGCTCCTGTTGATGAGCCTCGGCCCTGTGGACTTTGGAGCCAGATAATTCCTCGTGGTGGTGGCTGTCCGGGGTATTGTGGGATGTTCAGCGGTCTCCTTGGCTTCAATTTACTAGATCCTAACAGCATCCCCTCCACACACACATCAATTATTACGACCAAAATGTCTCCAGACATTCACAAATGTCCCCTGGGGGAGCAGAACTGTCCCAGGTTGAGAATCGACGCAGCAAAATAAGGATAACTTTTAATACTACGCGCCAGTAGTGCCAAGGAGCGGCCATCAGCACAGGTGTTGAGTCAGACAGATCTGGGCCCAAATCACACGCCACCTCCATATGAGATCTAGCTTACCATTTATTTAACAAGTTACTTAACATCAGTAAGCCTGTTTGCTCATGTAGAAAATAGACAAAGAGTACTTCCCTCATAGGGTCACTTGGAGGAATAATTTAGATCATGTCTATGTGAAGCATTTAGCACAATTCTTAGGTTATAATAAGCGAGCAGTAGGCAGACTACCGTTACTCATAACGGAAGCGGCAGACCGTTGCATCGGGAGAATCACTTAGCGCCATGATGAATACTGCAATGTACAGCTCTGCATGTGAAGAAGCCTGTTTCGCACAGGTTTGGGCGAGGATTTACGCTTCCCGCCTGAAGCGATGCCATGTAAGGCAAAAGCCTCTACAACGTGATGGTGTGGAATCCTCAGGGGAGAGGAACAGAATGGAGAGACGGCCAAGAACGCCGTTTGCCTGCTCACTCGCTCATTCATTCGGAGGCTTCCATGGTGGGCATCCTCCCGCCCAGAGCGTGCAGTGAGAAGAAGCAGGTGAGACAGATCTCCGGCCCCGAAGCACTGAAAGCCTAGAAAAGTCTCAGAGACTAAGACAACCTCAAGAGGACACGGAGAAGCCACCTGGCGGCAGGAATTGGGACGAGCACTCTTGAAGACAGCAAACCTTGCCGGACGGGGCACAGTAAAGACCCCTGTTGAACTCTGACCTCTCAGGACGTGCAGATGCAGCTGGCCACGCAGGTGCTCAGAGGAAGTGGCCATCTGCAGCAGGACACAAATCGCGTGTCCTTCTCCAGATGCCCAAACTTGTCCCCTTTCTCTCATGGACTCAAGCCTTGGATAAAATAACTCGCCATGGACCACAGTGTTGGCTTGGAGGGTCCACCAAGAGCTGGAGGACTCGATCCACAAATGCAAGGCATCGTGAGCTCCCCGTGGGGTAAACTTTACGTGATGGGAAACAGGACGCACGACAGAGCGAACACACCTACCCCTCCCGCCTGTCCTCCCTGCGCCTTCTGGAGAAGTTACGTATCAGGGGTCCCCAACCTCAGGTCCGTGGACTGGTATCAATCCATGGCCTGCTAGGTCCTCGCCTGTGCTTCCAACATGGTGTCCTATGCGAAGTTTTCATTTTGTAAGTGTTTTAAATTATGGAAATGAGAACACATCTCACCCTAACCCCAACCTCATTTTTGCTCAGAGTTCTGTGAGATCCATGCTTTTCCTGTGACTTCTCTGTTACCTGAGTTATGCACTCTGGTTCTTTGTTAACTGGGTAGTTTTCATTATTTAGTTTTCTACTTAGGAAGGCCTGGTAGGGATCATCTGTCATAAGCTCGTCCACGCTTAAATGTCTGTTCCTTGCTGAGGATTCAGCAGACACTCATTCTTTCATCATTTCGTTTCAGTGTCCTTTGCAGAGAGCAAACCGCAGTAGCCAGGGCTTACGCCAACTCCCCAGCTAGGGCCGACTTATTCTCTTGTCCTTTGTCCTTGAAATTCTCTTCACGCCTGTCTTGGTGTTGAGGATTTCATACCAGCTTTTGCGAACCCAGTGTGATTCTCCGACCCGGTGATTCAGTCCTTCTACTAATTCAGAAATTTTCCGGGAAGCTTTGAAGCCCGTTGTCAATTCATCCTCACGACCAGCAATTACATGGGATCGCTGTGGTCTGTTTTCCATGTCTACTAGCTTCTCCGATTATAACACATGTCCGTTTTAATCGTCTGCGATTCGATCGCCTCTGGGCATCTCAGGTTTCCTTGGGGAATGATCTGGCGTTAGACTGGGTCTCATGCTCCTCCTCGCTGTTTCTGCTGCGTTTGTGAACGGCGTGAGAATATCTCGTTCTTCGCATGTGTCTCCTGGGGCACGCCCTCTCCCGTTCCGTCTCGCACTCTTATTTATTCGCCTTGTCTCTGAGCTATCATTTCTTTGAACGCATGCCTCATCAACTTGTCACACAACGTGGCACCATTGTGACAAATTCTCCAGAGCTCCTCGAATTCTGTTTTCCTTCCGACTTCTGAGTTTGTCGTTTACATGGCGCCTCCTTTCTTGCATGTTTTGTGATGAGGCGTGAAGGTAGACTCCCCTCAGAAAACTCTCCTTTATCCTACTCGGGGTCGAACGGCTGGGCCAACATTCTCCTTGCTCTGATCTCACAGGACCCACTGCCTATCGAATCCAGAACACAGCTGCTTTTCCATCCAAGCTCCAGGGTGATGTCTGGGTATGAGGGTGCTGTCGGTCTCCTGAGGCACACAGGCACGGCAGGGAAGAAGAGAATCTGATGTCTCTCCTCCCACCTTGCTCTGCGTGTGAAGTGCCCTGTAGCCAGGTGGGGCTTGGGAGGTGCACCAAAGCCTCAGACCTCGACCCCACAGGAAACCATGGAATTCTTACCTCCCCGTCCCCCTACCCGCCTCACTGCTTTCTCCCCAGAGGCTCGGGCCAGTGCCCCTCAGATAAAAGTCGAGGTCGCCCCCGGGATTCCGTCTCCACATATTTGGGAGAGACAGAGAAGAACCTCACGATTTGCTGACTTACCACTATGGTTTCTAGGGAATGGAGCAGAGTCAGGAGTGAACAGTGCTGTACTTTACTCGAAATCACTTTTCTTTCTTTGGTTTCAAGTTTGGGGTGTTCGTGCCATCGGGTTATAGACATCTCTGTGTTTGGGGCGCTATGTACTTTGGGGTTGGGCTTCTGGTTTCTGCTACGTTTTAACACTTTCAGTACAAAGGGAGAGATTCTGTAACGCAATTTCAATTCTCTGCCTTAAGTTGTAAATTTATCTTTACAGCAAACCTCCAGTGTGATCCTAAAAAAAACAAAAAGCAAAAAAAATAAACTCATTTTACCTTATCTTGGGCATCTTTTTGCAAGTTTAGTTTCTTTTTATCAAATGATCCTTTTTGGGACAATAGTTAATAATATAGTTGCCTAATTTAATAGCTCTTTTTTGAATATTTCTTCTCTTATTAGAATAACCAATGAAATGCAAATGCAGACCATTTAGATGCAAAGGTTTATCTTACATGTTTAAAATACATAACTGAGAGGACATAGACTCTAACGCCCACCCCTCCACCGTCTCTGAAGCTCCGACATGGTGACATCCACGATCCGTGGGGATGGCGTGAGCAAGCAAGGTAGGGGACAAAGTTGACTGTCCCTGCTCCCTAGGCTCCAAGGCTCTTGGAACACAAGCCATGCCTGGCCCTCGTCAGCCTCGACAGACTAGGAGATTAGCAAGAGCCCCTTCTGAATTAGAGATGCTGTCCTCAGGCTTGTGCCTGATGTCATCTGCGTCAGAGTCAGGCACACGGACCTGTTGCTCCTCAAACTGCCACCGCCTTCCCTGCCTCCAGCTTTGCCTCCTGCCCTTCCCTCTCCCCCGGTTCCGCCCTGCACCATCCCAGTAGCATCTGCAAGTGCTGCCTCGTGTCTGTCTTGACCCATCACCCACTAGGACATAAACTCCAGGGTGTGTGAGGCCTGGCCTGGCTCATCCAGTGCTACGTTTTTCCCATGAAGCTGTGTTTCCTCGTCAGATACATCAGATGCACCTCTGAACCGTCGCGTGGATCCTCCGGACTGGCCCTCGGCCCGGCTTCCTGCTCAGCACTGGGGCTCTCTTCCAGCCCCTGCGCTCTGCCCCTAAGCCCACCGCTGACGTGGGACCCTTCCAGTCTTCCTGGCCCGTGCCCTCTGCCCTGGGGTCCTGCTCAGCCCTGCATTCCTACCCCAGCGAGCAGTGGTCGCCCTGAGGACATCTCAGCGGCAATGCCCACCCCACGGTGGCACCTTCGGATCCGCCCTGACCTCGCCATGCCTGATCAGACTCGGAGAGCCTGCCAAGGTAACGGAGACAGGGTGACAAGCACAGGGCCGGTCAGAGTGGCCCATTGCTCTGCCTTTGGCTCACTCTTGAAACTCTTTGCTCCTTGCTCTCTGGAATGACGTGGGTGGTTTAAGGTTGAATTCTTGACAGTGTGTGGCCAGAGAGGAAAGTGTTCCTTCCACCTGCAGCTCGTCACCGTCCACGACCCATTTCCCCATCTCACTCCAAACTCCCCAGTGCTGACGGCAGGCGAGCGGGCCACGCCATAAGACATATTTCCATATAAATTTAACATACAAAAGCTTCAGGAACAAAGCGCGAATCCTGCTGTTGTAATCAGCAGCATTTCTTTGCAGGAGCACCTTGCCGCTGCCTGCAAAAGAAATACCAACAGTCGCTTTCTGGCCGTTTGAGGTATTTTTAATTGTAGCTTCAGGAGTCAGGCCTGGGGCAGACTCTCTCCTGCTCTAATCCAGCCCCCAGAGGAGTGAAGCACGTGGGTCCCTGAGAGCTGCTCTGTTCCAAAGAGGAATTAGCTGGTCAGTCTGGCCGGGGAGAGTGACCCGCCACGGCGATGAGCCCAAGAACCCTGGTCTAGCTGTGCAGCTGGGCGGGAGTCCCCGCAGAGAAGCCGCGGTTCCTCCTCTCCGCCTGCTGAGCGGCGAGCTCCTCCCGTGGCGCCAGAGCCCCGTGAACCACTCGCAGCCGGGTTCACCTGGGTCTCACAGGACTCGCATGCGGAGAGGAGGGAGTCACCTTGCTTCCCTGTTGTCACCAAGAGACCAGATGGAATTATTTTAAGTTCGCGTGTTTAAATTACCGTTAGGAAATACACTTCCGAAGGAAGATGTGGGTAGAAAATCCAGGCTCAGACGCAGAAACAGCTGTCAGGCCTGAGATACTCGGAGTCCTCGCTCTCTGAGACTGGATGGCCGGCTCACCTTTGCTGTTCTATTTGTAAAACTCGCTCCTGGCAGAAGTCACTTTCAGAGCCTGCTGGAAATGACGGCTGGATAACTTCTAACCCCGTTACCTCTCTGAGCATCAAGAAAGTCCCTTTTCCAGGACTTTCATACAAGCTAGGATGGGTTCCCCAGCTCCAGGAGAGGTGTGGCATTGTGAGTCCTGCTCATACGGATCATGAGAGTTTACATGGGCAAGTCAACAAACACGACACGCGGGACCTGAATCTTGTGGCTGCTCCTTTGCCAGGGGCTGCAAATCAAAAGAAAAACATACCTTACTCAAGCTTTCCCCGAGGGCAAGCACCGTGTAGCAGGTGAAGGTCGTTCAAGGTGACCGTAAAGGATGAAGAACAAAGATTTTAGCCTGAGAAGTTCGTTTGCATTAAAAGAGAAATGAATGTTGAAATCCTGTCATGCTATCCTTAGAGGACTTTAAAAATCTCTTACTACTTGGAATATTATCGTAAGCATCCATGACCCATGGAGATTCTTCATAAGCTATTAAATTGTCAACTCTCTGTTTTAAAATATAATATTTAGTTATTGGATAATAAATGACTTTTTAGCTACTGGTAACCCAAGCAATAAAAAATATAAAATAAATAAATAAGGTCTAAAGAACTAAAGAAGAAAATGAGCTTGAGCTATCATTTAAAAACACTTCACCTAGTCATTAATTATTTTTACCGCACAATAATTTCCATGGTCAGATTTTTTTAATTGGATAGATGGCTGGCATTCTTTCATTAAAAGTACTATTTCTTAGGGTTCCATACCATTACTTTCTTTTAATATTAATTTTTAAACTTAAAAAAAAAAAGTTATAGACTCATAGGCAGTTATAAAAACTGTACATAGAGTCTCATGAACCCGTTATCCAGTGTCCAAAAGTGACATTTTATATGAATGTGAGACGATATCAAAACCAAGAGATGACCTTAGTGCAATCCTGTTAACTACCCCACAGACCGTATTCAGTTTCCACCAGGTTGTACGTGCACTCGTGTGTGTGTGCCTATGCAGCTCTGTGCAATCTGATCCCACATGTGACCCTGCCACAGTCAAGAGGCAAAATTGTTTGTCCCTGAGAAAACGCTCTTTCACGATATCCACCCCCACCCCTGTCCCTGTCCCCTGGCAAACATTAAATATTCTCCTACTCAGATTTAATTTTAACCATCTTGTTTGGCCCACCTCACTGGCTCACATCTTGTTGACGAGGAGTTTCAGCCAGATTTTGCTTGGCATCCAGACAAATTAAACATCAGGGGAACGCCAAAGTGGGACACAATGACCTTTTAACAAACCGAAGAAGGTAATTTATCTACTTGTTCTTTATCTTTTTTCTAATAGAATACATTTTGGTTTCTCCTCTCTGTAAGCTCCCTCAAAGACGATCTAAAGGGAAAAGGCACATACGTCAAGACATGCACATATATATACATAAAACAACTTTATTTAAATTAAAAACAAATCTATTCCCTAATATAATTTAGCAAAACATTAATCTTAGTGATAATAAAGAAAAAATTTGTTTTTTTTCCTTCAATAACAAGAATTGTATAACATCTTAATTCTCTAAGTTGTTAACAATAATTCTAAATCCTGGTCTGAACTTCAAGTCTTTTTCATCCAAATCACCTTGTATCATTTTCAAATAATTACATGAGGAGTTCCCAAGGGAATTTTTAGCATTCATAGACCAAAAAATAAAAAAATAAAACAAGAAACAAAAAGCAAAATGCCATGAAACTTCTAGAACATTGAAATTAAATGAATGTTTTTTAAAATGTTTATGCTCAACCACCTGGCAAGCTTATATTTCAAAAATATAGTTACTTTTTATTTATTTATATCAATAATATCATAATCCTATATACTACATATTATCAATTTATATCGATATTATTTAACCAAATAATTTAGTTACATTAACATACAATATGGTTGTTAGATTGTAATATATTATTGCCAATTATTACTGCATATATTTATTAAATATAATACAAGTATACAAGTCATTATTATATATGTTGCACAAGTATAAATTATATTAATTATATATTATTATTTCATTATATATTTTTATTACTATTATTATTACATAATAAAAATCATTCTGCAACACATGAATATGAGGGCCTCATCATATACATTTTGCATTTAATATGAGGAGGGGTGTTCAGGCAATTAGCTCTGCAAAGTGACACCAAAGTTATACTTTACAGTAAGTCAGACTTGAGTCTCCCATGGGGTCTCGAGCGTTTGATCGATGTGCATTCACTCTTCTTTTTGTTCGTAAACTCCCTTAGGACCAAGGACCTTGTTGTTCTTTGGATCTAAATAACGTCCAGTCACAGTTCTTAGTAGGTGCATAACAAATGGGCAAGTTGCACAAGTAACTGTTAGGATATTTCTACTAGAATTCAAAACAAAATTCAACCTAAAGATTGGGAGGTTTCTTCTGTAGAGGCGGTGGGTTTCCAGTACTGCACTAACGGCTGAAGACAAATTTATCGTCGGAGTTGGTCCCTGTCCTTGGTGCTAAGCATAGCTTATCCTCCTGGTCCAAAGACTGATGTCTAGAAAAATATTTTATTTACACACATTTTCTAATGGAAACTATTGTTCTTTGCAACTTTCTTGGACTTGAAACCATAAGCTACTTACCTCATTGGGAATAAACATTTGTTTTATTTTAACTGTAATACAAAGTGCCTTTTTAGTATTTTCACCAATATTTAGAAAATATTCAAACATAAAGACAAGTTGAAAAAAATTGCATGAGAAACAGCCATATAATCACCTTCTAAATTCTAATGTTCAACTACTTTTTACTATATTTGCCTCATCCATATGTCTATCCATCTATTCATCCTTCGATTCATCTATCTCTGTATCCTAATTTTTCAGCATTATGAAGTAAATTGGTGGCATTGATATATATCATGCCTAAACCCTTCAGCACGCATTTCATCAATTAGTGTTGCATGTTTCTTTATAGTTCTTTTTCTTAGAGGGCCTTTCTTTAAAGATAAACATCCCCCCATATGCAATTTGACATTCTGCCATGAATATCACAAACGAAAGCCCATCTAATATGACTTTGGCTGACATATGTTGCTTGGTGAGATTCTGTAGCTATAATTTCAGGTGAAGTAGAATGCCCATACCCTGGATGCAGAGAGGTGGGCATATTCTTCCTCTTCCTGAGAGGGACTTCGATGACATGCCTTCTGAGGAATTTTCTCCCCAAAGACACCCAGTGTGAGGTCATCCTGGGCCTGCCAGAAGGACCACAGTTCTCCTCTCTACTGGAATAGCCAGTCCCAGCGGACCCCACAGATCTTCTCAGAGAAGCAGCGTCTTCTTCCCATCCCTAACATGGCTTTCTCCAACGAGAAAGGGACTCTGAACAGAAAAGCCCTCTGTTCTAAACAAGCTCTCATCTTCCTTTAAGTGTAATGAATGTGTTTTCTTGCGCGTTCCCTTTGGCCGGTGGCATTTGAAGCATCTTATCGCTGGCTCGATTTCCTAGATGGGCCCATCATTAAGTAGCACCTGCGGACCTGCACCCTCGCGAGTCGTCTCCGCTAGATCTGGTGACTTGTTGCGGCTTCTCCACCAGCACGCGCTGCTTCGCCTGCTCTTCTATGGAGATGCCATCTTTCCGTAAACCTCATGATCCCACCTCTGCTGGCTTCAAACTTTTCTTCTGCCACGTCCTTACCTCTCGGCGTTCACAGAATTGGAGAGTTGGGGCCTCGCTCTGGATGAGGCTCTGGCTTCAGGGTATGTCGTGGCTGGTTAGATCTGCCATCCAGACCACTAGAGCTTTCTCCACATCGGGAATAAGGCTGTTTGGCTTTCTTCTCGTTCGTGTGTTCATTGGAATACGTGCACTGCAGTAGCACTTTTAACTTCCTTCGAAAATTTTGTTTTGTTTTTTTATTTTTAATTCACAGTTTGGCCGACTGGTACAAGAGGCCTAACTCTCAGCCTTTCTTGGCTTTCAACGTGTCTTGCTCACGAAGCTTAGTCATTTCTAGCTTTCGATTTAAAGCGAGAGGCGTGGGACACACCTTCCTTTCACTCGGACACTTAGCGGCTGTTGTCGGGTTACTGACTGGCCCGATTTCAACATTGTCATCTCAGGGAACAGGGAGGCCCGAGGACACGGAGAGAGATGGGGAAGGCCGGTCGGTGGAGCAGCCAGATCACACACACACGCCACTCGTGAACAAAGTCTTTCACGGGGCGGCGTGTGCTGTGCCCAAACAGTCGCCGTAGTGAAATCGAGGGTCGGCGAGCTCGTGCCACCATCGCAGACACAACACTGACGAGAAAGCGTGGGTCGCGGTGGGGAGCACCTGCACCGCTCTGCGCCGGCCAAGACCGCGGTGCTCGCCGTCTCCGCCCCTGAACTCAGAAAACGCCTGGAACAGAACAGGTGCGAAGGGCGTACCGCATGAGTGAATGAACGAATGGACGAACGAATGAGCTGGTCATTCGCTTTGCTCTGCTTTTATTTGATATAACAATGGCCCGACACTTTCCAGCACTGCTAACATTTCTCAGGAAAACGGAATAAAGTCCAGGCCGAATAATCCCTCCGAGTGTCCCATCTGCTGAGCCACGTCTATTTGACGGCCCCGCAATTTAGGCAAAGTATCCATGTCGCTGAGGTGAGTGTCTCCTTGCCGGGACTGTCCTCCCACGGGGGTTCTGTCTCTGAAACAGCTGCCCCAGCCCAGGTGGCTAGCATGATTCTCATCCGGGCTCTGCCTCCTTGTTTGGTTTGCCTGGAAGACATCCTGTGTCCCTGTAGTAAAAGGCTTTGAAATGGAAATGAAGGAAGACCTGGCGACAGTAGCCACAGTACATTCTGTTCATACCACGGAAAGCTGAATGGGGAGCAAAGCCAATTAAGATACTATTGGATTCTGCCGAAGAAATGTAAATAAGATGACACCACAGGGCGTGCACGACAAGCCCCACATCCAACACCTCAGAGCCTGCGAGCTTTTGTGGGAAAGGAAAATCAGAATTTTAAAACTTGGAGCCATAGTCTGTAAATATAGCTGAACACAAACAGAAAGCAGTAAGCAGTATAAAAACAAACAAAGCCAAAAAACGAAGTGGCTGCAAATCAATAATGTGGATATTGGGTATTGGCTTTGGAAGCATGTGAGTGTGTTTTTTAAAAATGTGGACGTCACATCTCCCACAAGAGAATTTCGGATTTGAGCACTAATGGAATTTGAGACCCCGGCTGCGTTCCTCATTCTTCATTTGTGTTCGGTTATAAAGCATCTTCGGGGAAATGGTGACCAGCTGCGTCCAGCGCTCGTCGGTGAGACAATGCTTCTGTGATTTCAGATGACGGTAATTAAGCATTATTTGGGATAGATCGTCGCCAGCTGCCTACTAAGAATAATGCACAGTGCAGCTGACTGTGTGAACAAATACGGGGCCGTTATTTCAGGGGTGCCGTGTTGGGGCAGGAGGCCGGGGGACAGGAGCCGATTGCCATTTGAACTGAGAAGGTAATTACGACCTCCTCCCTCCAGAAGAACACCGCATCTGAAGACGCGACACAGCCTCCTGCTTCCCAGCACCACAGCGGCCCAGGAAGGGACTGACACGCCCACAAGGAGTGTAGGCATCGCACACAGCTCTACCCCAGGTGTGGCATCGCACGGATCATAAAACTAAATCAGAGTATGTTTGTTTTCTCGACTTAAAAAACCATAATAATATCATCATAGGCCTCTGCTTATTACATAGGTCTCGTACCAAACCGTTCTTATTAGGAAAATCTTCAGAATGAAATGGAAAATAACAGGCTTGCGTTAAAAACCTCAATATGTCGCCCAAGTATTTACCGTAATGGAAAACTTTATAAGTCTGTTTTCGCTTATTTAGTCTATGTATAAATTATCTCTAAATTTAAACATATAACTTTGGGCAGCAGAATGGGAAGCTGACAATCTGCGAATGAAAACACACCTGGATAAAGATCCAGGTCCTGGGCTGGGTGAGCTCGCACCGTCTGAAGTGCGAAGGAGTAGATGTGTGTGACCCAGCGAGTGTCTGTTCTTCTCCGCTCACCAGCATCGGGAGAAACCGGCCTCCAGCAGGGCAGGCGGCAGCAGGGAAGGAGCCAGATCGTGGTACCAAACCACGGAGGCAGAGCGATGGACGGGAGCGCGTGGGTCAGTGTGGGTATCATGTGGGCGTGAAGCCGATTGTCCGTGTCTCTTCTCTGAACTCACAGTCCTCGGGCCCAGTAGTAGTCATGAGAACCTGATAAGGGAGGTCACATTTTTCTTTGAGAATTTAGGGGTCAGAATTCACCAGACCCGCCTCCTCCTCAGCGTCACGTGGACATTTTACTCTCATTCTTGCAAAAGCATTGACCGTCCCGGGGTCTCCGTGGCGTAGGTGCTGCCCTCCTTCTCTGCTCCCTGAGCTCCGCAGAGGGCCATGGCGAGTGCCATTGTCCCCTCAACCCCAGCTTGGCACCGAAAGATTCTCTGTTGAACCAATGAATATGAACAAAGGGCTTCGTTTGCAGTAAGATGGCTGTGAGTCGCGTGAACAAAGAATTTTAAAACTTCAATCGCAGCGACAGGAGGAGCAATAATTTGGAAGATGCTGGCACAGCAGGAAACGTCTGACTCCGTGTGGAGTTTCCACAGAGCTGGTAAGAGGCCTCATGCGCTCTGTGGATGGGGCAGAAATCACTAGTGAAACCACAAGACCTGCTGGAGCTGGTCCTATCTCGCTTCTAACGAGATGCGGAGATTCTTGCGGAGACGACAGACCGAAACTGCAACTTACGCCGCCGAAGCGTGTGCAGCGGAGAGAATGTCGACCTCCAGTCACACTTGGAACCAAAGTCTCACGCCACGCCCAGCCCCCTGCACCCTGACTCTCTGCATCACAGGACCAAAGGACCAGGTCATGCCCAGAGCTAGAACGCTAGAACCCTTTCAGATGCAAAGGGTCCATGGGTCCAGGAAGATTGGGAGTTGGGGTTCCCGCCATCTCTTATCATAAATGACCAAGTTCCTAAGCTCTCCGACGGACACCAGCGCTTCCGCACGCCAGCCTGTAACTCCAACCTCTTAAAACTCACCCCGAACCCTGAACCCTGAATCGGAGCCCTGGTTCCGGTCTCCTGGCCGGTCGGCTTTGCGACAAAGCCCGTTCTTCCCTCCCAAGCCGATGTCACAGTCGTGGCCTCCCTGAGCCCCCGCTTGGAAATTGAGCGAGACTGACAGTCGTCATTTCTCCATGGCTTCGAAACCAGGCTCTGCCGCCGTCGGCAACCCCTGACCTGCCCAGATGCGCTCCCTAGCCACCCGGGAGGTGCGACAGGCTGGGGGGTTGACCGAATGAGCCACCTCCAGGTGTTCTTCTCAAGCGCAGGTCTGCATCTCAAGGAAACAGCGCTTGCTTGGTCCTAAGATAAGTCATTACAATGAGGTATTGGATTTTCCATGAAGGCCGGATTGGATTTTTTGACAAGTCTGTCTTCTCAGAACCACCATGCCCAGGGGCTTGCCAACGACAAGACAGCAAAACACACAGTCATCGATCCCACCGGGCTCCTGTGGGAGGGGGTGGGGAACGGGGTTGGGGGGGGAGGTGATGCTTGCTTTAAAGCCAAGTATTTGTAAGACACAGAAGCATGCTGGCACCGCGGGCTGCCTCCCTCAGAATCCCTAAGGCACACGGCGTCCGCATCCACATGATGGTTAACGTAACCGGCTCTGTTCGTTCTCGCATCCTCTGGGGGCTGGTCAGCTCATCTGCACCGCACTCACTCCGGTCAGCTGATTTGCCCCACGCGCTTCTTTTTGGGTCGCATACCTTGTTTTCATGAGAAAAAAAAAAAAAAAACCCAGTGTAAATGCTGCAGCCATGGTCCATGCGTTGGTAAATGGGTCACGTGCATCCGACGGGCAGAGCCCTCATGACCGTGGTGGGAGGCCATGCGGTAGCGAGGGCTTCGCGTGCAAAAACGATCTGAAACGCGGCCGGGGTGGAAACCTGGCAGACCCTCTTGGCTGGATGTCACGAGCAGGTGCTCCTCTGAGCAACCGCGGTCACATCGACAGGCCAGCGTCTGCCGCTTCGCGCTGCAGGTTTACGGATTCCCAGGAAGAAGTATTCCCCTCCATTTGTTTGCGTCATGAACAAGATCGCCGAGCATTTTTAATCAAAAAGGAAATGGGATCGATCCCAGAGTCTCTGAAACGGGAGACAGCTTCAACCCAAACCCACGGTGCGCCGCGGCTGTCTCGGCGAAGACTTCCCTGACGCACTCCGCCTGGCCGTCTCGCAGAGGGGCCTTCGCTGTGGGCGCTGGCCGGCCGACCAGCGGGGACACACGACGCCACGTCTCTGCTGCGAGGTGGCCCGCCGCTCAGCCGGGCAAAGACCACACCGCCGTGACCGCCACCGTGAAGAGCCCGCAGGCTGTGACTGAGGTTCTGCCACCGACTTGTTGTGTTCGGCTGATAAATTATTTATTGCTTAAACTTCTTCGGATTCATCCCCAAAGAGCCATAAATTATTTCAACTCCCTTTTCCCTGCTCTGTTGCCTTGGTAGCATTTTCTTACTGGAATGACCCTTAGCTACGAAATGTATACACCATCTTCAAAAAAAATAAAAAAAAAAATTAAAAAAAAGTGACATTGGAAGAAAAAAAAAGTGTCTTCTTTTTAAGAGAGGAATGCCAAAGAGAAGAAAAAGATTAACTCAAACTTGTCAGCACAGTTTATACAAGAGATGACATCACATTTTAATGAAGATCCTTTTCTATAAATGAAATCACATGGCCAGGACCCTTTTCCCAAATATGCAGAAAATGTGCTCCATGGACGGCTGATATAACGTGTTAATGGCTGTTCTGGGATGCAGTCTAGCACTGTTATAAAAATAAGGCACCACGGTGAAAACAAGGCTATCTAGTTGTGGGTACAAACAAGAAAGCACCTCCTGAAACAAGAGGAAGGGGGGCTAAAGGCCGTGATTTTCTCCCAGGACTGCGAAGAGGGGTTCTCTCTATAAAACCCCTGTGGATTTGCTGTCTCCCCTTCTTAACAATTAGAGGCCCCCTCGGAGCATGTCAGGAAAGTGGACGGATATTTACGGATGTATAGTGTGCGGACCAGAAGGGAAAAGAAAATACTATTTTTTCTGAAACAAGAAAAAGAGTGCATGAAAAAATTAGTATTTTGCTGGCTGAGCACATTATCTGCACGTCAGGTGGTGGCACCTACCCGCTCTTTGACGGAGGATCACTGGTCCGCCCAAGATGCTATGGCTGCAAGGTTTGGGGGAGTCTTCCTCGGGGAAGGTGGCAGCCTTTCGGGCATGCCCAAACCTTTCAGAGTTCTTTGAGAGCCCAAACGAAATGTAAACAACGGCTACAATGACGTGCTGGCATCGATCTAACATTTAACAGAGTGACGAGCGGTTTGGAAGGACATGTGGTGAGTGGAAATAGACCCAGGGACGCCTCGGCAGGATGGCAGCCCGTCTAAACGAATACACACGGGGAAGACGTGAAGAAAACTAACTCTCCAAAGGCGGGAAACGTTAATCACTGCCTCCGGGTTATCAAACGGTAATTACTTCCTGTGTTATTTTAATCCTAATTACCTGCAGTGAGCATGCATTCATTTATCACAAGGAGATAGTAAAATCCAAGCTTCAGATGTTAGTTTTCGAACATTACGAGGTTTTTCTCCACTTTCTCTACGTCAGCCATGGGAACCCATTTTAATTTCAAAGAGTTAGGAGCCAGCCAGGTGAGCCGGATGTTCAAGGATGGTTGAGACAGAAGGTCTGAAATCGTCAAGAGAGTTTTGTGTGACATGGTGGTGCCCTCTGGTGATAACTCGTGTTGTTTAGTTAATCTTCATAGTTTCCATTCATTCATTCCTTCACTCACTCATTCACTCACTCATTCAACAAAAAGCTGCTGCGTGCTTACCTGTGTCGCGAACGATGCGTGCGGTAATGAGCCAAGCAGACAGGCTCCCTCCCTCTCCCCATGGGATGCCATAAGAACACCCACGAGGCTGGCAAACGTGATGGGTGAATATTGGAACACAGACGACGCAAGGCGGGGCACAGGGGAGCTTTCGGTCTGAGAAGAGGGACGTGCTTTATCTGAAAGAAACAACTAGGAAATAGAAACGAGCAGGACATGAAAAATTATTCAAGAGAATGAGAAAAAAAAATAAAAAGGAAAGAAGGTGCCAGTGTAGGATGAAGTCAGGAAAATCTTCCTGGAGGGAGGACATCGCTCCCTCGAAGGAAACAAACACGACACCAGACGGTTTCGCAGAGCGCACCCACGGGAGGCCACGCTCAGACCAGCGTGTCTGCGGGCACCCCAGGCAGCTTGTCAGCAGCCTCCCGCTAGATCTGCCCGCCCCCTGGAGAATTCCACTTCCCGCCCTCCTGCTCTGTCCCCTGACTGAATCTCCTGGGCTTCTCGTAGATTGGTTGACCGAAAAAGTTTTCAGTTCTTTTCCAACACAGTGCAGGACCCCTGGGAACAAGGCTTGTCACCTTCACTGCCGTCCCCACGCTCCAAGCAGAGCACCACAAAGCAGGCGAGGGCCTCACGTACTTTGGCTGCAAGTCCACACCCAGAAATCTCGGGACTATGACGTTCTGTTATGCACGCACAACAGAACTTGGCAGACTTGCCGGGTGGCCATTAGCTCAGCCAGAAGAGAAATCGTACTGGAAAAAAATTTTTTCTAAAGGCATCGAAAAACAGATCAGGCTGTGAAAGAACCTGGCTCGAAGGGGTGGAGCCCTGTCAACAAGGGGGCCCGCTCCAAGGCCCACCTCCTCCCCCACACGCAACAGTGGACATTCCCAGGAGGACAGAAGATGTGCGTCTCGGTTACTGATCTCTATGAGACGCCCGCATCACTCGCTGTCACGGCATCCAGACTGGTAACAGGCGACTTGGTCTCATGTTACATCTCAGACGAAGAAGGGTTTCCCAAAACATGTCAACACTTGATATCTAAATTTGTGTAGCTATCTGCACCAGGCTTACCGCAAAGAGAATCTTCATGGAGGCGAGTGCGTGTGATCTCCCCCGTACGTGGAACCTGAAACAAAACAAACCAACAAAGAACAGGTCACGGATACGGAGAACCGATCGGCGGTTGCCAGAGTTTGGAGGGCGGAAGGCGGGAGAAATGGGTGGAAGGGGTCGAAAAGCAAGAAACTAAAAATGCAAATAACAAGCAAATCATGAACTCAAACCCATGTGAGCCCGGAGGACTTGCAGCCATTCCTGCCCTGAGGTCAGAAGGGTCAACCCGCGGGTGTCCGCATGTGTCACCCACACCCTTCATAACGCCTCGGGCTGCCCCCAGCAGCCCCTCAGTGGGGGTCCGGCCTGTCTCAGAGTAGGCAGGTGGCTCTGCCATGACGCCAGTTATTGGGAGCAATGTTGTGTGTGCCCATGTGTGCATGTGTGTGTGCATATGTGTGCTATCTATGCGGCATGCATGCATGTGAGTATATATGCGGCGTGTGTATGTGTGAGGTGTGTACATATGTGTGCTGGACTGTGTGCAGTATGCTTGTATGTGTTATGTGCGTGTGCGTGTGTGTGTGTGTGTGCGTGTGCGTGAGTGTGAGCGTGGTGCAGGTACACGGGTGGGCACACCGGTGTGTGTGTGTGAGGCGTGCATGAGTGCACATACGTGTGTGGATGTGCGTGTGTATGTGTGTAGGGCGTGTGCGTGAGTGTGAGTGTGGTGCGGGTACACGGACGGGCACACCAGTGTGTGTGTGTGTGTGTGAGGTGTGCATTGCACATACGTGTGTGGATGTGCGTGTGTATGAGTGTAGGGCGTGTGCGTGTGTCGCCCTCTCACAGGAAAGAGAAACCCTGACCCCCGCGTGTTTTCTGGGTCCCCCCGGACCCGCCTTGACTCCGCATTCATTTGCAGCGTCTGGGTCTGTGAATCGTGGACTGGATTTTCTCGGAATACTGTTTGTCTCTGCTGAGTCTGGGACGAAGGTTGAATGGACACACTGCGCACGTCACGGGCAGCAGCCAGGCCGGGCCCTGCGTGCGGAGTCTGGAGCGGGGGCCACAGCCGCTCCGCTCCAGGCGGGCGGGGGCTAGTCCCGCCGGCGAGGCCGGAGCTGTCTTCGGAGTTTGACGATGGATCCGCCGTGTTACACACGCTGGAGAAGGACGTGCCTCACGCCCAGGCCTCGCCCCCAGCGTGGCCGAAACGGTTAGGGCTGGGAAGAGGCGAGGGTGGTCCCATCATGGGGGCCCCAGAGACGCACCCAGGACTCGCTGCCAGCTGCTTCGCTGCGGAGCCTCCACGATCCCCGACACCCGCCAGGACTAACAGAGGACGAGCTTTCCCGCCGTGGCCATCACAGAGAGGGAAGCAAATGCCACCAGCGAACGTGGCTTTACCGGGCGTGTCCTGCAGTCCTCCCTGGCAGCAGGGAGATGTCAGGCCTCTGGTCACAATCTACTGGACATTCCAGAAGGATCCGGCCAACCGCCTCTATCTTTACCTTTACCTTCTCTCAAGGAGAGAACAAGCTAAGGAGAGCTTCGGGGCAGTAACGCGAGGCGGGGGAAATCAGGATTTTGTTTTCAGCGTTTGTCATCATTTATTAGTCACGCTCTTGGCTGAGCGGCGCGTCCTCTCTCTGCCTTACGTCCCTCGGGGGCCCGGAAGGGGCGCAGAGGTCCCCCTGCTGCGTCGGCACAGGTGTCGTAGATAACATGCCATTTACAATGAAAACTGAAAAGCATGACCTAAGTGTCTCTGAATGCAGCACTCGCCACTTTCGTAAGTTAGGTCGTGACATGCTTGACGTTTAAATCAGGGGATCGCTCTAGAATTGTGAGAGGAAATCCGCATTAAGGGACTTGTAAAAAGGCCAGCCCTTCATTCAACCTTGGTCGCTGTACCCGCCCGCGCGTCTCTGAAGCTCCCTTCAGCGATTCTGGTGATTTATTGGTAAGGAGGGTACATGGCGGGCAATTTCCAGTGACCACAGGGTGTCATAAAAGGCAGTTCCCGTGAATTCAGACTGACCATGGAGGTGACACAGATCTGGCTGCTTTGTTCAGAGGTGTTTCTCGAGGGACGTGAAACTCCGCTACCTGAAGAGTGGACATGTTTGCACACTCGTACTTAACAACAGCCCACAAGTAAATTCTCGAATTGCCGAGCACGTGGGAGAGTTTTGCTCTCACATCATCCAGGAAGCCTGCAGGGTCACTTCCGAGCTCCCCACTTGCCCGCAGTCCCCTCCCGGAGCAGGGCGAGGGTCCCGCTGCAGATCACTGAGCTAACCCTGGGGCAGGTCCCCTCGGCGTGAAGCCAGGGTTTCGCAGGTGCTTTCATCTGTGTGCAGGCGGCGGCTCCATCAGGGAAGGCTTGAGGAGTGACAGCGATCTTTAAGCCGACCTCGGGCCCGCTTTTTCATCTGCAGTGGTAGTTTGATAACGCCGAGCAGACACCTCTGCCAGGAAAAGGCCATGACAGGGAGCGAGGAGCCGCGGAAGGAAACCTCCAGCTTCCCCGCCGACGCCGAGCTCGCCTTGCGTAGGGTGACGTTTCCGGTCGTGAGTGCGTCGTCCTCTTTACTTCTGGCATTTATTAGCTTAAAGAGAGGAGGGGGCAGGGGGCGCGGTGGAGCGGGGGTGAGGAAATTTGTACTTTTTAAAAGGAGTTCTTAGAGGGCAAGGACGAAGAAGATCAGGGAGAAGAGAAGACTGTGACGCCATTGGTATGATGCCGGATGTGAGGCACAGTGGTAAGATGCAGCGGAGGCCGGAGATGTCCCGCTCACCGGACGGAGGCTGACTGCAGAGGATCTTCAAAACCACAGGTCGCTGGATCCCAGCACAGACCTCTCGATCCAAAATTTCCAGTGGTGGGAGGCGGGGGGGGGGCATGGAGAGGGGGTGAGGAAATTTGTACTTTTTAAAAGGAGTTCTTAGAATAGCAGAGTTTAAAAATGACCTCATAAACCTCCCCAGCCCATGCCTTGGGAGGCTGCTGCCCAAATGGTCCATTACCCTCTCTACACTACCCCTGCCCCCCATCAACCCGACGGTGCCAGGCTCTCGAGATCTGCCTTCCCACAAAGAGGGGGTCCCAGACGCAGGCAGACTCCAGCGCCTACTGGGGGCGCAGCCCAGCATGCTTCTCAGCCTCTCTGTGTCCCAGCTCTTCGTCTATAAACAGTGGGGGCACAGGCCTCAACACAGGGATTTCGATGAAGCACTCGGATGTGCAAATGCTTTGCATGGGAAATAAGATGAAAACTATTTTTTTCTGCCCCGGCCAGAAAAAAAAAGAAACATGAATCATAACACGTACGTACAGACTGTTGTCTATTCTGTTTTAGTTTCTATGAACTCGCTGCAAGTAAACATTTTCTTCATTCCTGATGTAAGACCATTTCCTATTTTTTCGGCCTTGCCTTTTCAACCAATATGACAAAGGCTCCTTTGTTTTACAAAATGTCTTTTTATGTTACCCAATCCTTTCCTTTCTGAATAGTTAAGAACACCAAACAAAACAAAGTATGTTTTGATCAAAGTCCGTCCGGTTTCTCTACATTGGTAGCCCTGCCGTCATGTTGCTAGGCCATGCCCTAAGAGTCTGCATTCAGATGCTTTAAAATAAGGACGTTTGACAATGCTGGGTCAGGAAAAATCCCCGTGCGGCCTACAGCCCTTGCCGACATGCCTCTGTTGTGCCAATATGGAAACTCACTTGTTTTCGAGGCTTTCTTCATATCTCATTAGGATTCTGCAAAGTTGCAAAATACAGCCACTGGAAGCCACATTTCACATGTGGCCAAAGGAATACTCTAAACCCCACATTATTCTGATTTATTTGCTTTCTTTCCTTCAAATCACCAAACCAAGACTATCGAATTTATTGTACATGGCAATGGACATGTCAGATGCTGAAGACATTTTATAACCCTTTGGGGAGAAAACTTGAAAATCTGTCAATTTTAGATTTCTCTCCAGTTTAGATTTCTGTAAGTAGAACCGCAAATTCCGCTTTTGTTTTGGCAAACATTTAAGCTTGGCATGATCGAAGCCTCTGGATTTCTCCATTTCCTTTTCTGAAACGACACGGCCATCCAGATTTAAGTGCCTCGCTGGAGAGAACTCCACGATTTACAGTTTCCCATGATGCTCGAGACAGACAGCGTTCTAATTTACAGCTACGGAAAGGCTCCCAAGAGTCTGTCGACTGAAGATTTTAGTTTGAGTTCTTTTACGATGGATCACGGTCACATGATAGACATGGTCACATGACAAGCAAAAGAAAAGAGATGAATATGGGCCGGTACTTAGGAACTGGCCTTTGGAACATCCCCCGCAGATGTCTTCTGGACCACAAAGAGAGCAGAACGCCATCTGAAACTTTTGTGTCATCTCGGATGGCTTCCCTGCTCCGAGGACAGTGGCTAAAAACCTCAAGCCTTCACAAGTGGACCCAAGTGACAATATCTAAGCTGGGTGACTGAATTACTCTCAGAGGGCCCCAAAACAACTGAAATCTCCCTAATGCAAAATAAACAAACAGCTTTTTCTCCTCACGTTCTGTTTTTTTTCTTGTTGTTGGTTTTGCGTGTGCGTGTGTGTGTGTGTGTGTGTGTGTGTGGTTGTTGTTATTGGTTTTGTGTGTGTGCGTGTGTGTGTGTGTGTGTGTGTGTGTGAGTTTAATTCTCTTTCTCTCGCAATAAAAAACTCAGCGGAGGGGGTTGCTTCTCCAGATTCCCACCATCTACTCAGCACTTGAAAATCTGACCTGGGCCCTCTACCTGAGCACAGGTCCAAACAGAGCGACGGCGAGCCTGCTGGGCGTGGCGTGCAATGAACCTCTGCTCCCCCCGAAGCAAGTGCCAACACCGTCTTCACGCATCTGGGTCAGAAATGTTAAGAAATGTTATTGTAGGCAGCTCACAGGCCATTCCTTGCCTCATGGCCAAACATTACAAAACGATGAAATCTGTGGAGACGACAGATATGGGTTTGTTTACTAAACCCCAAGAGACCAGCATCGGGGACCTCCCAGTCAAACCTGGGAGACAAAGAACGTGTGTTCCAACTCCGAAGAGATCGTACAGGCGGAAAAAACACTATTTATTCTGCAACTTTAAGAAAAAAAAAAAGACTTTATTTTTTTAGAGCAGTTCTAGGTTCCCAGTGGAAGATAGAGAGGCCTCCCACACACCCCTTCCCCCACACGGGCACGGCCGTCCCCGCTATTAACGCCCCCCTCCAGAGTGGGACATTTGTTACGACTGACGGACCTACACCCACACATCGAGGTCACCCCAAGTCCATAGTTTGCGCTGTGGCTCTCTCTTGGTGCCATCTGGTACGGGTCCAGGCAAATATATAATGGCAGGCATCCATCTCTGCTCAGGCAGACCCCGGACATGTTGGGGTTCGGTTCCAGACCACCGCAATATAGTAAATAGCACAATAAAGTGAGTCACAGAAATGCTTTGGTTTCCCAGTGCATATAAAAGCCTTGTTTACACGGTGCTGTTGTCTACTGAGTGTGTAATGGGTTGGGTTAGGTCAGGACGGTGTGTGCTGTGGGCACACTCCCTGAGTCCGCACACTCAAAGCGTATTTCACGCTCATACAAAGCCTGGCACAGGTCGGGGGCTTCTCAGTCGGTCTCTCTTCAAGCAGTTAGGAGGTTTCTGATCTGGAGATGAGCGTGGCAGTTTCTACAGATGGGAAAACTGAGGAAAATGGCTGCCATGGTGAATAAACACGAGGCTGGAGAAGAGCCAGGCCAGGTAGAGCAGGACCTTCCGCTGTCAACACCACTGACATCTGGGGACAACGTGTTGTGGTGGGGCTGTCCTGTGCACGGTGGGTGTCTATTAGCACCTCTGCCTCTTCCTGGGGACATGGCTGGAAGGAGGTGTTTGAGGATGATGGACACAGAGCATTGCGAGCCTGAGAAATGTGTTTATAGTTCATTGTCACTGCAAGGGGAACCAGGGGGTGGCAATAAACAGATGGTGACGTTACCCATCTGGACTCCAACAGTATGATTCCAGGCACGACTGAAACCAGGAAAGCTGCCGAGGAAGCTTCCTTTGCTGTCCGGTCAAGAGATAATGGTCGCATTGCCCAGGATGGTATTAAACTGGGTAAGTGTGTTACTGATCAGACTTGAGAGCTATGGCGTTGGCAGAAGCTACAGAGCCTGCAGTTCGCTTGATCATCGCATATGAGGGAACGAGAATCGATGAGTAGTCAGCAGTGATGATGTACACCACACCAGTGGTTCCCGGCCACCTGTCTTGGGAATTGGACTGAGGCAGCTTTATGAGAAATGTTTAGGGAGCTTGTTAAAATTATACATTCTCGAGCCTCACATCTGGAAATGCTGATGTATTAAACCTGGCAAGTGGCCCAGGAAACTATTTTTAACCTACTTCTTCAGCGATTCTAAAAGGAAGTTAGCTCTGTGGCTCCCAGCGAATACCATGCAGGTTCCTGTGGACCCGCATCACCAGTGGGTCAATGCTACGTGTGGCTCTGTTTGTGCGGTCAGAGCCCAGAAAATAACTATGGCTATTTCTGTGAGATCACTTTGTTTTTCACGTTTCTCTTTATTTCAAATCAATAATGAGGACAAGCTTTCTCATAATCAGAAAAAAATAAAGTCACACAGTAATATGGTTAGAGGGTACAAAGAAACTTATAAAATCTACAATCTAGTAAATAAAGGCTGTTTGGCATACTTCCAAGACAACTCCACATAGACGGCACAAGCTGCTGTTTGAAATGGCGGGTTATATTAAAGAAATTCATGTTAATCAACGTGTTTGCTGCAAATGACATGCTGAGAAAATTTCACTTTAAAATATGGAGATGAGCGTGGCAGTTTCTACTAGAAGATCCTAAATTCAAGTTTCTTTATTCCTGAGTTAAAGTATTTGCCACTGAAAAACCCCATCAAAGAGAGATTTATGCAGCTGCTGAAGGCGCGGTCCACGGCCACCGAACACTGGGCAGAAGCTATCGCTGCGTGACTGCCAGAGAATGATTGTGTTTCTCAGGATGGGAGAGATTTCTGACCCGACTCACATTCCTTTCTTTTCTTTTTCCAGATTCAGAGAAGGAAACTCGCCACCTTCAAAGTAAATCTTGGCCATGTGAATGTTTCTGGCTTGTGAAGGGCAAACGGTGGTAACGTGTGTCTCTTTCCAGGCTGAAGCTTCTAATTGCTGGTACCTCTTCTCCATTTCTCTCTTCTCCTGCCGAGATGCCTGTGGGAGCATATGTCGTCACAGAGATGCCGCAGGATCCACGCGAACGGCCTGAAAACCTGAACCACGGCGTAGAGGTAAGGCGTCCTGGGCAGACGCTGAGACCCGTGGCAATAGAGAAATTACTATGAGGCTCAACTAGAGCTCAATGTCACTTCTTCCCTTCGCATCATTCAGCCTTTCTTGAATGATATGCTTAGTGTTGAAAATCAGGGTCTTTGTGACGAACCGATGCAGCATTGCCTTGGAGTTTCAGGGGCGACAAGAAAGTTCACTGGTGTCTCTTCAAACCATCTCGATTGACATGAATGATATCGCTCAAGAGAAGCCACTGCCAGTGAAATGCTTAATTCATGTCATCGAAATTAAAATAGCAGCTTCTAACGAAATGCCCTTGATATTGAAAGAACATGAAGGAGCTCGTAAACAAGCGAACCTGGATTTGAAATATTCGAACGTCATTTCAGACTTTCTAAACCATGTCTGCCTCTTGAGTTGTGTACCCATGCGGGCTTCAGACTCCAAAATGTAGAATATTTTTCAGGAAGAAGGAGTTCCTTGAGAAAATGATTCATCTCTGATTCCCCAGGATGGAGTCCAGGGACTGTGATCCGAATTATTCTCTAGCTTCACACGGTGTCACAATCGCGTAAAAACGAAATGTTCAGTTATCGTTCTATTTCAAAGATCCAGGGTGGAAAATCCTCAGGATAAAAAGGAGCGTCACACGTATAAATCTCCAGCGGGAAAAACCGGAAGTTGACCGTGACAGTGATCTGTCAAGAACTGGCAATGACGCCTTCGGTAACATTTCTTTCTGCAAAGGCCTTTTCCCAACTGTATCGATGGCAAAGTGTGTTCAACAAGTTATAATTGCCATACGATCGAAGTGGGGTTGTGAAACACATCTGAAAATTCGCTTGTTAGTAAGAGGTTATAATGTTGAATCTCTTTTCTGAAAACCAATGGGCCTCACGGGGGCCTGCTGTTCCAGCCAGGCCCCCACCTGTGGAGACAAGCCCCCCACCCCACGGTGATACATCTCGGAATTTCTCTGGGGAGTATCACAAAAATGGAGTTGCTTTAAAGAATCGACCAATAATCATTGGGCTATAGGAGCCTAAATATCCACTGAGTCACTTGAAAGTTATAAGTGTGTCTTTAAATACATATATAAAAGATTCGTGGATCCAGTCATCTCTACAAATGCTGAGTTTCACATTATCAAAGCCCCCAAAATACTTGATAGTTTCAAGGATGCATCATGGCCCTTGTAACATAGGAATGACAACCACTTACACTGTGCCTTTCCTGGGCATTTTTTCCGGGGGAAGAGTCTTTCCATACTTGACCTTGACCACACTTGCAACTTGTCGTGGATGATGGATGCCCTGGATGCCCTACGGATACTCAAAATCGGGACACAGTGTTTCGCAAGGCGTTTTCGGGTCTCATAGGGAAGCGGATCGGGAGCTCTATTCTAGAAGTCTGGGTTGACATGATAATTCCAGTTTGTGGGATCATCAGGAGAAAATTCCGGAAGTCACTCGGTATTTTGCTACACCAAAAGGAGAAAGAGGAAGTGACATACGTAACTTGTCCACCTGGCAATAGCAACACGTCTGCTGTCGCTCTCACCCAAGACGAGGTCTCACTCTACCGGCTCCTCCAGGGGGACTTCTGCCATTTTCCCTCCGGAGGATGGAGTAATGTGCAACCCCGGGACCGGTGAGAAAGTGCATCCCACAGTGCCAAATTCTGCAGCTTTGGGCGTTACCTACAGTGTCATGAACTCATATCTGAATTTATGTTAGCAAACGAATGGGAAAAGTCCAGTCTCTTATTCTTTATACATCTTCCTTTATTAGAAACACCAGCTAGTACCAAAGCTTGTTTTTCAGAACAATGTCAATCAAAAAACAAGTTTAAAAATTTTAAGTTTCTATGGTTATCTCAGAGGACAAGAGGCTCCTTAATCTTAAAATACCTCTAGGATTTTTTTTAACAACTTATACCATTTGTAAGTTTGTTTTAGAACCCTGTGATCATATTTTTTTCCATCTAAGTCACAAATACTATCGGCTTTTAAGGGAAAGAAGAGAAAGTCACCTGCTACTCTCCTTCCAGAGTTTACCACTGTTCAACGCTTTAGAGGATGTGTTCGTGAATTTCTTTTGTGAATATTTACACATTTATATGCTTTACATGGGGATATATTGTAATACTGTTTTGTTAGCTCTTTTTTTCAGTTACATATTAATGTTTCCTTTAATGCATTATAGATATTATTATTTACATATACTATTTATATATATCAGGTATATTTCAGCAAATAAAAAATACCGAATACTGAGTTATAGAATGCAAGATTCATACAAGAAGGAGTAGAAAGGAGGTAGCCAGGTGAGGAAGGGGAACTGGGGGTGATGGCCAAAGGGCATAAGGTTTTCATTATGCAGAACAAATAAATTCTAGCCATATCTCATACAGCGTAGTGCCTATGGCTAAATTTTAAGCATTTTCTAAGAGGGCAGACTTTATGTTAAGTGTTCTTACCACACACGCACACACACACACACACACACACACACTGGGGGTCTTGAAGAACACAGGAGGCAGAAGGAAACGTAAGGAGGGGATGGGTATATTTACAGCCTCGATGGTAGCGACATCTTTGCGAGTATACACTTGTCCTCAAACTCATGGACTTGTACATGTGTATCGTGTACAGCTTTTTGTATGTCAGTCATACCTCTGTAAAGTGGTTAAAACGTCTTTGAAAAAGAAATGCACTTCCCAACAACGAGCAGTGAGCAAACGTCAGTAACTCGAGGTTAAAGGTTCTCAACAGCCATGGCAGCACAGCTTCCTGCAAATGAATCGCTCTCTTTGGCGAAGACGAGACACGGAATTAATCCCACGTCTGACGGGGAGCCCTTCACCCTGCGACTCTGCCGTTTTCTTACGCCATTAATGCTTTCCAGCTTCGCTCTTTGTGATAAACAGAACGATGGGCTCCCGAAGGCGTTACCTACTTGATCCCCAAAGCCGCGAGTGTGCTACCCTACCTGGCAACACGGACTTCGCAGATACAATTAAGATTAGCAACCTTGAGATGAAAGGAGTGTTGCTGGTGATGTCAGAGGTCCAGGGTAGTCCCACGGGTCCTTAGAAGGGACTCTCCCCAGCTGGGGTTAGAGAGAGATGTGCTGACTGCAGAAAAGCCAGGCAGATGTGATGTAAGAAACATCTGATGTACCCTTGACTTGTCCTTGCTGGTTTTGAGGGTGGATGGGGCGCCCTAAGAGTCATGGACTGTAGGCGGCTTCTAGAAGCTGGAAAAGGCAAGCAAACAAATCCTCCCCTGCAGAAAACGTTCAGAGAGAAACACAGGTGGTCTGTCCAGTGAGATCCTTGTCAGACTCTTAACTAAGAACCAAAAGATAATAAGTTTGTATCATGTGGGCCACTAAGTTTGTAACAATATGTTACAGCACAAGAAAAAAACTAATCCTTCTGATCTGTAAAACAAAAGCAATAATTAGCAGACTGTTTTCTATAAAGATTTCTTGTCAATATTTAGTTCTCAGTATATCAAGGACATGTCTACCAAAATGTGCATTACGTCTACTAAAGATTCTTTTAGCTACATTTTAAAGTGGGTTTATAACTTTTAATTCTATAGCATGAAGCACTTTGAGCCCCTGTGCCCTGAAGTTTAAAAATACAAGATTTTTATTAATCAGAAAAATATTTGGTTTCTCTCTTCATTTTAGCCGTTAGTTCTAGAAGCAGCTGAGATTCTGATTTCCACCACTGCCAACAGTCACCTGGAGGTGACAATGCTCCAGAAACAGACGGCGTAGCAGAGGGGGCCGGAGGAGGTAGCATGTAGTATCTCAGGGACCGAGTCCCACACATAGAGCAGAAAGAATTTGGGTGGCAGTGAAGGCTGGAGATTATACTGAGCTTCATCTATCTAAACTTCGGAGTATCAGAGAATCAGACAGTAATCAAGGCCAAAAATAGAATTTATGAAAAAATGTTGCCAAAAAATTAGGACTCGTGAAAAAGAAAGGCAGAAAAAATAGAATATATAGAAAATAAACACTGCAAGAAAGAAGCTTAATGAGAGCATTATTATAAAAATTCAGAGAAAGAGCATGCCTCTTAAAAACGAGCAACATAAACAGATGGCAATCTAGAAACGTGGGGAGTAACTCACTAAGCCCCAAATTAATAAGCCCTCTGTCAAAAGGAGCGGAAAGCATTTCGGGGCGAGCAGGCTGAGATGAGGAGTCAGCTATGGGAGTGACAGAAAGGGCTCAGAGGAGCCGAGAACCCGTGGGCGATGCAGATGACCTACAGGAGGCACACGAAGGACGTTCAGCCAGGGAGAGTGGGCTCCCACGGAGCCAGCCGCCCTGCAGGGTTAGGAGTGGCAAAGGGAAATTCGCATTATGATGGGGAAAGACAAAGATGCTGAACAAGGAAGGCCTCGTCCAAGCTGCGAACTGTAAATTAACCTCATGGGACAAACTGGAGCAGTTGCAGTGGAGACAAGGAGCCCAGACGAAGGCGAACCGTATTTCGCCGGGTTGAATAAATAGATACGTCTCTACAGAGCCGAAAAGAACTCACCGTCTGCACAAAGCCCCCTGCCGTGCTAACCTCCCTGACAATCAGCGTATTGATTACGACCTCTAAAGTTCTTCAATGCATGGGAAACACTAAAATTCTACACCAATTAAAACTGGATCTTCTATCGTTTCAGGAGCTTCTGAGTAATTTTTGAGATGTTTTTCTATGGTTTTCCATTTTCCTACAATGGATACGTATTACTCAGAATCAGAAAAAAAAATAATGTTTCAATTAAAATATACTAATCTGAAAACAATACGATTATGCTTAACAATCGGGACCGGAATTCTTTGTAAAGTTTCTACCTTCGAATTTTCTGCATTTGCTAAATTTCGCGTAATAAGCATGTGTGATTTTTATAAATTAAATTCAAGAAAGGAAACCGCATTTCAAAGCGTATCTGACATCCCGGAAATGGAAAGAAGCCAGAGGAGCGAAGCGCAGGCAGAGATCTAGCGCGAGCTGTCAAAGGCGCGTGAGCGACGATGGGTGAGCACGCAGGCGCGTTTCGATGTGGGGGGCGAGGTCAAGGCGACACTTTAAATCACGGCTGACTTCTTTTCGAATTGGTGTCGTGGCTCTTGGACCCGCCCTAAAACCTCTGTCGCCAGCATCACAAGACGGCACCGGGATTTCAATATGCAGAGTTTCCAGAATCTAAACTTTTTCACAGAAGAATAAAAAATAGTCTGCGGACCTGCGGGCGCCTTCAAGGAAGTCTTATGCAAATGGTCGGTCCGAGGGGTACCCGAGCCTGCCGAGAATTCCTGAAGCAGGTTTCCGGAGGAGATCGATCTTATGTCACACAATATTCAACAATGCTGCGGAATTATTGAGGAGGAATTGCATGAACCAATACTAATATCGACATTTAACAGGTATTAAGTATTTACTATGAGCCCATAACTGGTCTCTACATTTTAAATGTTTGAACTTACTTCATCATCACACACACACAAAAAATTGTGAGGTAGATGCTAATATTACCTTCATCATACAAAGGGAGAAACAGAGGCAGAGATGTCGAGTAAATGCCTTGTTTTCTGCAGCTCAGTAGCAAAGGGGGTTCAGAGACAACTCATCTGGCCGGATGTTAATCTCTATGACCCGCTTCGGTCAGTGTTCTCCAGAGAAACAGAGCAAATAGGAGGCGTAGGGGGAGGGGTCAGGAAGGGGGAGTGGGAGGGTGAGAAGGGGAGGGAGAGGGATCTCAGCGTCCATCACTCACACTGGCCACTCTCTTCATTCAAATTGGAGAAAATTCTAAGCTACTTAGCTAATTATTCTACCCACATTTGTGTAATAGAAGAGTTTTTACAAAGAAAAAGAAACTTGTCACCCAGTCCCTGTGTCCCGGGCCCTTCTGGGCTCCCGTAGCATCTCAAAGTCGGCCAGTCCACCACAGTCGCTGGGCTGCAGGATAACTGCAGAGCCTCACAGCAGAGGGTGTGCCTCCTCCAGCAGTCACCCACGCCCGGCCATTTCTGCATGTGGCAGGATCGCAGGTGAGTCCGGCCAAGGTTTGTTAAGAATGTTAGCTAGGAGGGAATTCTATGTACTACAGTGAGTGTGGACCGACTTTCCTACCCGTGGGAGGATGTAGACATTCCGAGGTCACTCTCTGACGTAGCCGGCATTTCCAGTAGAGAACTTCCTACCAAGACCGGCTCCTCATTTCGTGCTGTTCCATTTTCAACCCGACCGATGCATTTACCCATTTCCCGCCTCTCCAGTTTTAACTGGGGCATGAAACTTTTATTTTCCGGTCTGAAAGCTGGAACTTTTGTGATGCGACTCAGGCCTCACTCGTGTTCCAAAGCTTTGGGAAAGTGGATCTTTCGTCCTCTGCCATCAACCTACTCAGTGACAGCAGCTTTCAGAAGCCCTTGGAGGAAGCTGCCAGCAATCCTTCGGCTTTTCTCCAGAGTCACTAAAACCTGAAATATTAACAACCAGGAGACCAGCTCCTGCAACTCAAACATTCAGAAACAAGGGCCAGCTTTGAACCTTCCCTCCTCTGCTGTTAGAATTTTTTCTGCCCCAGGGCGGCTGAGATTTAGCTAGCAATCTGGAATAGCAAGATGTGGAAAATTACTGTCAGTGCTTAAAGGAGATTTGTTCTTCTCTTTAAAACCTCATTTTCCTCTTTGGTTTAAAAATAGAATTGAACCTTGTAAACCGAGCCTCACTTTAGGAGCCTGCTAAGCTGTCGTCGCCAGTGGACTACTTTGCAAATGGCAAAGATGGTTGAAGTTATGTTGGTTTTTATTCGTTTCCAAGTTGCTTATTCTGGCTTTGCCGGTTCCACTTGATGACAGGACGTTCCAATTGGATGTGAACAATTTGTGGAGGATGAAAATGCACATAGGGTTATTTCTCGAAGCACTGTTGGTTAAATCGACGTTGCAATTTCTAAGGGAATAACCCAAGGGCATCACAGGGAAAAGTTCTGATAACCCCAGGATTAACCTTAAAATTCAGATCTCTAGGGGTAATCATTTTAGCTGTCAGTCATAGAGAATATATGTAGTTGGAAGACTCTCAAATTGACCCCGGGTATCTGCATAAACAGTGTGCACCTGGGTGGGACACAGGCAAACGTGAAGGTTTCATCAAGCCTGTTTTTCAGGCAACGACATCAAGTTAGAAGTAAATCAGTTCCTATCGAAGAGTCACAGAAGCTCAGGGACATTTTTCTGACAGTGACGACGGAAGCATTTAGAAATGTGCACATTAGTTTCTTTTTGAAGCATATGCTTTGGGGGTCTTGAAGCAAGTGAACATATTGGGACATTCACATTTCCGTGTTCCTTCTGTTATGTTTCAAGAGGGAAATTTTACTCGTTGGAGGAGCACCCAGGAGGTCAGCCTGGCCCCGAGAGCGTGTGTTCATCAGCCTCAAGCAGCTTAAAATAGACCTATAGGCCCCACTTCCTGGCCGGGCTTGACACAGGCTCTCACTGTCCAGCAAGGAGGACGACGTGACAGCCATTTCTGAAAGGAATTGCTCAGCCACTTGAATTCCAGAGTCTTTCTAGGTGACCGAAACACTGCACTAGCTAAGGCTGTTTGTCCTTTCATTCGACTGAGAGAAAGAGTGGTTCTGCTGCTTCCAGAGTTTAGCTGCTCAGTTCTCTTGGTTATTCTAGAGAATGGTCCTACAGGGCCTTACTCCAAATGTTAAATGGTCAGAAACAACACTAAACGCTTGTGACTAGCGGTTCAACTGACACGAAGAACCAGGAGTTTCCTATGCTTTGTGCCTGCCCATCTATTTATATTCGATTTCTTGGTAAATGATTCAAATATCATAAATATCTATGTTTATGTACTCAACATATAATTTATGTGTATGTAAATGACTTGACACAGTTGTCTTATAAAGTTGGGATATATGTAACTATGTGTTAGGGTCTGTATATGGTTATGGTCTCTACTAGAATGGAGAAATATTACGGGTGATGATGATACAAACTTATTTTTTTTTCCTTTCTAGTGACCTTTGACCTACAGGTATCAATGGAAGCCATATTCATACTTAGGGTTCTTATCGAAACTTTGAACTACCGGCTTTATTGTTTGTAGGTTTTTATCTTAAAGCAGAAGATCTAAGATTTAGTCTCAGTTCTTAAAAATTACTGTTTTTAAGACACAAAAATTTAAATCACATAAACAACCGTTATATGCAGTGCTGGGTAACACGTAAATATTCTTTTTGAAAAGGTGATATTCTTTCTGTTATTGTAACACTTGTTTTTTTTCTGATAGACTCAAAAAGAATAATCTAACACAGGCTGACCATTATGTAACATTTCCAATGCAGCACATTTTCTGCAAAAATCCTCCCTCTTTACAAAGATTGAGTTAGGGCGCAGATTCTGTAACGTCCCTTGAAGACAGAACAGCCAGGACAGATGGGCCACAGACCAGGGAGCAACTGTCGCTCATCTCTCCTGAATCAACTTGTTATTTTTTATTTAAACTTATTTAAATGAAGTGCTTGGCTCTCCTTCAAAATGTGTATCTCTCCTGTTGGCTTTTATTAGCAGTAAAATAGATCCCAGAAGCTGAAGAGGTGGAGATTTACAATGTCTCCGGGAGCCCATTTGCTTTTCCGCAACTCATTCTGACGTTGTCAGGACGGCAGATGCTGTCAGAACAGCTCCGAGGCTTGACGGCTGTCCCGCCATACATCGTCCGGTGATGGCAGAATGTAGAGAGCGCCCTTATCACCTAGAAAGAGCAAGCAATCAATCTGGCTTCTACAATTGTACCAGACATGAGCGACGGGTGACATTCTGGCTTGGTGACCACAGTCATGGAGGCTACAGAAAGGCAGGGTAGAAAAGCACTGCAGAGGTGACGTCATTACTGCAGAGGTGACATTACCGCAGAGGTGACATTACCGCAGAGGTGATGTTACCGCAGAGGTGACGTTACCGACGAACGATGCTCTTGGAGATTTTTCTCTGACCAGTTTATAACATGAACTTGTTTTTTTTGTGTTTTTTGTTTTGTTTTGTTTTGGTTTTTTTGCTTTTTTTTTTTTTTGCAAGCACTCTACCAACTTTCACATCTTGTTTTTGCTCAACAGAGACCAATTCTCAAATGACCTGCACCAAATCTCATCAAGCAAAAGCTACAGAGAGAAGCCGCCACCCGATGTCTTTCAAAGTTAAATAGGACTCAGTATTTCAACTAAACGTGTTCCTCTGATTCTCTATATCAGCACAGACAGAATATTTTCAGAAATGTCCAGCGTTATTTTACTAGAAATAAGTACAAGGGATTAAAATACTTTTTTAAAGCATGATACAATGAAATGAAAACTCACACACACTGCTGATGGAAATGTAAGTTGACGTAATGATTCCAGATTAATTTGGCTTCTGAGGTAAAAAGCTTTTAAACAGAATCCATACCCTTCGACTGAGAGTTTTATCATCAAGAAGATATTATAGGTACACATTTTTTTTGTTTTCCTTTGCACATGGTAGGTTCTGAGCATCTCAGAATTGTCCTCTCTCTCTTGGTAATGAAATGCCAGCACGTGTCCTTGGAAACCAATGACCCTCTTAACTACTGATGAAAGAAATCTCTAAAAAACAGAAGAGGACAAAAACGTTCCCTTTTCCTTACAGCTGGAGAAAAACTAATACTGCTCTGTGACTACGCTAGCATGCACTCTGGTTTTCATAAAGGAGGGGAAATTGAGAACATCTAGAGAAAATCGAGTGCCCATTCACTTGTCCGACGTGATTCTTTATGCTAAAATGTGTGATCTTATAACGTTTCTGTTATGAACATTGCCCTTGCCGTGCTTTGCGTGACAGGGACTCTAAGACTCCAGCAGTGGTTGCTACATCCTGTGAACTACGACCTACAACCCCGAAATCGGGGCCTCTGTTTGTCTAACTTAAACACGTGCCCTCCCAATAAAACATAAATTGGCTTATCTGTTTCTCGAAAGGATCAGATACTTTATAGTTTTCTCTGTGAAGTCACGGAAGAGGCTCGCTGGCATGCCCCGCCTCCCCGCGTGGCCGAAAGTAACATTAAGCCCCAACTCACTTGGCATCTGTGATTAAAATGAACATTCCAGTCTTTTTAAAATTTATATGAACATCATTCTAAGAGGCTAATCAGAAGAGATGATGAAAAGATGCGTGCTTAAGAATGCTATTTAAGTGTTATTGATCATCACTAAGAAAATCAGCAACGTTCTTGCTGGCCGCAGGAGAGCAGCTTGACCATTCCTGCGTGTCAGTCATCGTTACGCAGATCAGGCAAATGTGTCGTGTATCCCAGATCACCGGAAACGTGTTATGTGTCAAAGAAAAAATAAAACAGGACATGATTAAATCAAAATATAGAGCCAAAGTGTTAAAAAAATCTGCATGTGTATGACCGTCTGCACTGCCTGGCAAAATTTTTGGTGATTTGAGTCTTCTTTCTCTATATTTCTCTGAATTTTACTCTCTTTTTTATAGTGAACCAGATCTTTTATAGTTAGGAAAAAAATTACTAAAATATCATAAGATGTAATAAAATATTTATAAGCTTCTGGATACTTTTGTGTAGTATACGAAATCTCTACCTGATTTTAGCCCCATTTCCATGTTCAAAGACATGTCAGAGTCTACATGGAGAGTCAATTTGCATTCACATTTGGATTTCTGTCTTTCTCTAAAATACTCGGCCTTCCTCTGGAGGGAACCACTGGTGGAAATCTGGATTTTTCTCTGTCTGTTTCTTATCAATATTTAAGAAAGCTACAGTACTTAAAAATAAATCCTATTTTTTTAAACACTTCTTTCACTGGTGAAATAATCAGAAAAACAAATACCCCTACTGAAGACTAGAAAACTATATAAAATTTACGAACCAAATTGTAGGCCCAGTGAACTCTAAAATCAGTGCTAATATCTTAATTTTTGAGAGAATTTAGCAAATCATAAAAGCCACCTAATTCCTAGAGCAATTTATTAGCACCACCCAGACCTCTGTGTAGCGTGCTGTCCCCAAAATAAATTCTTTATGAGGAAGAGACGCTGCCTACATATGAGGTCATAGCTTGGCTCCAGAAAATCGATGGACTTGCGTCCATTAACTTGGTATCTTTCCCTTATCTTTTATTCTGGTGCAGTTGGCCTTCCACAGAGATTGGGTTCATTTCCAAAAGCGATAAGCTCCTAGGTCCCTGTGAGTGGTCTCCCCACAGCCTCCAGAACAGGCGACGCCATGGTTCTCTCTGGAAGGAAGGCCCCCACGCGCATTGCCAGCATTTTGAGGCACAGGTTTTTCTTGTTGAATGTCCCAGGTGCAAATTAAGGTAGCCCTTTTGTCAGAGATGGCCAGTGTCAAAGTCACCCACGGTGACGGTGCACGCTGTGATGTCCTTTCCCCACTTGTCCCTGAAACAGGAGGGTGGGGGCGGAGGGTCCCAGAGCAGCAGGAGAGGAGCAAGAAAAGCGACAGGAAAGACACACATCGAGTCATGAGAAATGGAGGCGGGAAACCCGGTGTGAGCTCACGATTTCTTCTAGACCCAGCATCTGGATGGGCCGCACGAGGAGGCCTTTCCCTGAAACATCGAAGGACCTGTCCGAAACCGAGATGGCTACTGTGAGTCGAGCTCACGTTCTCGTTCGCAAATGGTGGTAAAATGCACGAGATAGAAGGCAGATTTTCAGCAGTTCAGAACTCCTTGGGTGTGGTAAAAGGAGCATTAAAGCAGAAATATTGTATCGATAGTTGGGCCGATGTATAAATATTAAATACGAACGAGCTTTCCGGGCAACAGTGTTGACTATGCTGGGAGACCTTTTTTTTTAGAAAATAAGGTTTGTGGGGAAATTAATACTGGCTAAGGTTGTCAAAGAAGCTGTAATTTTAGGTGAGAAACAGAGACTCTACAAGCGCCTATCGATTTTTTCCTGTGGTTTTTGCAATTCACGGATCCATATCCTTTTATGCCTCCAATTTGCTAAAAATTAATGGTGAGAACATCAGAATGACTGACCAATCTCGTTGCTGGTACACTCGCGTCCCTGTGGCGTGTCCGTCACTGAATCGGTCACATGTCGCCAGAGTTTGTGGGGACCTGGTCGTGCCCAGGTGGGCCACCGGGAAGGGGTGTGGACGCGGAAGGGGGACTTCAGAAGTGCGTGAAGGAGGAAGAGATGGCAGGTTTCGTGCGATTGCAAAGGGTGAGAAAAAGGCAGAACGAGAGAAACCGCTGTGAAATCTTCATTCGAAGCCCGAATGGCAGCAACTGCACCTGTAACCGGTTTTCTGAAAATTATATTACGGCAGCGCTGGCCCAAAAGCACCACACAGAGGGGGGCGTCAAGAACCTGGGACAGGGTCCTGGAGGGCGGAGATCTGAGCAGACCCCGGAGGGCTGCGGGGGCAGCCGCGGGGCTCACGGTGCTCATAAGAGATGTGGTGGGCTGGGAAATGTCCCCCAAAAGGTAGAAACATCCTGATCTCCGGACCCCGTGAATGTCACCTTATATGGCACAGGACTTTACAGACGTGATGAAGGTTCTGGGGGTGGAGCGATATCCTCCTCTATCCAGGTAGGCCCTAAATGCTGTCACACGTAACCTTGTAAGAGGGAGGCCGAAGGGATTCTCACAGGTGTAGAGAAGAGGAAGAGGCCAAGTGGCCACAGAGGCAGAGATTGGAGCGATGAGGTCACAAGCCAGGAAAGACTGGCAGCTGCCCCACTCCACACCATGGCCTCGTCTGCCGCCCCGGTGGCCCGCCATGGTTCAGAGAGGTCGCTGTGTCACCTGGGCTGCTTCGCCTCAGACGCCCTGACGAGTTTCGACCCCCAGCTTCTACTTCGGTTCACCTTCTGGAATTTTACCAAAACAAAATCTACACAACGCCCTTCAGGAAGGTTCTGCTGTTACCTCGATCGGGGTCTCTCCTGATCTTTCTGTGTCCCTGTCGCTACGTGAGGTCACCTACAGTTCTCCAAACGAGGCTGGCCCTCTCCTGCCTTCTGGTCTCAGCCAAAGCCGCTCTTACCTCCTTGGCCTGAAATGTTCCTGCTCGGCCGCTCTGCCCAGTGAGCCCCAACTTCCTCAGGCAGCCTCTGGGGAAACCCCTTCTGACCGTCCAGCTGACGGAGCCGCCTTTCTGACCACTCGCAGGGCCCCGAGTGTGTCCCACCCTCAGCAGCCACCACCCTACACTGAGATGGCCGATCTGATCCCTGCTTGCACCCTAAGACCTTGCTCGGGGGCTGTCTGTCCACCTGCCTCCCCGTTCCTGGCTCATAAAGGGATTCCAGAAAGTTCTATGGAGCAAACAAATAAATACACAGTTCGTATAAGTGTAGCTTCCCAGGCAAAATGAACCCGGTTACGCCCCACGCGTGTTTGAGGGAGATGAGGGGACACAGCGAGTTAGAAACGCTGACGTGGTAAAGGCAGAACGTGAAGGACAGATCCGTGAAGACAGGGTCTGAAGTCAAGGACCAAAACAGCATCCTCGAAGCTTCGTGTTGAATGAAGGAGACGGGGCTCGGGAATCGGCAGGCGGTCCACGGGAGAAGCAGTTACGCTCCTGAGCGGGAAGATGACAGGTCCTTGGCTACGGCATCCTCACGGGCAAGTCTTTCTGCTTTTCCTCTAATTAAAAAGGGCCCAATCTCCTCCTCTAGTGTGGCAGATGCACAGCATCCTTCTGACGGAGGAGCGAAAACATGTCCCTTCCTTCAGGGCTGCAGCAGAGATGCTGACATCGCTTCGTACCGGTGCCCAGCGCGCTGTAGAGGGGAGGCTCACCGGCGGTTCTGGAAGCGTGGCTCTGCATTCGGACCTCTTTTTAGTGCACTTGCTGGACTCAGAGCCGTCTCCGCGTTCAGTGAGGGAAGGTCTCCCGGGGGGCGCAGCGTTTGGTTTGTCCCTCCTGACCCTGAGTCCTCCTTTTTAATGGAGCTCAGGTTTGCAGTCTCACTCACGCCGTTAATTGGAAAGTGAGATGTTTACTGCCAACCGCTTCCGCTCCCTGCTAAGAACCAGCCACTTCTCCTGACAGCTTTTAAAGAGGTGGGACCCCAGGAGGAGCACAAGATAGAGCCCTACACCCCAGCCTTGCCTCGGCACACAGTCAGCCTCTCCCTACACCTCCAGCTGAGCCGGCGGCCACGTCTGTCCTTGCCTCTCAGTCAGGATAAGAAAGAAGGAGGACTCTGGGCAGAAAGCCAGACCTGGCGGCCTCTGTGTGACCCCACCAGTGAACCTCCATGTAGAAAAGATTGATATGGTCCTCTTGGCTTTTCTTTCCAGCTGGTCGTTTTTGCCTGGAGCTGCGATGGCTGCACTCATCATTCTGGCGTGACTGCACAGCCTCTAACTCAGTCCTGGAAATGTCTCCTTCACTGAAGAGCAGAATCCTTTATTTAAAAGCCTGATATTGGCAAGTCGATAAACAGTCGATCCCATTTCTGAAATGGCCTGCCCAGAAGAAAAGCGTTTGCATTTACGTCTGTCGATTTCATTCTCAGTAGAATGTAAATGATGCCTAGAGTGACGCGGACCATCTTTCCTGTAGCAACTGACTCACAGGACGTGTAAGCAATGGCAGAAATCCACGTATTGAAGACGCCTTTGCCCACAGGCCGGAAGGAAGAGAAGTCAGCCCCACCAACATGAGAGCATTCTCTGGAGTAATTCTGACCAAGAAATTGCTGAGCTATCAAGGCCCGCGTTTCTTGTGTTAAGCGGTGGTGGTTCTTGGAGTTATTTAAATGAGATAGTCCACATAAGGCACTCATAGCCGTGCCTGGCACTTGATAAGTGCGTGTGACAGCTGGTGGGTTTGGGAAGCATGGAAACACTTCTGCTAGAAAAGCATGGATTTATTAAGCAACCTGATGTCCCCAAGGACATAGGCGTCCACTCACACCATGCACAAACCAAGTTCACAGGGAGACACTTCCCCAAATACTTCAGAAACTCAACCATTATAGCATATCATGTGTCCTCCCAGTCCCAAACCCTCTCAGGATCATGTGACAGTGAGTGCAGTGGCAGAAGTTCCCGCCGCTCCCCCTGCCAGCGGATGCTTCGGCGTCACGCCGCCATCTGCAGGGTGCACATCATAGTAGACTCGGCTTCTGTCAGGGCCATCATGAAAAAAATTAATGGTATTCTAGAGTAATTAACTGTGCAACAACAGAGAGCAGGAAACAAAGTCATTTTGCACAAGCCTCTTCAGCCACAGGTCTGCCAGGAGGAGCCTCGCAGGAAAAGGAGACAGAAATTTCAAAAATGTTCCAACTACATCTAACTACATTTTTGATGTATATCTTAATATCTTACATCTTAATACCTTACATCTTAATATCGGTGTTTATTTATATGAAAGGAATGTTTTCCTGTATGCAAATGCATTTTTCCCCCATTTTGCTAAGTATGTGTGTGCTCCCTGGATTTCACGAGCGGGAATCTGAAAAGATGACGTTTATACAACGCCGGTTCCGGCCCAATGCCGGTTCCTTTTTGCATCTTTGAAACTTGTTTTTCTCCCAGGGAGACGAGCAGGCAGGTGCAGGGCAAAGGTGCGAGTCCCTGGGACTAATGACACTTGAAGCACCAGCCACCACACGGGGGAATACACGTGCTACCTGACGCTTCCACGACACCCCTGATGGGAGATTTCTAAGTTCACTCAGATTTCTTAAATGTCTGGGATTACAAAACTGGGGAGTTTTGATCCGGTTGAGGAAGGAGCGTCCTTGCCACCCCGGAGCAGCACTGGTACCGTCGGCTTTGTAAATTCCTTCCACTTCGTGGGTGTCTGACTGTGTTCAAATGAGTCCTGATCCAATTGATGATTTCAGAGTTTTTAATTAAGCGAAGATCCAGGTCCCTGCCTCTGAATAATTTAATGTAACTACGCCCCTGGAGGCAACGCTTATTTAAATGAACAAGGCTATGTGAACTCAAACGTCCATTTCCAAATATTATGCAGCAGAGCAGTTCATAATTAAAAGAATGTCTGCTTCACATAACCTAAATGAGTGCTTGGATTTCTATCACGGATGCTTAACACGGACCAAATGGAGCACAAATATTTAAATGGGGTTAACTCAGGAAACTGAAAGTCATATTCGAGGAGGGAAATCGGAGGCCGTCACGGCAAACAGCTCACGGTGTTTAGATGGTGACGATGCTGATATAGGGTCTGTGGGCGATAGACTGTGCTTTGTTCATTCAGCTCGTGGATCTGTCTTTATTACGGGGCATTTGCCAACCTTGTACCTTAAAGCCAACACTCTCCTTTTATTTGTAAAGCCAAGATCTTCCCTTTACTACCTGTCCACCTTTGGGCAAGTCATTTCGCCCGAACGTTGATTTCCTCAACTGGCTAATGAAATTACTAACCTCCCCCATAGAGTGGGAATGGGAGTAAAATTAGACAGCATGCTGGCCGTAGTATATATTTATTAGCATTATTTTTAAAGCCCATTAAAATTGCTGTTTAAAATCAAGTGTGTGCATCAATAAAAATCCTCGAGACCTTTATTTTCACAGCTATATATCTAAATCTACATATATCAAGAAGACCTAGGGAAGTTATAGTCTCATAGGCCATTAAGCATCAATCGGGCTAAAAGCTCCCTTGAAAAGTGAAGAAGTCACTTGTGAAGAACCTGATTTAAACTGGCATTGAGTCTCGTCTCCTATAAAGCTGTCTATGCATTCAAACGCACATTCGGTGTGTTTATGCTTTATGTTCCCTCCTAAATTTCAGTTGATATAATGCTTATCGATTCTTCGCAATGTACCAAGATCGGCGTACTTGATTTCAAGGTCATTTCTTCACCCCTCGCAACAATTTTTAGTGTGTTAACAATTCAATATCTTAAAATGAGAAGACAGTAACTCAGACTATTTGAGAGGCACCTCAAAGTCGCATCGGCGAAGGAAAGAGAAGCCAGCGTTCAGCCTTTGCATCGTAACTTTGGGCCAGTGCGACTACTTCCCATCACTGAACCGCCCAAGCACGAGGCGCTGAGGGCTCCATGAGCACCAGACCACGCACGTGCGTGTGCTGCTCTGCCACACGGCAGCCAGAGTCGCCTCTGAAAACCACAGGTCAAGCCATCTCTCACCTCTGACAGCCCTTTCGAGGACTGGCCAGTGCACTTAGGCTACAGTCCACAGCAGAGCCCTGCGCTGCAGCCACAACCACTTTCTACCCTCACCTCCGTGTGGCCTTGAGGCAGTGGAGAGGGAAGTCCTCCCAGTGGGCAGAGCCAAGGCAGTGCACTTGACCATCCCCGTATAGAAGGAGAAGTGACCACAGAATGGAATACATACAAGACTCGTGGGACGGTGAGGAATGGTTGACCAGCTGGCTGGTCAGGAACCAGGAAAGTGGAAGAGTGGGTGATGGACACAGAGCAGTCCAGACACGGGAATGTGGAGGGGAACACAAGAGTGGGTAGACACGAAGAAGAAGCACCTTCGCATCACATCCGAGCGTCTATTACGGAAGGTGCTCTAAGCGACCAATTAGGCAAAATGACTCAGCCAGTTAACATCAACCAGTCTTTACCATTGGCTTAAATCACAACTTTTTTCTAGACTTTGAGCTTCTAGAGCGGGGGTTCTATCTATATCGATTGACCTTTGCATGCCAGATGCTGCGCACTACACGTGGCACATAGTAGGGACTCATTATATGTTCATGGAAAAAATGAATGTCATCGTTCATTCAGCATCCTTCATTCACCAAAGGTTTGTTGCTTTGTTTTTCTGTTTGTTTGTTTTCTGCTTTCTACTTGGAAATAAGAGGAGAAAAAGATATAATTTATAAAAATCACTGTGCAGTGCCCAAATCACTTTCACATTCAAGGTCAAAAGGATTTGTCTTCAAAAAAGTGTAACAAGACTGACCTTGGGGGTTCTCTTTATGGCCTCCGTGCCTAGGCCTTGAATCTGGAGAAATGACAAACTCCTGGCAAGCTTGGTGACAGTAAGAGAGTTAAATGTCTGTTTTTCCGCACACCACAAACAATGTTCAGGAGCTCCAAGATGCCGGAAGTGTAGGATAACAAAATCATATTTGTGTTTTAGCAGGAAGAAACCTCGGTCTGTTTTTAGCTAATAATTATATCAACCAGGTTTGGCAGCCTCAGGCTGTTTTTCTTCTCCCAAGACCAGGTCTTTCTTACAGTAAGATATAAATAATGACACAGCGTTTTTAGACCCAATAAGCCCACACACACTGTAAATTTATAGTTTTCTTCCATCTGTGAGGACGAAAAGTGCATCCTGAGGAAGAAGAAAGAAACCTCGAATTTCTTCAACTCTAAACCTCCTCCATAATTAAGACAAAAAGCTAAATCTTTTTGGCCTAAATGGAGTTAATGTTACCCTGAAAATCTATACGAAAATACATTTGAAATTGAGTTTGCATTTTAATTGAATAGACAAAAAAATCGTTTTAATCATAGCATAAGGCAGTAGTATGAACAGTTGCTCCTATGGACTCTCGTGGTTTGGAAAACAGGAAACTTCAAGTAGGAAGGGTAGGATGAAGTAGAGATTATGAGGGTCTCTCGATTGGCACGATGTGCCCTGTCTTGAATCTCTCCTCTAGACCCGGTCAGATGCAGACAGACTCCACTGAGCATCCCTCGCAATATCCAGCCCAGTGGCTTGAATGGGCAAGGGTATTTGTTAATTGAACAGAAATTCAGACCGCTGTGGATTTAAGAACGAATAGAGGGTGGGCTAGGACATTTGGACCAACACTTCCACTGAGGACAACCAGGAAACTTGGACATGATCTAAAAAATCTGCTGGAAGATACTAGAGAGAGCGGATAAGGTTATGACATATTCAGGACTTAGATCCAAGAGAGAATTTGGGATCTAATTTCACTTACTGGCATCTTCCAAATTCTAAAAAGTGTGGAAAAAAAGATATATTATGAGCAGTACTTCTGACAGCCTCTTAGGACCATGGGAAAAAAATGGACTCCAGGTCACACAAACAGTGAAGAAAGGTCCTGACAAGCTATCCCAGATCTAAGTTGTGAAGCTTATGGAACTCACCTCCAGGTAAAAGTGAGTTCTTTTTAAAAAGAAATGAACTAACTTTAGCAATTACTTAGCCAAGCTTTGAATCATTTCAAAGTCTCAGACCCTGAGACTCAGTAAGTTGATACCAGAATCTGGTGCCAACACCTGCCGGAAGCAAAATGAAATTTAAAAAATTCAGTACTCTCTGGGAGACAGAATCATGACTCCAGGTTGTCAAGGGTACTTTCACAATTTTGTATACAACATCTTAGGCTTGGTTGAAAATGACCGGCATGCAATCAGACAAATAACGTGACTTAAACTGAAGAAAAAAAAAACAATAGAAACAAATGTGCATTTTCAAAGATATAAAACATAAAAATGGGAACTAAAGAAAAGAATCAAAAAGTATAAAATGAGAAAAGAAAAATTCTATACATAAAAATTAAAATGACTAAAATTAAGAATTCTTAGATGAATTATCAGTAGATTAGATACAGCTAAAGAGAAAATGAATGAACTGAAAGATGAGAAAGAAAAAAATCTAGAATGAAGCAGAGAATTAAAAAAAAAGAGGATAAGTGAAAATATCTAACATATGTATAATTGTCCCAGAGGGAGAAAAAGGAGTTAACATAAAGTAGAACCAATTGATACTTGAGGAGAGAATGAATGAGAATTTTCAAAAATCGATAAAGGGTATGTAGACACAAACTGAAAAAGCCTCTGAATTCACAACCCAGAAAAATAAAAAGAAAGCCACAGATTTCATAGTAAACTCGAAGAAAATCAAACTTGAAGAAAATATTAAAATATGCCAGAAGAAAGATATTACCTTTAAAGAAGCAATAAGACTTGGAACTCAGTTTATAACAAGAACAAAGAGAACTGGGGGAAAAATACAATGATATATTCATAATGAAAAAAGAAAAAGACGAACTAAAAATCTTCGTCCAAAAAATAAATGCTTTCCAGTTTGAAGTATATAATCCAGACAACAATAGCAACGGCAAATTTTAAAAAATTATAAATTATTACTAACAGACCTGTAAGTCAGGGAATATTTAAAAATGCCTTCAGATAAAAGAAAAATGATTTTAGTTGAAAGTTAAAGACACAGGAAAGAATAGAATAAAATCAATAAAAAGGGTAAACGTATGGGTGAAACTGAAGAAATATTGAATGATAAAAAGTAATATGAATAACATGTAAAAGTTTAAATATGTGTAAAATTAAAACACACGGTTAATAAAATTAAAGTTATAAGAAGGTCAAGTAGAAATAAAGCATTTGAAGGCCTTTGCATCATCAACCAAGAAAGAGAAGCACCAAGGGATGTCAGTTGTTAGTGAGTCAGGGCTGAAGGCTGCACTCTGTGAGGAAACAACCAAAAAAACTAAAATAATATATAATTTCTAAACAGATAGAGGGACATATAAAATCCCAGTATCACCCGCTGAGCAGCAATAGGTATTCCTGATAATCAGAAACTCCGTACAAAAATGGTAATGAGTCTACTCCGAATTATTTTTAATTTTTTTAAAGAAATTTATAATCCATTTCACCTTAACCCAAACCTCTAGTCAATGCCCTAAACTGCAGCTAAGATGCAGGAAAACAGTAACATACTAAATTGAATGCTATACCTTCACTGGCAAATGGTTTGCTTTTCCAAAAAGTTCACACACCGGCTATTCTGATTTTCTACCAATTTTATATCACAATTTTATTGAGATATACTTTATGTTTTCTTTGGAGTTTTTAAGTTGAGCTCTTACGTTTAGGTCTATGAGTCATTTCAAGTTAATATTTATATACGGTGTGAAGTAACTGTCTAACTTCATTTCCTGCATATGGCTATACTGCTGTTCTAGCATTATTTGTGGAAAAGACTCTTCTTCTTCCCCCATGGGATGGTTTTGATACACTCGTGAAGAATCGATTGATTATAAACGTGAGGGCTGTTTATGAGCTCTCGGTTAGAGTCATCGTTCTATATGTAAATAAGTTGATTTTATGCCAGTACCACACTGTCTTGATTTGCAGTAAGTGTTGTTTTAAGTTTTGAAATCAAGAAGTGTAAGACTTTCCTTTTTTTTCTTATTTTTCAAGATCGTTTAGGTTATTATGGTCCCTTGAATTTTCAAATGAATTTTAGGTCGGCTTTCCAATTTTTGCAAAGAAGCAAGCTGCATTCTGATGGAGACTGCGATAAATCTATAGATTCACTGCAGGAGTGTGGTCATCTTAATATTAAGTCTTCCAATCAATAAATATGGATTTTTTTTATTTATGTAACACTTCTTTAATTTCTTTTAATAATAGTTTGTAGTTTTCAGAGTATCAGCTTTGTACTTCTTTTGTTAAATCTATTCTTAAGTATTTTTGCTATTATTATTAATGCTATTGTAAATGGGATTTTCTTCATTTCATTTTTGAATTGTTTGCTACTAGTGTATAAAAACGCAATTGATTTTTGCATATTTATTTTGTGCCGTGCAACATTGCAGGACTCATTCACTCATTCATTAGTCATAACAGTATTTTAGTAGATTCTTTAGGATTTTTTTATATATAAGATCATGGAAGATCATGTCATATGCGAAAAAAGATAATTTTCTTTCTTTCTTTTCAGTCTAGATGCCTTTTCTTTTTTCTCTTCCTTCCTCTTTCCTTCCTTTCCTCCTTCCTTCCTTCTTTCCTTTCTTTTTTGCCTAACCGTTCCGGCCTAAGCCTCCACTACACCGTTAACTGGAAGTAAAGAGAGCAGACATCTTTGTCTTGGTCCTGATCGTAGGGAAAAGCACTCAGTCTTCCACCATTAAATATGATGCTATCTGTAAGAGTTTTATAGATGTTCTTTATCAGAATGAGAAAGTTCACTTTTATTCCTAGTTTCTTGAGTGTTTTCATCATGAAGGAATATTGGGTTTTTTGAAATGCTTTTTCTATTTCTATTGAGATAATCACATGATGTTTGTTTTTAATTCTATTAACATGTTATATTAGATTCATTGACTTTCAGGTGTTAATTCAATTATGCATTCCTGAGATTAAAACCATTTGGTCACGCTACACAATTATTTTATATTACTGCATTCAGTTTGCTGGTATTTTGTTGAGAACTTTACATCTATATTCCTAAGAGATATTGGTCTGTAGTTCTCTGTTCTTATGGGGTCGTTGTCTGCTTTTAGTACCAAGGTAAAACTGGCCTCACGGAATGAGCTGCCAAGTAGTCCAGCCTCTTTTATTTGATGGAAGATTTTTGTGAATAATTGGCTTTAAGTTTTATTTATATGTTTGGTTGAATTCACTAGTGGGGTCATCTGGGCTTGGACTTTATGGGAAGTTTTAAATTACTAATTTAACTTGTTTACTTGTTATAGGTCTATTCAGACTTTCTAATTCTTTCTCTATGCCAGTAATAAGCAGACCTGAATGTCATAAATATGCATGTGTGTGTGTGCCATTAACTACATTATGAAAACATCTAATCTAATGCCTAGAAATAAATTAAATACTATATGTGTATGACTTCTTTGCAGAAAAAAAAAATTTAAAAAAATTACAAAGCACAGAATTTTATGAAAAAATATTCCAGGCTGATCAATTATATAATTGATTTTTAAAGTGAAAATTCTCCCCAGTTAATCTATAGAGTCCATGCAGTTCTAAAAGAAATAACAATGGGCTTTTATGATTTAAAAGTTTTATGGAAAAACATAGCACTAAGAATATCAAAGAAACTCTTAAAGAAAAACAAACACTAAGTGGGAGGATTTATTTTACTGGATAACCAAATAAAGCCATGAGTGAGAAATACAGTGCTGTATTGGTACAAAGATAAACAAATAGATACATGGAAGACAATAGATTCCAGAAACAGACCACGTGTATATGGACAATTGACTTTTGACAAAGGGGCAGAAGCAACGCAGTAGAGAAGGAAGAGTCTTGAACAAATCGCACACAGTCAGGTGGACAACCATCTGAAAATGAAACCAGACTCCTACCTCACATCGAATAGAAAATTCATTTCCAAGTAGGCTATGAAACAGATGTGGGGAAAAAAACAAGTATGCGCTTAGAAATTATTAGAGAAGGATGCCTTTATGACTTCAGAATAGAAAAAAATGTTTAAATAGAATACAAAATTCACTGAGTATAGAGGTAAAGATGGATAATTTCAACTAAATTTAGTGCTTTCACTTTAGAAGGTGAAAAAATCCAAAGAGTGAGACAAGTTATTTATAACACTATAATCAGAAAAGGCTCGTGTTCATGACAAGGGATCTCCTACAACATGCAAAATGATAACTGTTCCAATAAAAAACAGGTGACCAATTGGACCAGATGTTTTGCAGAAGAGGGAATCAGAATGTCCATTAAACATTTAAAAATGTGTTCAAGCTAAATTACAACCAAGGAGACACAAATTAAACCTACGATGAACTGACACTCTATCTACCAGAAGAGCTAAAATTCAAAATACTAGGATGTCCTGTTTTAGTGAGAGTTTACAGCAACAGACTCTCATCAAGTGCTATTGGAAGTCTCAGTTGATGTTAGTTAGCATGTGGAAATCTCTACTGAAGTCGAAACATACGTGTTCTACAACCCAGCATTTCTCTCCTAAGAAATGGAAGTACGTGCGAGCAAGAGACATGAACAAACTCGTCACAGCAACAGCAGCCGTCAGCTCAAGCTGGAGACAATCCAGGTGTCCTTCGATGATCTCTTGGATAAATTAAATTCTAACATATTATTACAATGTTGCTAAGAAATTTAAAAAATGTACATCTATGTAGACGAAATTCACAAATAGAACGTTGAGCAAAATGGCCTAAATCTTCCCAGGACAAAATATTTCATTTTGTCATTTCAAAGGAGAAAAGAAAGGAAGCAAGGAGAGAGATGAATACGAGGAGGAGGAAATACCAGAAATGCCAGACGTGAGAAACGCCAGAAACTGAGTTTACGAGAGTCAGAAAAAATTTTCCCCCTGAACATCACCAGGCGATGTTGGTTTCAATCCAGTGTGATGTGAAATTCAACAGCTCCATGTTCTTCCTTTTGCATTTTGATTGTAAACTGGGAGGAAATGGGTGTTTTTCGAACCCCCCACGTCACATCTTCAGTATCTCTCCAAGTTGCTTACGGGCGGGGCTAGACTGAGACCCAAACCTTCTTGACGAACAGATGGTTTGGTCTCCTTCGAAGTAATATTCCTTAAAGACAAACAAACGCACAAGCAAAGACGTTGTGGAGGTGGGTTTGGGTCCGAGCATCATGCGGACCCAAACCCACATGTCAGAGCTGCACTGCCTCGCCCCCGCATGCCCCGCGCCCACCGGAAGCCGCAGAAGGCCAGACCGTCCTGGCGTGTCCCTCCGGCGTGCCCCGTGGTGGTCCCAGCCCCCACCCCCAGCAGCTTATTAAAACATCCCATTCGATCACCTCTGATACTCTGCGAGGAGAGCTCTGGTCGACCCGCTACTGGCGATTCAGCTCCCTCGTGCTGTCTCCACAGGCCTGTGCCTCACCGGGCCCTCCCCTCGACCAGCGTGTGAGCCTGTGTGTACAGCATGGTCTGAGGGGCACCGTGAGTCTTACGCGTGGCGATGACCCGCCCTGCTCCTGCCCGCATGTGTGGTGTTCCACGTGTGCTTTTGCAATATCAAGTATTAAAGGCTCTTATTGAAATGCATGTGTATTATTTGGTAAAAATCATACACGGAAGCGTGACCAGTCATAAAGATGGTGTCCCATTAATATTTTTATTAGTCAGTCTACTATCAAATATTTGAACATCCATCACCAGCCCTAACAGAACTGAACGTGAGACAGGTGTGTTTGGGAAGGGACAAGGAGGAGCAGCGTGAGGGACACCTTGTCAGTGGATCCCAGGGAGCCAGGAGTCCACATGGCAATACTAGAAACAGAGGGAGGAATCGGGGAGGTGAGGGGACGGGAAGCAAGAGATGGGGGCAATTAAAAACGGTGGGTGCTGACGACAACTCCTGGCAGGCTGAGCCAATGGCTAAGCACAGTTATTACTGCATTAGTGCAGTTATTACTCATGCTTGTGAAGATCCAAAATAGATAAAACTCTCACTCATTTAACACTCATTTTTACGTGGTCTTCATTTTGCTACAATAAAATAACGGCTTTTTATGTGAAAAACAATTAGTTTGATTTCAGTATCCATGGACTTTAGGTAGGATTTAGAAAGACATAGTATAAATTTTTTAGACAAGAGTTAAAGGCCTATGAAAAAAATAATTCTAAGACGCGCTACTTCACAATTAGGTCACAGCCTCTATTTTTCAGGGAAAAATTTTAACTCTCCACATTGGTACTTTTCCACTCAAAAAAGGCCACTTTGCTGGCTCATATTTAAAACAGAATAGTTTCTTGGCAGAATAGTTTCTCAGCAGAATAGTTTCTCCTTCTCTCCCAATATCGTACATTGAGAAATTGAAATATAAACAGGATTTCTTTCCTGAAATATTTTAAAACGACTGTACGTGCATTTTTCCATTTTTCGTAAAGTTCTTCCCAGAAAAGGCGGATCTAAGATGTCCTGTGACAACTGAGGATTCACTCAGCTGCAAATGCTTAAGTGGAATTCGAGAAAATAATTCATGTTCCCTAGTCTTTCCCAGTGAAAGGTATGTGATGTTTATCTTTTCGGTCATATCCTTGAAGAGGCTGCTGGGGAGAGAGGTGATTACCAGTGCTCACCACCCCCACCGGTGGAATTTTTTTACAGCCCCTGAGCTGTGTCAAGACCAACCTCTGAAAACCAGAAAGCTAATGAAATACTCATGATTCCAACGGCCGAGCTGAGGGAGGCGTTGGCCATCTGGCCATCTCACTTTGGAAAGGCCCAGGTGGCCCGGGGCAGATGGCTGGTGCAGCCGGACGGCTAGCAGCTCCCTGCACAGGGCCGCTGATTTCAGTCCTGCCCAGGAACAAGCCGGGGTCCTCTCCCGCGTTGCAGTCGCTGAGGGTGCCTGGGGGGGGGCCCTGCGGATGGCAACTGGGCCGACTTCCTCCCACTGATACTCACTCCCCTGAAATTCCTTGGAAAGATAGCAAGTGTCTCAAGACGACAGGCAGGCTGCTGCGCTCTCCAGGCCTAGTGTGAGGTTCCTCTATTGTGGATGTGGCTGCTGTCCCCTGGGGCAGTCACCTCCCAGTCCCATCCTGAGGATAATGGGCCCGGTCTTTGTTCCTCTTTACTCCATTAACCACTAAGACCTTCCCACTTCCAAACATGCTCCCGTTCCCTTTACGTTCCCTTCTCTCAAAAATAAAGAATGTTATTATAGATAAGAGAAAATGGCGTGGCGAGGAACATCCCCCATTCTGCTACTGCTGCCCCCACATCCTCTACCTAGCTTGACGCACATATGCATGCACAGGGATGCACACATGCACACACATGTGCACTCACACGTGCATACACACGTGCACACACATACACACATATGCATGCACTCACACGTGCACGCACACATGCATACACACATGCACACATACACATGTGCATGCACTCACACGTGCACACACATGCACACACATGCACACACATGCACACACATGCACACACACATGCACGCACGCCTTTTGCCAACATCAGCGAAGGAAAACTTAACCGAACCTGAAAAAGGAGCCTTGGCCATTTTTAGTTATATTTACTCTTCATGAAATCAGGAACGTTAGAAAATAAATAAACTCTCCCTATACAGCAATTTCCTCCAATGATATGTTTCGAAAAAAAAAACTCAAAGCTATAAATAGCCAAGTACAGTATATCTTCTCTTTTGGAAGTTGCACATGTACCAACTGACATTTTAAATAACAGTAAATGGTTCTTTTCCTCACGTCTTTTATGGTTTGCAAGTCTTCATTTTATGCGATAGTTGGATTGGTTGCCCTCACATTGCAGTCTAGTTAAACAATCAGTAAGTCACAGTCCAGAGATCATTATACTTGGCAATTATCCCAACTCACAAAGATGTCTTAGATGTTTGAAATGTTTGTTTCCTGTAGAGTTCTCATTTGCTTCCCAACCTTTTTTTACCACATAATGGTCCATATAAAGGTGTTCATTAGAGTGTTCCCAAACCCTAAATCACACTATTCATATAGACTAAATTTACAAGAGCATGTATGCTTTAATCTCACTCCCTAGTGAAAATCTGATCGGTCAAAGCCAGAGGACATAAATAGTCGTTAAAGAAAAAGCCTCTATGAGATGGCACGTTTATATGTATATCCACTTGCTTCTGGAAACCTAATATCTCTTAACGGAAAGTCACCTTATTGAAGTTTGAAATTATTTTAACATAAGTCGTGTTGAATACATGGCCTAACCAAGATTATGTTCTCTAATCTTGTCCAAAATACCTTGGTCATAGTGAGAACATTAACAATAATAAAGATAATAACAAAATTAAGAAACAGGAAGGAATAGAGATCCTTCGATGTAAAACTTTATGTGATTAGTACTTGGTGGGATAATATTGTAATCTAGAAGCCTTCAAATCCTGGACCTATTAAAAACTTAAATATGTAAAATTATTTTCATAAGTCATTCTATCTTCCTCATTTTCCCTAACAATGAGGGAAATCCTTTTTCTGGGGCTATTATCATTTGTACATGAACAAAGGATACGTAACTATGAAGATGGGGAAGGAAATGAAAAGAGAAAGGCCGATCGAAGTAACCTCTAGACTAATACTCTAGCCTAATACTCTACGATTAGTTGAAGACAATAGGAAGGAAATGAAAAGAAAAAGGCTGATCGAAGTAACCTCTAGCCTAATACTCTACGATTAGTTGAAGACAATCGATGCCATGAGTCTCATTTTCCCACCCATAATGTGAGGATACTAATCCTTTCTCCATGTGGTTGTTGGCTGATAGGATGAGATAATGCAGAAAAGGTATTCTATGAAGTTCTTCACAGTTCATAGTGCTGTAGGCACCTCTCAGCAGAAGCAGACACTATTGGTTGAATCCAGTGGGAGGACACTAGGAATTTTAATTTTCTTCTTTATGAGATTTTTACAATTTGTATGTGTTACTTTTAAAATCATAAAAAGTTGGCGTATTTTCATTTTAAAATACGCATACAAACACAGAATGAATTGTCATTGCGGTTATTAGTATTAAAAGTTCCAATTCAGAAACAGATATATAGACCAATGGAACAGAATACAGAGCCAAGAAATAAAACCACACATCTGTAGTCAACTGATCTTTGACATGTGTCCCAAGAATACAAAGTAGGGAAATCCGGATAGTTTCTTCAACAAATGGTGTTGAGAAAACTGGAGGTAGTGTGCGAAAGAATGAACTTGGCCACTTTTCATACACAGAAATCAGCTCAAAATGAAGTAAAGACTTTAAAGTAAGACCTGAAACTGTAAAATTCCTAGAAGAAAAATAAGGTGAAAGCTTCATGACATTGGTCTTGACAATGATTTTTTGGATATGACATAAAAAGCACTAGAAACGAAAGCAAAATTAGACAAGTGAGAGACTACACCAAACTGAAAAGAAACTTCTCCACAACAAAAGAAACAACCAAGTAAAGGGAGCAATGTACAGAAAATATTTGCAAACCATATATCCAATAAGAGATTAATCTCCAAAAGAAATGCCTATGACTCAATAGCAAAAGAGCCAATAACCCAATTTTTAAAAAGGGACAAAGGACTGGAATAGACATTTCTCCAAAGAAGACAACAGGCATGTGAAAAGATACTCAACATCACTAATCATCAGGGAAATGCAAATCAAAACAATAAGATATCACCTCACACCTATTAAGATGGTTAATATCAAATATATATGTATATGTACGTATAAATATATATGTATTTATATGGCAAGTGTTAGCAAGGATGTGGAGTAATTGGAACCCTTGTATATAGTTGGTGGAGAGAAAAAATGGTGCAGCCACTATGGAAAATGGCATGGAGGTTCTTCAAAATATTTAAAATACAATTACCATTTCCTCCAGCGATCTCATTTCCGAGTATATATCCAAATGAACTGAAATCAGCATCTCTAAGAGAGAGATGCACTCCCATGCTCATTGCAGCATTATTCACGATACCTAAGAAACAGAGAACAGAACGGTAGTTTCCAGGAGCTGGGGGAGGAGGAAAGTAGGGACTTGCTGGTAGTGACCATGAACTTTGAGTTAGGCAACATGAGTAAGTTCTGGAGATCTGCTCTACGACATCGTGTCTGTGGTCAGTAATACAGTACTGCACACTTGAAATTTGCTGGGAGGGTCGATCTCACGTTAGGTGTTCTTACAGTTAATCAATCAATCAATCAGTTTACAAGTCTCCCAGCTTCTGGGTGCTCTGTCCATGGTTCTGAACAAAAACTCTGCTTGTGAGAACTAGGACCTACTCTAAAATGCACAGTTGTCAATCCGAACGAAATATTCTGATTATAAAATACTAATCCCTTAGGGTTACGAACTGCATAGTAAGAGGGTTCTTTTGGTCCTCTCTATATTTCACATATTATCTTAACTGCTGCGATTTTACTTCTGAGTCCAGAAAGGCGAAGCACAGTGGTTGACAATGTGAGCTCAGGAGTCAAAGGCGCACGTAAGATCGCGAAGAAGTTGCTTAGCATCTTCATATATAAAATTCACATAGTAATAGTTTTATGTCATAAATATTTATGATCGTTAAATAAAATCATCCATGATAAAGTCATCATCAATATGTTCGATGCCTTTTCTGACACATAGCAAGGTCTCGATAAATGCCGAGCTCCCAACTGCCTCCTGTGGAAGGAATTTTGTTCAGCTCACTGCTGTCTTTCCCTGCACTCCTGAGTTGTATGCACCAAAGAGGAAATGAGGTAACAATGGCTCATATGGAAGCCATAGGGGTTGGTGCTTTCAGGGCTAGCAGTGGAGAGCACGTTGTCCTTCTGATTCTCTCAGTCCCCAGGCCCCAGAGAAGTAAGACGCCACTGGTGCCCTTTCTGCTTCAAACAAACAGGCACGCCCCCCATGAATAGTGACTAAACTTTCGATAAAAGGGCACAAGGAAATCTGATTAATCAACTGTACTTCTATTCCTGAATTGGAAGGATAAAATGGAAGTCTTCGAGGATCGCATGCAATCCAAACTAGCTTTCCAGTTGAGAGCAGAGCCCAAGCTAGTGATGGAGAGTGGCTTCAGCTCGATGGCCCTTTGTGTCCTACATCTTGGAAATGCTAAATGATGAGACAATGGGAGCCAACGACCGGTGAAGGTACAAGAAATCTGAGCATCTGGGACACTCAAGTCTATCACGCACTTTGCTCAGGTTTGTCTCCCAGGTGGAGCTTCTACCAACCTAGGAGTTTCAGTCTGATCATGGCTGAGTCCTAGGGCTCAGCCTCTCCATCGCCTGTGCAACCGGCCTTCAGACCTAGGTTTACCTCCTGAGCCCGCTCTCTTCCCATGGTGATAATTAATATTGAACTTCACCTTACTTTTTCTCCACCTCCGTGAAGGAGAATTAGATTGTTCTTGTCACACTTTTCAAACTTGAAACACTCTCTAGGGTGACTTTAATAATCTTTTGCCACTTATTTGAAAGCTATAATTCTTAATTTTCAGAGGAGAGAAAATGAAAGTAACAGTTATACAAAACAGGCAAAAATGAAGTCCTGTTATAGCCTAAGTACTGATAAAAATTAATTAGGAAAACGACTAAGAGTTCCCCCCCCCCATGGTTTTTTAAGTGTTTAAGCAAAATTGACTTAGTTATATTCAAGAATATTAAGATAATGACAAAAACCCATAGGGACAGAAGACATTTTCAAAGTCATTAATAGAGGTATGAGGGAAAAAACCCAGGAATCAATTCTTTGCCACTCTGTAGGACCTCGATCTTAGCCAGCCCCTGTGGCCTCCACGTCTACCCTTTTCTTTCTGCCTGTTCTACGGCCTTCTTTCTATTATTCAAAGAAGCTCAGCCCTTCCCACCTCCGAACCTTTGTATGTGTTGGATGATCTGCTGGGAATTTCTGGTCTCCACATTTTCACATCTTGTCTTGTGGACCTCGTGTTTAATGTTTAATCCCAGAGACTTCTGCAGAGACCTTTCCTGTCTCCTCCTCAAGGAGCCCTCGGCCGGCTCCAGTGACCCTTACCATCTTTCCTGGGATGTTTTCTTTCCATCTTTAATCACGAAAGGTGAATATATTACATATTTGTTTTCAGATCGGTAAGTACGATTCTGTACTGCTTCTCTCTTTGTCCTAGGATCAAAGTTCTTTGGGGATTCCACCCCCCCCGCCCCATGTTTCAGCACCTAGAACAACGCTTCAACCACGGATAAGACTGATAAATTTTTGTGGAATGAAGAAAAAAATGAATAACTAAGTGAACTTTATGTTCATTGCCTCCTGATGATTCAAAACCAGCAAGTCAGGTGTACTTATAGTCAAACCTGATGACATGTCTGGTATTATAATATTTTATGATATTTTAAACAAAATAATTTAAAGCCTGACTCCATTATTGGACGACTTATTTCATTGTGTATGCATTTTCTGTTCGTTTCTGAACTACGTGTAGTAGTTCATACACCAAATTAAAAACTGTGTTGATTCCGTCTTCTTGGGATGAAATGACCCCCCAGAGTCTGACCTATGAATGTGGGCACAAGGGACAAATCAATCTTGTTTCAGCATGGAATGACAGATGCTTCTCTGTTCCCCAAGCAACTGAAATGTACAGCTGTCTGTCTCTTGTAAATATTTTAATTAGAGATTTTTATTTTCCTGAGCTTTGAGGCTTTTTATGAAGGGTTCATTTTCTATGTCTCATGATACAAATAATATTTCATGGTGTAAATCGATGCAATAGAACAAAGTTGCTGGACTTTTTCTACTTGGATTTCTGTGTCTCTGCCAAAGGATGTCAAAGGTACTTGCCGAGGCATTAAAATATATGTCTTTCAAATTTGGGGAGGTTAACTCCGCAGGGACCTGTTTTTCTCTTACACGCACATCTAATGATGTTTGGGACGCTGCCCCTCACCAGCCCAGGCTACTTTCTCTGCGTCACCCCCGTCTTCAACATCAGTCTGTCGTGGTTGGCGCCCAAGGGACGGGGACCATGGAGAGTCGTGTGGGTGGCGTCACGACCAGACCTAGGAGTCGCCCCCATCCCCACCGCCCTCATCCCGTTGGCGAGACTCAGGATTTGGCCCCAAACGAAACTGCCAGGAAAGCCGAGAACCAGTGTTGCCGTGGGAAGCAGCTCGCTTTCCCTCCGAGCACGTGCGCTCTGCCCGAACTCGCCGCCCGCGTCCGTACCGCAGCCTCTGTCACGTAGTCTGCAGGGACTCGCCTGGACTTCGTTCCTCACCTGACATTACAGAAAACTGTGGAGATTTCGTTAAAAGCAAACACACAAATAATCCCCTAAAACATGGCTGCAGCTTCGCATTTTCTCTGCTATGACGCACAGGAGTCTGTTTTGCTAAAGCAAAAGTAAATTGTGTGAGCATGTGAGCGCGCGCACATGTGTGTGTGAGCGTGTGTGTGTGTGTGTGAGCATGTGAGTGCGTGTGTGTGTGTGTGTGTGTGTGTGTGTTAGAGTGCAGTCCTCCTCTGAAGAGGGTTTTGTAAGAATATTTAAAAACATTATTTTTATTATCCGAAGAAGCTCCAAGTGGCGAAGTTGGCATTTAATCTTTGTTTGAATATTAATTTTACCCCGTCCTGCCCCCTGGCTCACTCTGCCCCATATTCTCCCCGCTCTTTCTCACGAGTACACAGTCTCTCTCAGTCGGTGGCCCTGCTTCAAGCTAAAATTAAATTTAATTAAAACAATTTTGTACTAAAAAAAAATAAATCTAACAAAAAAAAGAGTACAAAATTGACCTGGAATAGACAGGCTTTCAGTTTATGATAAAGGAGTCTTTTTAAATCAATGTGAAAAGAGGAATTTAATAAACGATGTTAGTACAATTAATTACCTGTTCAAGCAATAGAAAAGCATCACCTCTTCTCGCTCTGCCATAGAAAACCAGATAAAAAAGGTAGTTTTTAAAATGACACCATTAAAATTCCAGAAAATAATCACAACTTATTTATAATATTAGAGTAATAAAGATTTTAAAAAGTAGCACACAAATTCCACAAGCCATATCAGTCAATTAGACATAAAAATTCAAAACTCCTATATTATAAATCCATAGAAAATGCATTAAAGTTGCGTGTCCCCTCCCCCATCGAGTCACTAGCACGGCCCCTAAATGCACAGCGCATGATCCCGGTGATAGTGGATATAACTGAGCGTGAATCTCCTCTCGGAGCCCCGTCCCCTGTACCCCGTCATCCATGCCCTTTGCCATGTGACATTGCAGCTGCGGAATTCCCATTAGGGGATGAGTCTACGTCCCCAGTTCTTGAAGCCAGGCTGACTCTAAAGTGATGTGGCCGACAGAACACGGCTAAGCTTGCAGAGCCTCTGCAGCTTCAACTGTCACTCTTGACACTGCCAAGTAGACAAGCAGGGGTGTCGTCTTAGTTCAATCACTTGTAATTAGTGATCTTCTCTATCAAGGTAGTGTTTAAAAGGCTGATGGATATCCAAGGATGAACGCCTGCCCATGAAGGTCTTTCAATCAATAGCGGAAGAAATAGTCGTGAAAACTCTAGCCATATTTCAAATTTGAGTCAAGTCCCTTCTCCTTGGGACGACCTTCCCTGTCTCCTCATGAGTTTACTCTCTGTGCGTGCTCTGGACTGAATTGTGTCTTCTTGAAATTCATGTTGAAGTCCTAACCCCCAGTGCCTCAGAATGTGACTATATTTTGAGGTAGGGTCTTTATGAGGTATGACTGGCTCCTTATAAGTAGAGAAGTTTAGGACACAGACAGGCACCGAGGGAAGATCACATGAGCACACAGAGAGGAGATGGCCGTCTACAAGACAGGGAGACACCTCCACCTCAGACTTCTAGCCTCCGGAACTGTGCAGAATTAAATTTCTGCTGTTTAAGCCGCCCAGTCTGTGGAATTGATTACGGCGCCCCAGGGAGCTAAGGTGAGGAACCCGTGTGTGCCACTGACTCGCCTTCTTCTCCCGGTGCAGCGAGCATGCGTGCCCCCGAGTCCCCACAGACGGGGAGACCCTCAGGCAGAAGGTCCATTTGTGATAAGGCGGGTCCAGCCCACCCCCACTCCCTGCTGAAAGACAGAGCAGGCTCTGCAGCCCCCACTCGGGTGTCACCAGCTCCTCCATTCCGTGCCAATGTCACACATGCATTTTGCACAAAAAGTGTTGTTCACTATAGTTTTGGATGCTACCTTGTGTCTAGTGTCTGTTATTTGGGTGCCTATGACTCTTCTCTCTGTGCGCCTCTCGTGCCCCGGTCAGGGGGTCCAGGCACCGTGGGGACTCGACAGTGATTGGTGGCAGACTGGACAGAACCAGAACAGAAGCCTGCGACAGCCGCACAGCGATGCCTTCCAAAGCAAACAGGAGGCTGACGCAAGGTCCTCGCTCTCCCTCTAACGAGGCTAAGGAGTGAATTCGTAATCATGGACATGGTTCAGTACTGGGAAAATCATGCAGACCGAGGGAGCAGCTCGTCTGGCCGTGAGACGACCTAGGACGATGCCAGTGACCTCGTGCAGAACCCATGGCGTGTCTCGACAGTCAGGTAACACTGCGACCACTCACGCCTCCTGCTGTGGCTGACCCTGCACACCAGGGTCCGTGTGCGTCTGCCGGTCAAGCACAGACGGGGACAATGACAACATTCAAGGCGACCATCGTGCCTCAGCAATCTGTTGGAGGAACGACCCCGAGTTTGGAAGCAGGGGGAGGGAGAGAATCCCCACCAGCTGTATGAGAAGTAAAGTATGGGTTCCACTCTTCCAGCTCACGAGTATATTCTGAGAAAGACAAAAATACACGTGTTGAAAATATGAGCCCACGAATGGTTACGTATCACAGTAAAAGTTCTCCCAGACTTGGTGAGGACAGGAACAGGTCAGATTGCGTGAATGTGTGATTTATCTTTTGACCTCTGGTAGTTCTTAGAGAATTGTGAAGGCCACGTAACCAGGCAGCCCCAGACTCCCACAAAATTTTTGCCCGAACTCTTGCTTGCTTTTATCCCATGGACGCTGATAATGATCGTTTGCATTTCTTTATTCTTGTTTTTAACATTTCCTTCCCATGCTGACTATTGTGTTTCCTCTGTCACTTACAGTAAAGACGCCCCAAGTTTTTGTACATATTCATTCCACCCCCACTGTATCCATCTTCTCCAGGAAGTCACCTGTCATCTCTGAAATGTTATTGTTGTCATTTCTTGTGTTTATAGCATATGTCGTGCACTGTGATTCAGTGAGGCATCTGGAAAGATCGATGTGAGCCTTGTGCAGCCTTGGACTCTAAGGCGTGCCATGAACTGCAGATCAGGAGCTGAAGCAAACGCTGAGAAATGAACAGAAATTGAGGTTCTTGCATTGTTTATAGTTTGAAAGTCTATTATGGACGTAAAGGGGCCACGCGCTAAACCTGACAAGCTCAGGGGAAACCCGCACGGTGGGTCTGACAAACTCAGAGACTGAAAGCGGCCACAGAGGATGCTCTGAACATAGACATTCTTAACTAAAAGCGAGTCGTGGCAGTCATCGCACCCTGGCCTGTAGCTTCCTTGACAAAGGTCAGTCTTTACCCACAGTGAGCTTGTCTATTGTCTTTGTTCAACTAAGATAACTGCCTTCGAAAGGTCAGAGTAATTTTCATTTCCAGACCCCTCAAGGCACAACCGAAGGGCACCAGAGCAGAGGCCACGGAAGCCCTTGTGCTGACCTTGTCCCCTGCACATCACCTCTCTGTGTGGTAAACATTAATTTTCGCTCTCCTGCACTCACCAATGCAGAAGCGTGTGTCCCTCTGTTTTACTTTTTATCCAATCCCAGAGCTTTCCCCGCTCTGCTCTCTCCGCCCCCTTAGTCTACCCCCAAGGGCTCTCATGGAACCCTCCTTATGTCTCCCCCTTGATTCTAATTTATAAGATAAGCTGCAAAACTATCATTTTCCGGAGCATCTTCTCAATCCACTGAGATTTTTGCTTCCTGGCAATCGTTGTTAGTTTGACTCAAATAAACCCTTATAATACTTTTCCTGGGCTGGACGTTCTTTCGTCAATAATGCAGACCAGGTGTGTATGCATAAACCACATATGCACGCAGAGACTTTGTACATACACAGAGACCCCGATGTTAAAGGAGCAGCTAAAATTCCACTCACAAAGGTGGAGGAACCATCACGGGGGCAGGAGAATGTACACCCGCACAGCCAGCCGTCCACAGCATATGTCTGCAGAGCAAATACGCGGCGAGAGGTTTGTGAAATGGGGCGCTGTGAGTTGTGACAATTATGCCTTCTTTTGCCAGCGGCAAAATGTTCCTTAGAGTTCGCTTCCTTGCCTACGGCCTCTGGTGTAGATAACAAGGAGCGACAGGCCTTCCGATCCAACATGATGTGCAGAACCCACTGCCAGAGGATAACGGGGTAAAAAGCTCGTTAAACCACAAAGACAAAGCCAACAGAGGGGAGAGAACGGTGAATGAAAGCTGGCAACAAAATTTTAGCAGCTGGGGAGTCGACGGTGAGTGGTAACTGGCCTCGCAGAAGGAGGGAGAGTACAGGTTACGTGCTTGCCGTGGGGGACAGAAGCCACGGGTTACGTCACATCACAGAACGAGGACGGTCCAGGGGCATGGTGACTAGAGAGAGAGTCATCTGATATTGGCGTGTGGGGGAAGCAGGGTTCGTGGTCACCCCAGACACCTCAGAGTTTTCTTTCTGATTCTGACCTCAGGGGCGTCAGGCCCAGCCAAGGGCAGGCCACCCCTGAAGATGCTGCAGGAGCCCCGAGCTGCGCTCTTCGGCAGAACTTTCTGGAACGATTCGAAGGTTCTGTGTCTGAGCTGCCCAGCTGCTCGAGAACGCATCTGAAACTTGAACACCTGGAACGCAGCAGGTGCAGGTGAGGAAGTACAGTTATTTTCTTTAATTCATTTTTAAAAGGAGAGCCCAGGTCTAGAAATTGTGCATTGGTGTCCTGCGCCCCCATCCTCACCCAGGGCCTAGAGCGATGGCAGCCAGCTTATCGTACATGCAGAGGAAAATGGCAAATTCCTCCTGGCAAATGACCAGCTCAAGAGGAAAGCTCTAGAAACGGACTTCTGCGGGCTCTCCAGCGAAACAGAGAGGGCTCCATCGAGACCACCCGGGGAACAGCCCCACCGAGGAGGGCACTCCCTCACTCGCCCTGTGCATCAAAACAGGTTTTTATCAACCTCCTTTCAAATAAAAGTGGGTAACCAGGCATCATCAGTCATTGGAGGAAAGCATCCAACATGTAAAAACAAGACCGAGGTAAAGAAAAAAAAGTTTTAATGGAGTCGGGTGGGAAGAAGCCAACAACAGGAACTCAAAAAAAAAAAAAAGTTGGCATGGGACAAGGAGCATAAAACTTAAAATTCATGCGCACTAATAACCTCAGAGGGAAAAGAAAAGGCAGTGCATCCTTAAAAGACGGAATGCTGTGGGGTTATCAGAGAACAGACACCGCAGAGGCCGGGAAAATTAAAATCTGGGGCAGAGAACGTTCGGGAGGAGCTGTAAAGGTGAGGCAGGCGGAGGAAGCCGCCCCATGAAGGGCCGAGAGCGACACGAGGGACCGACACTGCACAGGGAGAAGCCAGCTCCAGAAGGTCAAGGAGACTCGGCTCCACGGTCCCTCAAAGGCATGGAATTCTCGCGGGCAGCTTGGCCTTTCACAGGCTATACAATCGCGCAGGCTCAGTGAGTTGGCCGAGGGAGTCGAGGCAAATTCTCTCAGCCTGGCGGCTGAGAAACTGTGGCTGGCACCTGGATTTTACTTAGAATGTAGGCAGTTGAGCCAAGGAGCCCAAGTACCACCGAGCCACCGGGAGAGGCTCCCACAGGTGTCCCTGTGGCCTGACAGCCCCACGTCTCAGACGGCTCTGAGTGGCTTGGGTTTCACCAAGTGCCTCATGAAGCAGGCACATGACCCTGAAAGCTTCCCGATTTAGAGCAGCTTCAAACAAACGTTTACTTAGAACAAGGAGGTAATGAGCGATTTTTTTTTTTCCACTTCTAGAAGATCACAGATGTTGTTCATTAGAGCATGTCAATCAGAAACAATTCTTTCATATATAAGAGCTCATTTTCAAGAATTCTCAGGGACTCGTCTGAGCAAAACTGAAGGACTTCTTCATAACCCAATGCTACAGTCTCAGGAGGCCATCGAGGGGGACACGTGGGGACTGGGAGTAAGCCCTGCTCTGACTCTTCAGCTGGGTGCTGGCTTAAGAAACAGAGCCTTTCGCTTAAGTATCTTGCAATCGATAGAATGTTTTTCTAATTGATTTTTGCCCTGGATTTGTATTTTGTAAAATATGAATCAAGTAATACTACCTCCACATTTTAAAAACCAAAAAACGTGACATAACTTCTATTCCTGAATTCGGCTCATAGCCAGCAACCCTAACATGATCAATACAGCTAAATATTCAGAGCAGCAGCAGAAATTCTGAGTTTAGATCTCAGCTGTCACGTTTCCTAGCTCTATGGCCCTGAACAAATTTCCTAACCTGAATGAGCTTTGCCTTCCTCCTCTGAGCCATGTGGTATCATTCTGTAAACTGGAAAGTCATAAAAATGATGGCTAGTTATTAAATACAGGCCAGAGTCCAGAAAAGTCATGTGCGCACCCCAGCAGTGTGGATAAATGTTAATCAAGATTTAGTCATCCAAATAAAAGCATAGTAGAGTCGCTTGTTTAATTTAACACACTATATTCAATAAATATTGTTGCTACGTGCTCCAAAAGAGTCATCAATATTTGCATTCTATTTCTTTGCTTATTGACGTTTCACAGAAATCTGCTGTTGGTCTTTTGTATAAAATTAGCAAAAAGCCTCTTTCCGAAGTTATTTGCGTAAATATCACACGTCTATCTCAATGCCTACACATGTGCACACACGCACGTACAGTCACCCACATTCACAGTAGTCTTCATCACAAAATGTTACGTGTTGACGTTTATGATAACGTACTGACAACTTTTGGAAGTGATTGCTGTTGCCAAGTGAAATGAAAATTAAATGCATTTGTCATTTAATTAACGTCCTCTGTGATATTCTTAACAAGTGTCAAGAAAGGCCCTACACGGGATCGGCGGTAGTGTGGAGCCAAGATAGGCGTGAGAGCAAGTCTAGGAGAAGCGCAGGGGCCTGAATTCAGAATCGGGACCCTAAGGACAGAGTTGGGGCACCCTTGAATTTAGATTCCTCCAGTAACTGTCCTTGGAGGCCACTTTCAGAAAGAAAGTCTTAAAGCCTTTATGTTGAGCTTTCTGTAGACAAAAACAAACCCCTACTCTATTTGGGGCATCAAACACCTGCAGCCAAAAGCATGCTTCCACTTCGATGACAGAGATCACCTAGGACAGTGCTTCTTAAACTCTGTAGATTCAGATCCCCAAGAGGAAGAAGCTTTTCTTCAAATGTGGGTCTTATTTAAAAGGTCTGGCATGGGGCCCACAAGTCTCCATTTCTAATAAGTTCTGGGGTGATATCTGTGCTTCTGATCTAGGAACCATACTTAGAGGAGCCAAAGTTTGGGAACTGTAGATTCATCAAGTTATTGATAAAATCAAGAAAGACTGGATACTGGCTTTACACGTAATAATTGCTAAGTAGGTGCTTACTGAATGGTGGACGGATGGATGGATGGATGGACGGACGGAAGGACGGATGGATGGATGGATGAATGATGGATGGATGATGGATGAATGGATGGATGGATGGATGGATGGATGGATAGATGGATGGATGGATGGA